>NW_023270865.1:22756978-23081050 GCF_011800145.1 Mirounga leonina | reverse complement strand
TTCAATTATAAGTTTAATTTTTAACTGTCTCCAATTTACTTCAATTATAAGTTTAAACAATTAATAGTAGTATATTCTGCATCATTTCGGTGGTTACCTTAAAACTAGATAACTATTGGACATTCTTTCCTGCTTTGTCAAAGATTAGTTGACCATAGAGTTGAGGGTCCATTTCTGGGCTCTCTATTCTGTTCCATTGATCTATGTGTCTGTTTTTGTGCCAGTACCATACTGTCTTGATGATGACAGCTTTGTAATAGAGCTTGAAGTCTGGAATTGTGGTGCCGCCAGCTTTGCTTTTCTTTTTCAACATTCCTCTGGCTATTCGGGGTCTTTTCTGGTTCCATACGAATTTTAGGATTATTTGTTCCATTTCCTTGAAAAAAGTGGATGGTATTTTGATGGGGATTGCATTGAATGTGTAGATTGCTCTAGGTAGCATTGACATCTTCACAATATTTGTTCTTCCAATCCATGAGCATGGAGCACTTTTCCATTTCTTTGTGTCTTCCTCAATTTCTTTCATGAGTATTTTATAGTTTTCTGAGTACAGATCCTTTGCCTCTTTGGTTAGATTTATTCCTAGGTATCTTATGGTTTTGGGTGCAATTGTAAATGGGATCGACTCCTTAATTTCTCTTTCTTCTGCCTTGTTGTTGGTGTTTAGGAATGCCACTGACTTCTGTGCATTGATTTTATATTCTGCCACTTTACTGAATTCCTGTATGAGTTCTAGCAGTTTTGGGGTGGAGTCTTTTGGGTTTTCCATATAAAGTATATCATCTGCAAAGAGTGAGAGTTCGACTTCTTCTTTGCCGATTTGGATGCCTTTTATTTCTTTTTGTTGTCTGATTGCTGTGGCTAGGACTTCCAATACTATGTTGAATAGCAGTGGTGATAGTGGACATCCCTGCCGTGTTCCTGATCTTAGGGGGAATGCTCTCAGTTTTTCCCCATTGAGAACGATATTTGCTGTAGGTTTTTTATAGATGGCTTTTATGATATTGAGGTATGTACCCTCTATGCCTATACTCTGAAGAGTTTTGATCAAGAAAGGATGCTGTACTTTGTCAAATGCTTTTTCTGTATCTATTGAGAGGCTCATATGATTCTTGTTCTTTCTTTTGAACAACAAGATGTTTCTTTGAACAACAACAATGTATTGTTTCACGTTGATTGATTTGCGGATGTTTGACCAACCCTGCAGCCCAGGGATAAATCCCACTTGGTCGTGGTGAATAATCTCAGATCTGTACCTCTGAAACAAATAATGCAATATATGTTAAGAAAAAAAAAAAAAAGAAGGAGAAGAAGGTAGCAGGAGGGGAAGAATGAAGGGGGGGAAATCGGAGGGGTAGAGGAACCATGAGAGACGATGGACTCTGAAAAACAAACTGAGGGTTCTAGAGGGGAGGGGGGTGGGAGGATGGGTTAGCCTGGTGGTGGGTATTGAGGAGGGCACGTTCTGCATGGAGCACTGGGTGTTATGCACAAACAATGAATCATGGAACACTACATCTAAAACTAATGATGTAATGTATGGGGATTAACATAAGAAAAAAAAATTAAAAAAAACTAGATAACTATTACAACTCTAATAGCTCATTATAGAATGAATTCAGCAAGTGAATTTACTTCTATGTTTATGATCCGTTGAGTCAACAAATCATTTTACTTTTTAATGATTTCAGGTTAATGAGAAAAGAATGGAGGTCAAGGCCTTGCTAAGACAAGGCCGGGGGACCTCATGGTACACAATGTAAACTCAAATTTTGAGTAATTTGAATAATAAAACTAAAATTGATTCAAGAACAGAATCATCACATACCTGACACAGGAGTCCTGAACTCAGAAAACCCATCCTGATGTGGCACCTGATGTTTTTACATTTTAAGTGGTGATTTAGTTTCAACAAAACATTACCTGCCATGTTTTGTTAATTAATCACCTAATTCATCAATATTGTAATGATTTCTCTTAGTATTTTTTTGGTTTTGTAATCATACAAATTATATAATAATTTATTACTAGCTCCATGTTTATACAGTTTAATTAACTTTATGATTAAATAATTTGTCAATACCGAAATCAGCTAAATATTTTTCTTTTCTCTTAAAGGCTATCACTAGTTGAACATGTTTGAGATTACCAGATTGAGTCTTGAAAAGCTTAGGTAATTTTCGAGATTGGCATAATTCGGTTGATAAACTCATTTGAAAATCTGAGGGAATCATAATTAACAGAATCAAAAATTCACATCTCAAATCACAATTTTAACTTCCTAAAAGGAGATTAAACCAATAATAGTAGGTAGCAGGTAAGAAGGCAAACACGTTTACATTCCCACATTGAGCATTGTGCAATATCACTGTTTAATTTTTCTAAGAAAGCTTGAAAGATACTATATGAATTCTCATTAGAAAGGTATTATAACTACTTCTGTAAAATATGACTGGTATTTGTGCATAGCATCCCAGCTCACTGCACATAGCTTATTACATACAAGATAGTCATGTTTATTTTTATAAATCGATGAATGAATGAACAAATAAACAAATCTTGCAGGAATCTATTTCATATCTGTAGCATTGCTCTCTTTCAATAGAAGATGTATTCCAGGATTCTACGTGTCAGACACTGGTTATCTCTTCTGGTCTCTGCCTGATTCTTTCATGCTTCTTTTAATCTCCTAGTGTTTGTTTTCTTGCTCAAATGCTTCTTATAAGAGCATCTGGATATATTTAGGTATCCAAGATGGCTTCTGAAGCCAGTGTCATTTCACTATTATGTAATTAAGATATTTAAAGTATAACAGGTTGAGATTTTGCATATGACCCTAATGTACAAGATATGGAATTTCAAAGATAAATCACCATTTGAGGAATTTACAAAGGAAACTTAATAAAAATAAATTGATCTTAGTGTTTTGAATCCTCTCACCTTGAGTATAGAAGAGATAACAGGAAGAAAGGAGAGAGGTTTTGAAGGAGAAGATATTGGGAGGAAGGTATTTTTGGATAAAAATGTGATGTGATATTCTTTGCCTCCCCTACTCCCTTCCTCTACTCAAACATTCTTGTGAGTGCAAACTCTCACAGGCATCTATGGAGAGCTCAACATGCGATGCCTTCATATGGGAGGCAGAGACGACTGGTATCTGACTCCCACCCCAGAACCCTTACAAAATAAAAAGAACTTAAAAACTTCAGAGAGTAACGCTATTTTGGGGTCGACCTACAGACACTCCCCGATTGTGTGGTAACAATGGATATGGATGCCTGTAGAGTTCTCTTCTAATGGGTGTTAACTGTGCAGAGCAAGTCGTCCTGACTTCTGTCCAATAGCGCCACCTGGAGTCATGGAGGGAACAGAAACACAGCCGCAAGAAGCTGAAGGTGCTTATTCAGAGCCCAGGAAAAGAATGGCAAAGGACCACCTAGAATAGAAGTCAAGACAAAGGCAGAGGAGAGGTGGCCATCAGGGAACCACAGAAAAACTCAGGAAAGAAACTCCCAAAATACGTCAGTCCCCTAGAGATGAATGACGGTAAGAGTAGGAATTGTCCTTACCTTGAGAGCAACATCTAGAAAAGAGAGCAGAGGAAAGAATTGTTTATGAGAGAAGTTTAGATGAATAAATAGAAAAGCCAACTATATCCATTTTTAATCCTGAAGGCTTCCAGCCTGAAAGAAGCTGGTGTTAACGTAAAGTGGCAAAAATATGCTATTAAATTACAGAATTGTAAAAAAAATTAAATTGTGATGAATATCTTGCATTGAACATTCATTCTAATTACTGAAGTGCGTCTGTGATAACAATTTAGTTTCCCTATAACTAATTTTATCTAAGAATGGGCAGAAAAGTCCTGAAAACTACCTCACTAAGTATATTTTAAAGGGGCAGTGGTTAACAAAAATAAATTTGCATTCTGGATTCATCAGAAGGCGTTGTTCAACCTCCAGGTTACATAAGAATGTGTAAGACTTTTCTTCAACAAGCAAATTCTGTCTTCTACTCTCCATTGTCAAAAGAGGGGCTGTGTTCTTTGACAAGGTTGTGACTGCAGGGCTAACTGCCAGGTTCCTGCTACAGACACTATAGTACATGTTGGAAATATTATTATCGAGATGCTCATTTTCAGCTAAGGTCAGGGAAGAAGCAAGATTGTTTGCCTTTTCTTTCTTCTTTATTGATGAATGTCTAAGGTTAAGTCTTATATTTGCTTTCATGTGTGGATTTGGAGATATCCATGGTAAGATGCAGTTATGTTTAACCAGTCTGGCCAGTTGAAGCTTAAATGTTGCTTAAAGAAGAGTCCTTCTGAATATTTTCCCAAGCAGCTTTAAAGCTGTTGTTTTCAATTGTATTCTGTTTTTAATTTCTTTTATATTTGCTCCACTTGCTGCTTTACAAAATCACCGGAGTACCTACCCTTAGGTGTATAATTTTGGCAATGGTGCCATTTAATTGATGTTCAAGAAAACCAAATCATCTGGATTTTCATCTGCATTTCTGTTTTCATTACATGCTCATCAATTTCAACATCTCTGCAAAAGAGAGTCTTTATGATAGGTTTCATGTAAGAATCACATGTAGGGGTGCCTGGGTGGCTCAGTCGGTTAAGTGACTGCCTTCAGCTCGGGTCATGATCCTGGAGTCCCGGGATCGAGTCCCACATCGGGATCCCTGCTCACCAGGGAGTCTGCTTCTCCCTCTGACCCTCCCCCCTCTCATGTGCTCTCTCTCTCTCTCTCATTCTCGCTCTCTCAAATAAATAAATAAGTAAAATCTTAAAAAAAAAAGAATCACATGTATTTGGAAGATATATTGATATTATGTATCTGTAGGAGCTACCATCAATTGAACAACTTCCTGTACAAGTGGGTATCTGTTGTTAATGAGCTCTGCTGTTTTGAGATTGCTATTTGCGAAGTAACATATTTAAGATTTCTACTGGTCAAACCGCCTTTCAACACTGTAATGGCAGCTATTACATCTTGTTTGAACATTTTGTATAAATATGACAAGATACTTGCAAAATCTTGTCCATGTAATGAGGCTTATGAAGGGCTTAAAAAATGATGAAGATGGATTGGTTATCTGTTGGCCTATAATCATTATTTTTATTTTGTATTTTGCTGTGATACAATTGTTTTATGAACACACAATTGAAGTGTGTAAATAAAACAACATAACATATGCTTTTGATGCTTGAATTTATCTCAGCCTTTATCATATTTATCTCATTGTCATGACAGCTAACTGATTTTCCATTCTATAAATATTTTTTTGATCGTATTGCCATGTTGTTAGGTAACACCCTGAAATCTCTCATCAAACAAGGAAGGCAGAAACCCAGTTAAGTTCATTATAAATCCATGATAGTGTCAGATCACAAAAAGTCTCATTTTACATTTCCTAATTCCTCATGTTTAATAGATTTAAGTAGAATAATTTGTTTTATAACCAATGTTATTATGCACAAATTTGTGTACTACAACAGTAATTTAAACAAACTATTGTGGTAGCATAAAACAATGAAGAACAAACAATGCTTTAATAATGGAAAACTTTTGAAGGAGGAGATATTTTAGCTTTGTTAAAAAAAATGAGTAAGAGTTTTCCATGCTAAAAGTTGTAGAGCATTTGAAATGATTTGGCCTTTCCTTTTTCCCTTCAGCCCTCCTTCCCTCCCTCCCTTCTTTCCTTCCTTCTTTCTTTTTATAAACTGTATCATTGGTTTGTGTTTTCTGAAGTCTTCCAGATATCCATGAGTAACTAAAGATTATTTTTTCATAATATGGGTATATATTATGATCATCAGGCACAATTCCTCAAATACAGAGTATTCCCATTAACCCATACGGCTTACATATGTTAAAATATTCCATTGATTTCTAACTTTTATGTTTGTGCTATCTTTGATATTCAACTTCCATAACTCTTTATTTTAGGTCAAGAGTTTTACCCTTCTCCCTGTTATCTTTCTCACATACTTTTTTACAAAAGCTAATACTTTGTGCTTTTCAATACTATTTCAAGAAAGTACTTATTTCTTAATAGTCATTCACTATGAAGAGATGCAATAGGCTCTTGCTTCCAAATCCTGTAATTTGTCTGCATTTTAAGAATACGAGAGGCTAATATATTTCCTTTCAATAAAACCAATGTCACCTTGTTTTTCTATAGAACCATTAAAAGGTCTCTATCAGCATCTTTACCAAAGGTGCTTCCCTGTCCTTGTAATTTGTGCTTCAGATACTTTGCTGATTATGCATTCACTCAGGTGATATTTTGAGTCTCATTATAGTAGATCTTTGAGTGTCCTTTAGGCCTTTATACCAGATGTAAATCTGTTTTGCCCCTAAAAGTAAAACATTTGAAAAATGTTGAAACCAAACTCTTACTGTTCTCTTTCACATTTTCATTGCATTGTGCCTCTAGAAAAGGGAAAGGGGATGCATTTATATTTTATATTTAATATACATTTACTTATATGTATTATAAATAAATATATATATATATAGTTAAGCATAAGCATGTAGATAAACAATCTCTAGGTTTTTAAGAAATTTATATTTCATGAGAAGAAACAGACAAAAATAATCAGACAAGCTCATACCAGTGCATACCTGTAGAGTGGTACTAAGTACTATGAGGATATATGAAGCAGAGAGGACAATGAATAGTGACAGAGTGGCTATTTTTTAATAGAACTGACAAAGTAGCCCTCTCAGATGAAGTGACTTTTGAAAAAAAAATCTGACAAAAGGAGGGGAATAAGCTACATAAACGTTTGAGGGATCAGCATGCCAAGTACAAGGAATAGCAGGTACAAAGCCCTGAGTTAGGAACGTGTTTACAAACGTGTTCAAGAAATACAAGGAGGATAATGTGGGTGGAACTGATAAACTAATAAAAATGATAGGAGTTTAAGTCACAGAGGTAGCTAGGACTGGAAGGTGTAGGGCAATGCTTCCCGATCTTTTTTTTTTTTTAATTTTTTTAAGATTTATTTATTTATTAGAGGGGGGAGGGCAGAGGGAGACAGAATCACCAGCAGACTCCCCATGAGCAAGGAGCCTGCCTGGCATGATCCCGTGACCCTGAGGTTATGACCCCAGCCAAAACAAAGAGTCCAATGCTTAACTGCACACCACTTCCTGATCTTACTGAACTGATCATGCTTATGACGTGTGTGTATGTGTGTGTATGTGTGTGTGCGTGTGCGTGCATGTATACATATATTATAGGGCACCAAAATATGACAAACCAAAATATGTCACTTATTTTGAGCTGAAAGCATATGAAGTTCAACAGTTGAAGAAAGAAGCCTTCCCAGAGCTTCCCTTATCTGACTGAAAGCAGAAATTTTGGGGATATGAGGACTGCCATAAATCCCCTCTTCTGGGACAGTTTTATGGCCATGATGAAGATGGAAAGTTGACCCCAAGATGGACCTCACAAAGAAACCTTACTCTATTAGTTTCCCCCATATATTTAGCTTTCCATTCTTTGCTACCTTAAAGCCTAAAACCTTTTCTTTTGTCTTGTCACTTCTCTATACATAGATTGTTCTTCCTGTAGTTGCTGTATTAGCCAAATTTCTAGCCACCCCATCGACTTCCTGCTTGTGCATACACCACACATGTTAATGAACTCCCTTTGTTTTTTCCCTTGTTAAGCGGTCTTTTGTCAGTCTAATTTGCAGGGCACCAGCCAGAGAAATTAGGAGCGTAGAGGAAAAAGGTATTTTTCTCCTTTACAATATATTTTTAATTTTGCCATCTTTAAATAGAAATCATAGGTTATTTAACCTATGTATTCATAGTGTTTTTCAAAGGCAATATACTGTCCTAACAGTTATATGAAAGAAAAATAAAAATAATATAATTTATAAAAATATGTATTTCAGTGTAAAGACACAACTCTATGGCACATCAAAGTTGCTGGACGCTTGTCTTCATGTGTAGAGTTACTGTGACTCTTGCAGTCATACGACTGTGTCCTGAATTGGCAACCTAACACCATAGACACTTTTGTTACAGTAACGTGGTTGTTAAAAGAGGGAATGATGCTTGGCAAAACTCTGATGACAATGCAGCTCTAACTTCATTTGATTTACTTAACTTTTATCTTGTCAGGAATGGGAGAATACATGTAAATACATTTCCATTTAAATTTAAAGTGGTCTTAGAGTCTAGACCAGTCCATGCCAAATGCGGAGACATGCAGGACAATTTCTTGTTGTGTGGTATTGTCTTTGGATTTCAGAATGTCCTACTTTCTGTTCTTTTTGAATAGGGTGTGTCCACCATCAGTGGCATAACCAAAAAACTTGGAAAACTTTCCAAAATTCTTCCTTGGATTTTGGTAAATATCTTAATTTTATTCTAAGTGTAATGGGAAACCACGCTAGCGTTTTGATGGAAAGTGACCTGATCAGATTAATATTTTAAAAGGATTGTTCTGTTGATAAAATGTTAAGCTTCAGGGTGTGAAAATTAAAAACCACAATCAAATCAAATAATTTTATCTATATATTTTTATTATTTTTTTATTATTTTACCCTCTGTTTCAAAATAACGTGTTTTAAGACAAATATTAAATGTATTAAAACAAAACACTTTATTCCTAGTTCTGTTAACAATAACCCAGTTATCAGGCTTGAAGTTTATGGTGGGGAACTTTAGTTTGAAAAAGTTCAAGGATGGGTGCCTGGGTGGCTCAGATGGTTGAGCGTCTGCCTTCGGCTCAGGTCATGATCTCAGGGTCCTGGGATCGAGTCCCGCATCAGGCTCCCTGCTCCTTGGGAGCCTGCTTCTCGCTCTGCCTCTCTCTCTCTCATGAATAAATAAATAAAATCTTAAAAAAAAAAAAAGAAAGAAAAAGTTCAAGGATGAGGACAGTTGGGAAAATAGTACAAAACTGAATATTTGGTGTTGATATTCATGAGTTCTAAATAGTTTGTATTATTAACCACTATGTAAAATTGGGCAGCTACTCCTCCACATTCATAAATGAGAATCTAAAATTGTATTCTACCTCTGAATGACCTCACATTAAACTTAACACTGTATTTTGGGGATAACAGTTTCCTTTCTCATTTCAAAAAAATACATAATCCAGCAATGAACCAGAAGAATAGGCATCATTTTGGCTTAAAAGTGAATTTCTGTTTATCCTCTCCCTGTCTACTCGTATCTTCTGATACAAGTTTTTCCACCCCATAATTCATCCTGAGAGTTAGCTGACCAGGGTAGCCAGGAAGACTACTCAAATCAAAGAGATATGTGGTCCCGATGGAGACAATACTTCTCTCTGAACTCAGTTGATTCAAAAAATGGTAGTTTAAGGGAGATGTTTTTTCCTAGGCCCAATTCATCAAATATATTAGAAAACTTTTCACACTAAAAAACTGTGTGTGGCAATAAATCACTCAATAGTATCTGTAAGAGAGGAAAAGAAAAGCTGCTTTAATTGTTTCAGCAGTAAAATCAGTCAAGAAGGACATACCAATTCAGGAATTTTGACAGTCAAATCTTATTTATGAACCATCTGCTAAGTTCGCCATCAAGTTTATCATTAATGCTATATATGAAAGCACTTGACTGGATGTTAACAGCAAATGTTAACATACACTAAAATTAGTAAAAATGTGGGCCCAGGATCAAACAGTGTTATGTGCCTAGTGTTGAAGGAAGTATGGTATTTCATTTAAAAGAAGGGATTTGAGTCTCGTTATCTGCGTTTAAATGTTAGCTCTGTAACTAACCAGGTATGTTACCTCATGCAAGTCATTTTCCTTTTCTACATCTAAATTTTTCTATCTGTAAAGGGATTTCTAACTATATATTTGTTGTGAGAAGTAAATAAGATCATCCATGTGCTGAAAATACTTAAAGTATATTTGCTGCACAGGAATCCACAAATAAAGACTTGACATTCTTGCTATAATTTAGAGGATGAGGTGTATTTATGTTTTGATTTAAGAAAAAGGAAAAACATTTTGATACATATAACTGTGTATCTATGACTATGAGTGAGGACATGTAACTATGTACTATACTGTGATTACCAGATATTTTGTTCCTATTGTATCATGAACTGTGATACTTAAATTTGAATTTCTCTCTTTCAAAGTGGAAAAGTTCACATATGAGGTTTAATCTCTTCTTTCTGCAGAATAGGCAGCTCTATTGTCACAACAGGAATTAAAGGCCAGATGTATGTGTTGACAGCTTGGATTCTTAAATAAACTTGCACACATGGCTTGAGTTCATGCCCTTTCATGAATTTCCTAATATTTAAAGACAAAAAACAATGGCTATTGTCAAGTTGGTAGTAATAATTAATTTCCTAATATTTAAAGACAAAAAACAATGGCTATTGTCAAGTTGGTAGTAATAATTAATTTCCTAATATTTAAAGACAAAAAGCAATGGCTATTGTCAAGTTGGTAGTAACAATTCTATAAAGTCCTAGAGTAGACTTGAAGAAGAAAAATTATAGTAGAGAAGCAGACGAATTAAAGAAGTTATGGAGATTATTTCAAAAAAAGAACACCTCTGCCTTCACTCAAGCCATTCAAACAAATTTACCCATAGGATATTTGACTAGTAATCCAAATAATTGCTTCTATTTTTGATTTCAATTTTAATAGAGACATCTTTGGTGAAACATTAACATTTCCAGAGAAGGTAGAATAAATGGAGAAATTATAGACATTTCCAGGTACATGAGATAAATTGTTATTCTAAATTTAGGTATTAACAAGTATGCATTAAAGATTTCCTTTAAAAAAGAGTGGTAAAAAAATAATAATTCAAGATACTTTATTAAAGTTGACAACCTGTGGAGAAACTCCCCCAAAGACAAGAACATTGCAAAATATTTATCGTATCTTCAAAAACTTTAGTAATACAATTGTCCTGACTCTCAAACAAAGGCAAAGAAGATATAGCTCTTAGATTCAAGTTGCTTCTAATGTGTTGGGAAGAAATAAAGAATTATAAGAACATGGGTGAGTGTTGAAAGAGAGGTGTATATAGAGAGGTATAGATACAGGGGAACATTGATGAAGGAAGAGTTTGATGGGGAATAAGAATTAATGAAGAGATGAGGTGAGGGAAAGAAGCATTTAAATTGAATTTTGAAGATGCACAGGTATTCCTCAGAACTCTTGGGAGACATGTGTTATAAGCAGAGAACAGCAGAAAAAAATATTTGGAAGTCTGAAGTGATACTTGGGGGATTATATTAGTCTGAAATGAATAGATGGTACAGTCTATGGAGTGGAACGGCAGAGGTTGATAGAAAAGGAAAACATAATATACCTTGCTTAACATTTCTTACAAAGAGACATTAGTAATCTAGTGCCACAATTTTAAACTTTTTTTCAGGGCAATGTTTTCCTCCTTCCTGATGATAAAGCCTCCCTTTAATCTCTCTAATAACTGCCCCCCACCCTCCAACTGCCTAACTGGAGCTCCGTTAATAAGACAACTTATTTAGTTTTTTGAAGATAAGACTCAAAATGCAATTCTTGGGAGGCATACATATTGCTTTCAATCATTTGAAATTGTAAAGGGCTGATAGATAGTTCTTTACTGAAATAGATTTTCATAGACAAAGATATATAAAAGATGCTAGAGATGAGGACATTTCCAGCAAGGGGATGAAACAAACACTGTGAGTAAGGAAAATTAGTTAGCCTTGCTTCTTCCATTTGGTCTCTGGACCTTATTGTGTTGCATAGTAAAGCTTAGGAGAGAATCTGGCATTTGTTTCTTTTAGTTCATTCACACAAATGCTTTTTCTGGACAATTTAAGCTAAGCCTCATTTATAAAGTTAAATGCCATCCCAAATCATGGCAGCCACTGTGGAAAACAGTCTGGAGGTTCCTCAAAAAGTTAAAAATAGAACTACCTTAAGATCCAGAAATCACACTACTGGGTATTTATCCATTTTTATTAGTTTATCAGTTCCATCCACATTAAGAACAGTAATTCAAAGGGATACATACACCCCCTATGTTTATAGCAGCATGATTTATAGTAGTCAAGATATGGAAGCAGCCCAAGTGTCCATTAACTAATGAATGGATAAAGAAGGTGTGAGATAGATGATGGATGGATGGATAGATGATAGATAGATAGATAGATAGATAGATAGATAGATAGATAGATAATCTAATGGAATGTTATTTAGCCATAAAAAAGAATGGAATTTTACCATTTGCAACAACATGGATGGAGCTAGAGAGTATGACCCTTAGCAAAGTAAGTCAGTCAGACAAAGACAAATGCCATATGATTTCACTCATATGTGGAATTTAAGAAACAAAACAAATAAGCAAAGGGAAAAAAGTAAGAGAGAGAGTGAGATATCAAGAAACAGACTCTTAAGTATAGAGAACAAACTGATGGTAACCAGAGGGGAAATGAGTGGGGTGATGGGGATTAAGGAGTACAGTTGTGGGTGCCTGGGTGGCTCAGTTGATTAAGCGACTGCCTTTGGCTCAGGTCATGATCCTGGAGTCCCAGGATCGAGTCCCGCATCGGGCTCCCCACTCAGCGGGGAATCTGCTTCTCCCTCTGACCCTCCCCGCTCTCATGCTCTCTCTCTCTCTCTCATTCTCTCTCTCTCAAATAAATAAATAAATAAATCTTTAAAAAAAAAAGGAGTACAGTTGTGATGAGCACAGGGTAATGTATGGAAGTGTTGAATTAACTACCCTGTATACCTGAAACTAATATAACACTGTATGTGTTAACTAACTGAAATTAAAATGAAAACTTAAAAAACGACATGGCAGAAAGACAAACAAAATAATTTAAATTGGTGATGAACCATGAGAGACTATGGACTCTGAAAAACAAACTGAGGGTTCTAGAGGGGAGGGGAGTGGGGGGAATGGGTTAGCCTGGTGATGGGTACTAAAGAGGGCACGTACTGAACAGAGCACTGGGTCTTATATGCAAACAATGAATCATGGAACACTACATCAAAAACTAATGATGTAATGTATGGTGATTAACATATAATAATAATAAAAATAGTGTTTTCTTTTCAGACTCAAGTTAGCCCATGAATGCAGGAAAAATCCAAACCCACTATTACATTATTAGAACCATGAAAACACTAACTATTCATCAAAGCTGTGGATTTTTTTATGGGGGAGGATGTGCAGACTACCCTATTATTTTTTCATGATTGTTAACACCCATTTTATGTTATTTGTCTATCAAATGTTTAAGAAGTTTGTGCTTCCTACTCATTTGTGTAGCACTTACTGTCCAGTATCTACAATGTAAGTTACTATTTTTTTTTCTCTGAGTAGTGCTCTAATGTGTTAGTGCTGATAGTTGTTAGCAACAACAATAGCAGCAGGAGTTGCCATGATGTTCTAGAAACTCTTACATAGATAGAAGTGTCTGAAAGTCTCAGGGAAAGGGCTGAGGCTTCCCTCTTCAGTTACCATTTACCCAGATACATATTTGGCAATATTTATTGGGCGTTTACTATATGTCTGGTGACTTCTCTGGGTAATGGGAATGCAAACCTGAATGAACCAGAGTTACTGTTTCAGAGACACTCACCAAAGCCCCAGCAGCAGCCCCTCCACGGAGTAAAAACACACATAGACTTGAGGTTGCTAAGCACTGTTCTCGATGCCTCTTTCTTGTTATTAGGGTGAGCCATTAGTTTGGGCAAGCCCTTTCACCCCCATTTCAGAGTTGATGCCTTAAAGTCAAACCCATACATATACATAACATATTTTATATAATATATAATATAAAAGTATCTTATACTTCAGAAGCCAAATGTGTATGCCATAGTGGCTGATTCTCAAATGTCTTTGTCCTGTGCAGAATTGCTCCACACTTGCCAGGGGCCAGGCTGAGTCATCTGCCCCTGTTTGCTCTCTGTGGCTGTTGTTCTCTGAAGACTTTCCATGCAGGTTTAGAGGATGAGAATGAAAACGGTGGCCTCCCAATCTCTGGCCCTAGAGCCAAAAGTTCAGGGCCCCACTCCTCTGTGAGCCCTCAGAGAAAATCAGTCAATCACTCCTGTCTCCCTGCTCTCTGGCCACACTCTGTGCTCACCTGGCCTGTGACCGAGCGTTTCTATCTCAGGAACATGACCCCGTTTAGAGTCTCCAAACCCTGCAGTCTCCTGCGGCATGCTCTCACACTGCTCCTCCCGGTGGAGGAAGGGGGCTCTCCCCAGTTCTGCCATTTGTTGGGCCCCTGCTTGAAGAGAAGTGGCCCGAATATGCCTCAGATCACGGTTTATGGCAACCCCAAGTTGAGAGCCCACTGCTGGGCGCACTCTTTACGGCCGGCTTCCCTGCTCCAATACCTAGAAGATGTGGTTCATATATACAATGGAATATCACTCAGCCATCAGAAAGGATGAATACCCACCATTTGCATCGACATGAATGGAACTGGAGGGTTTTATGCTAAGTGAAATAAGTCAAGCAGAGAAAGACAATTATCATATGGTCTCACTCATATGTGGGATATAAGAAATAGCACAGAGGTGAAGGGAGGGGAAAGGGAATGGGAAGAAATCAGAGAGGGAGACAAACCGTAAGAGACTCTGGACTCCAGGAACCAAACTGAGGGTTACAGAAGGAAAGGGGGTGGGGGAACAGGGTAACTGGGTGATAGGTACTAAGGAGGGCATGTGTGGTGATGAGCACTGGGTGTTATATGCAACTAATGAATCGTTGAACACTACATCAAAAACTAATTATGTACTATATGCTGGCTAATTGAACATAATAATAATAAAAAATATTTTTAAAATGTGTATGTCATATATATAAATGTATTCAAAGGCTATGTATATGTTATACTACATGAAATAAATGGCTCCCAAAATCCATAAATGTAAGAATATAGGGGTGCCTGGGTGGCTCAGTCGGTTAAGCGTCTACCTTTGGCTCAGGTCATGATCCCAGGGTCCTGGAATCGAGCCCCACATCGGGCTCCTTGCTCAGTGGGGAGCCTGCTTCTCCCTCTCCCTCTGTCTGCTGCTCCCCCTGCTTGTACTTGCTCTCTGTCAAATAAATAAATAAAATCTTTAACAAAAAAAGTAAGAATATAATTGTTATAGTCTTTAATATAACATCTGATGTTTCTTTCAAATTTTTGAGATAATTTTAATTGCCACATGAAAATAATTTACAAAAATTATTCTATATGTTACTAAATGTCAAATATTTAAAAGAAAGTGTTTGTTTAGTTTATTAGAAGTCAGTTAAGCAAGCTCATGCTTAACCTTCTCTCAATGCTTTAATAAACTGCATTGCATAAGGGACAGAAGATTTTATCACCCAGGTAAAAGTGGAAACCTGAAAGCTATTGAGCCCTGTAGATTTCCCAATGTATCATAATTATAGAAACACCTGTGTTAAATAACTCTGAGTTGATCCACTCTAAAAATATAGAGTGCTTAATAATCCCGTGAAGCAAACACATTGCCAACAAGCCACAGGTGTTCACCACAGGAAGCCATAAAAAATGTGATGATGAAGGATGTGATGACATTTCCCAACCCATAATATATATATCCCAAAATGAACTTATGCATGTATAATTGAGTTGGTTTTTAAAAATTGTTAATGTGGCATTTAAATTATTTTTTTAAAATGAGCAATACAATTTCCAAAATGTGCATAATATATTAGTTTATAAAATTGGATGCAAAGGGATAAAATCAAGCTAAGAATCAGAGGCTTAATTAAAAAAAACAAAAAACAAAAAACTTTTACCCATGATAACACTTGAATTGCCAATGTCCTACATTGAATCTGCAGTTGTATGCAGATAAGTAATTACATGAATGAATCTTCATTATAATAAAGCACAGCTTTTGAATTTTCTTAATTCAAGTAACAGCTTTCAGATAGACTATTTACTGCAATAAAAATTTATAATGTTTCACCTAAGGTTTTATTTGTTATGTTCACATAAAAAGTTATATCTATAGGGGGCCATAATCAAATTGCCCCATATTTTTTAACATGTACACTAGTCTTTCAATTTAATTCCATTCAACATAAAATAATACTTAGTAAGGCATTTTGCAACCTTTATTAATGCCTTCCAGACATTGATGTTTAGCTGAACTCAACACTTGATTATCCATGGTGATGGAAGGCTACAGAAGCATGGATAATTGGAAGTAGTAGGTAATTCAGAAAACTGCTATGCAGTCAAATGCACATACACAGAAACAAACTCTTACATGTTTATTCAAATATATCCCCCCTTGCCAGTCCTATAAGTAAATGATCCAAAGTGGTTGAGGAAGGAGAAGGGTCTGCCAAAGTGCATGCAGATAATAAAATATATGTGCTACCATCTGACCAAACACAAAAAGAAGAATGTCTCTGTTTCTCCTTCTAGAACCTAACTGATAACTTTGTTTCTATGTAGGTAATTCAAACCTTTCCCTTTAGGTCAGTTCTATCTGAGATTGTCCAGTTGTAATACCAGATCATTACCAGTCTAAAGAAAAAAACGTTTGGATTAAGGTTACATTACCAGTTTGACTGGTAGATCTGACTAGTAGACAAGGGTCAGTAAATCAGAAAGGGAAATAACTCCTAAATCAGACATTTTTGACATAAAATGCATTATTAAGGATATTTGTTTAGAACTACTTCAGAAGAAACCAAATGCCAGTGCTGCAAATAAGATAGAAATTTATTTCTCATTTGTGTTAAACATGACCTGCTAGGAGTGGCAACATGTCAGGTTTCTTTGCTCCATAAATTCAGGTAGGCATATAGGCTTTTGTATTTTGTTGTTCCAGCATCCACTGCCAGTCTCCTTATAAATCCATATCCACTGCTCAGCCCCCAGAGGGACAGGGAAGAGGAAATAGAAGACAAACAGTTTTCATTCAGTAGGGGAGCTCTAGAAGAAGCCAGTGTTGTATTTTCTGAAACTTAAGCCCGTGTTTTGGGCTGGATGCAAGGCAAGCTGTGAATATAATCACCAACTTGGGGCTCATTTATTCAACCAAAACTCGGGAATTCAAAGACTAAAAGAATGAAAAGAAAAATGAATATTTGAAGATAATTATTGTCTTTTCCAGAAGAGATAACAAGGAAGAAAGATCACCATAAATTATAATGAAAATAGCCAGGATTGTTTTCTTTTTCTTCTTTTTTTGTCTCAGAAATGGTTAAAATCAGGTAAGATTCTGAGAAAAGAAAATGAGACTAGCCCCATTGATTGTAAGAAGCTCCCCACACAAAGATTCTAAGAATATTAAAAGTTCTCATCTTCCCTGTTGAGACAGTGACCATCATTATTTCTTTTAAGCTAGGCACTATATTCTGAAAAAAATTTTTTTTTGAATTCCATATTAAGTGGGAAGTCAGAACTTACAGGGTAGTATTCATAGTGATGTTCAGATTTTCCAGTGTTCTTCAAAATATGTCCTCTTAATTACTAGTCCCGTAAGACAGTTTATGGGAAAATTATTAATTATTTTTTGTCAAGTAGGTTTGGGTGGGAGACATTGTGTAGTGTACCTCCACTTGAGTAATTATAAGATAAATTAGAATACTAATAGATATTGCTACACATAGTAAAGAAAACTTTAAAGTTCTTTATTCCAAATAAATTTCAGAAAATTGATTTAATTCAAGCTCCTTATTTTACAAGGGAGTATAACAAACAAGAACCAAGCATTTATATACCTTAATGAGAACTAGATAAGTCAATTAACCTGCTATTGACAATTGTATTGATTTAATCCAGGGGTCAGCAAACTGGTTCATGGGCCAAACCAGGCCCACTGCGTGTTTTTACAAATAAAATGTGATGGGAAAACAGTTGCACTCATTCATTTACATATTGTCTAAGAGAGAGGTATGCCACATTATTTAAGTGTAGTCTGTTTTTTTTTTTTCTTTTTTCTCCAACAGTTCCCTGTCACATATATGTCAGACACTATTCCACTTACTTTATATATGTTAATTCATATAATCATCACGACAACTGTAAATATAGTACTTCCCAGTCTGAGAAGACATAGATTAAAGGGAGGAGAAAAAAAAGGATTTTACTCAGAACAGAAGGTGCCAGGGCACAGTACAAGAGTGGTGCTGAAACAGAGAAAGTGTTTTGCATATTAAGTATTTCATGTAGGTGAACTATCTTTTGTTCCAAATGCAATATCAAGAAGGATGGGACACAGGAGTATATGGACCAACTCAGAAGGGCATGGACTCTGAGAAACAAACTGAGGGTTCTGGAGGGGAGGGGTGTGGGGTGATGGGTTAGCCTGGTGACGGGTATTAAAAAGGGCACGTACTGCATGGAACAATGGGTGTTATATGCAAACAGTGAATCATGGAACACTACATCAAAAACTAATGATGTAATGTGTGGTGATTAACATAAAAAAAGAATAAAAAAAAAAGAAGGGCATCTTATCTAGAAGATTGTATCACAATCAGAAGAAGGATAAAAAAAAGAAAATCAAGTGCCAGATGGCAGATATTGAAGTAAGGTAAATTCAGAGACAATGCATAATATTGTTATTTTGGTTTAGTCCAGTTCAGTTTTTTGGCATGGGATGTGGTGAGATCATACTGTGAAATTTCTGAGTGGCTCCATGATGATTTGAATTACTTCGCAAAACTCCTTTTCATGTCGGATTCACTCAAACTATACAGTTTGTGTACAAGCTGGCATTCTTAAAAATAGTTTACATAAAATAATGGTTTAAGAACTTATGTTTTATACATGTACACAGACATTATATGGAGAGAGTGGCATTGATAAAATAACATTATCTAAGAGGTTATCTATCTAGTCCAGTATCTTAACGGGCGCAGGGAGGTTTGGCAAGTTTTATAATGCCACCCAGCTAATTCCATTTTTATAACTTCCAAAATATTAGAAAAGCCTTGTACTGCAGTGTACTGACTTATATTAATTACAATTCAAAACTATTTTTTACTGAAAGAGTACTTGTATATTTAAAATATGTCTTTGGGGCGCTTGGGTGGCTCAGTTGGTTAAGTGTCTGACTCTTAGTTTTGGCCTGGGTCATGATCTCAGGACTGTGAGATCAAAGCCCATGTTGGGCTCTGCACTCAGCATGGAGTCTGCTTGACATCCCCTCCCTCTTCCTCTCCTCTGCCCCTTCCCGACTTGTGCACGTGGATGCATGTGCTCTGTCACTCTTTCAAATAAAATCTTTAAAAAAATAAAATGTGACTTCTATCTTAATAAACTATATCTAGTTTTGTAGCTAGTATTTTTGAATAGCATTCAAAGACACTTCTTTCTTTCTTTTTTTTTTTTTTTAAGATTTTACTTATTTCTTTGAGTGAGAGAGAGAGGGAGAGTGAGAGAGAGCATAAGTGGGAGAGAGCCTGCCCGATGTGGGGCTTGGTCCCAGGACCCCGGGATCATGACCTGAGCTGAAGGCAGATGCTTAGCCGATTGAGCCACCCCAGCACCCCTCAAAAGACACTTCTAATGCTGCCAATAAAGCATATTTTCAGGACATTATAATGTATTTGTTGAAAGTTTCACTGTACATTTTTTGGGATAAGACTTAATTAAAAAATGCCATTGGAAAAGAATCCAGCTTGTTAAAAATCCTAAGATAGAGTCAACAGACATAGAGATAATTGTTTAATTTTGGAAAGCAATCTCTCAAATGTATAAATATGGAAATAAGAATCAGTACCAGTTATAAGCATAGGCAAACACATCTAGTTACCATAGTAAAAACAAGTCTGGCAAAAAATTTTGTTGTTAGGAAAGTTATCAAATACTGGAATCGATAAATATTTGCATGGTATGTGGAAAACCAGACACAATCTTTCTTTTGTACTTTGGATTAAGTACCACTGGACTGAAGAATTATGTCCAATTCTGAACTCCAAAGTTAATGAAAGAAAAGATTCATGAGATAGGTTGGAATGGATATGTAGCTTACCCAATAAGATATGTGGGACTATATTTGCAAGCAAGCCAGGTTAAATAGCAGTGTATTATAATATTTATTTTAATGCTTATACACTACAAACCTTGAGAGCAAATGGGAGAGTTAACCTACAGCCTAAGGAACACAAATTCAATGAAGGAAATAGTAAACACTGGATTACTTAGTGGCATTAGTAAAAAGAAACATGGGATTAGTAAGAAGATTCACTTTCCCAACTTCTGTGTTGAAAAACTAGGATTGGTCATATCTGTCTGGGATAACATTTAGCCTGGAGAGTCTGTGATTCTAGGATGGATAGAAACATGATGAATAATAATGTAGCAAACATAGTGATAAACGAAGAGATCTGTCATTAGAAAGATCATCTCAGACCTAAACTTTGTCAATAGGTTGTAATTTTTCTGAGGGGAGAAATTGTAATACTCATTTTCCATTGTTCAGTGGCCAAAACAAGTATTCTAGAACCAGATTGTCTGAGTTTAAGTCCCAACTCTTCATTTTATGAATTCTGTTATCTTGGGAGAGTCAACTAATCTCTCTGTACCTCATTTTTAACAATTTTTAAAATGGGAATAATGATGAAACCTGTTTTATGATATATTCTAACATCAACTTTTAGATTTCAAAGAAGACGGACATAAATTAAGCCTTACAAGTAAAATATTCTCTATTGGTATGTACATAATAGACACCCCTGTCAATGTTTGTTTTTACAAACTGAACTGGTAGTATAAAACAAAGCAAGGTTATTTTCCTAAACTATATTCCAAAACTAGTGCTACTTATGTATTTATAAAATGTCCCTTGGTTATATTAATATTAAAACCCAGAAGATAAGGACACCTGGGTGGCTCAGTCGGTTAAATGTCTGCTTTCTACTCAGGTCATGAGTCCAGGGTCCTGGGATCGAGTCCCCCATCAGGCTGCTTGCTCAGCGGGGAGCCTGCTTCTCCCTCTCTCTCTGCCTGCCATTCCCCCTGCTTGTGTGCTCTCTCTCTGACAAATAAATAAATAAAATCTTAAAAAAAGATATTCTGAATGAAAGTATAGACAAGATTATGTATGATAGATACTTGTAAAGTACATGGACTCTTCCAACTTCTTATGGTACCATTTATTACATTAAAATTTGGGGGGAAGGTGGAGAGTGTCCTGAATCTGAATTTTGAACCAGTGACTTATTGCCACATTTATATTGTGGAATAAATAGCAAGAAAATGTATCTTCTGTTTATATCTAAATTCTTGTCTCTTCTCCTACAAAGAACAACAGGGTTAAAATGTGTATAAGCTTGGAGACACTTTTGAGCCTTTTAACATAAAACTTAAGAATAAGAGCCTGATCAGACTCTTCCAGACTTTCTTTCCATGGAGTACCTTAAAGAGCAAGGCTACCTTCAAAGGAAAGGTACCCTATCTCATTTATCATTTTAAAACTAATAATGAAATTGAAAAAAAATAAATCTAAAAACAGAAGAAATAACATACCTTTGCTTAGTGCTACCTAAATTTTCTTTTCTTCTTTCTCAGAAAGTCAGCTGCCAAGACTGATGACCCTGTTGTTTACTCTTGGTTATGAAACTGGACTTACCTGATTTAAAAAACCCAATAGCTTCTCATTGAGGGAAATCCTGCCTCCAGGAATAAAATTTGGGCAGTCTGGATGCCCAAGCCTCTTAAAGGAATGGTGTAACTGAAAAATTGGTGAACGATTCACTTAAATTCATAGTAATCCTTCAAAAAAATTCTAAAATTATTTGAAACTGGTTGACAAACATGCAGGTAGCTAGGGTCCCCAGAGGTGTTACGAGAAATCAAAATGGCTTAAACACCCTGCCTCCAAGTGAGAGTGACAGTTTACCCCTTGAAAGATATGGAATTATGATTTAGAGCTGGGTGACTTCTTGCCATTTCAGCACGAGTGAGGCTTGTCCACAGTCAGTACTGCTCTCTCAAAAAATATTTTACCGTTCCATAAACTCAAAAATTATTATGCTTTTACCTATGTTAAGACAACTCATATACCGACTTTTTGCCTGCTGGTGTGTTTCTTTCTGTTACATCACCATAATTGTTTTTGCAAAACCACCGTCTTTCTAAGATAGAGGGAAGAGATGGAAAAAAAAAATAAAGCCACCAAAATTGGTCATTTGGACTCTAGGTGGAATGTTTATGTCATAAGACCCAAAGCATGCATGCCCTTTTAAGAAAGTTCTTGCTGCTAATAATGTGCTCTCATTCCATCTTAGCTTCCAAATTCCCTGAATCAGTGGAACCAACCTATCTTGGGGTCAACTAGGAGGCTCCTGTGGATTGTTCCTCTCTTCCTCTTTCCTCCCTGGCAAACCCTTTTACCTAGAACTAAGACACACATTAACACATTCACTCTTCTGCAAGGTCAGGCTCATTATTGCGTTCAAAGTTGCAGCAATTAACATGAAATACATGCTAAAGGAGTGTGGAATTTCTTTGATTCTGACTTACCCATGCTATTTATTACTAAATATCTTGGAAAACAGTCAAGAAGCTTTTGCTATGTTAAAATGTTGCCCAAAAAGTTAGTAAATATAAGGAATAAAAGCCAGTTAAAGTGTTGTATTTGTCCAAGTAACTGACTGATGAAGCATATCTTATTTTTATTTCTTAACCAAATAAATGATGTGATATAAAGTAACTGTTGGCCAAGAACAAATCACTTCCTCCTACTAAGTTTGGTCGTCTCACTTTGCTATGAACTGGTAATTTTTCTTATATTTTTGGGCTAGGTACTTTTATTGTATGAAAATGTGAATTAGTTTTTACAATTTCCCTTCATTTTCTATTTTGCTAAGAATGTCCATTTAACTGTATCTGAGTCCCAGTTCCTATACAGACAGCAGTATGAGAATTCTATATTTCTCCATTCATCGTGGATTTCTACAAAAACCTCCAAGGAAGTTCAGTTCATCTATATCACATCCATGACTCATTCAGCTCTGATCTTTCAGGATTGTTCTTTCTATTGCAGACTTTCTGACTAAGAGATAATTCAGTTTATGATGTTGATTCTGACAGGAGAAAATATGTTATTTCTTTAGTTTCATAAAAACAACACCTCTGGAGAATGGGATAAAACACATAAATATATTACACTCAGGACACTTTAAAACCTTAAGAATTAGAGCAGGTTTTATGACTATGTCAGATAAAAATGGTATTAAAATATTTTTCAGCCCTTTATAGTATTCTTAGTTTAAAATAAAAAGTACCTTTGCAAACAGCAATACAAAATGAAATGTTAACCATTTGGGATAGAAATTTGTCAGTAACACCAAGAGAATTAGGAGAGAACCTACCCTCATAATTAAATAATTTCACTTCTGGGGATATAGCCTAAGAAAATACCCACATCCCCCAACACACACACACACACACACACACACACACCCCTCTTGCATTCTAATAAAGATAGTATTATTAGCACATATAGTCTCTGGAGCTACAAATAACCTGTAGCAATGATGAGTAAATATTAAAGTGTAATAAAATTCATGACCATGCTCAAAGGATGACAAATTTCTCTATAGTCCAACAGTGGAAAAGAATCTTCACAAAATTATGTGATGGGTAATCTCATGAGGCTTAGGATTTTCTGCAGGAACTTTGGGGCAGTTTGATTCCAGTATGGTAACTTGAACCAAATTTCCTATTACTTCATTGATGATTAAGTGAGGCCCATCATTTTATATCAGGATCTGGAGCAGTTTCCTGTACTTCCTTAAAATCCAGAGACAAACTCTGACAGCTTCCTAGAGTTGCCACTTTTATAAGAGATGTCACTAAGATAGAAAGAAATAAGAAAAGACCACAAATTAGGACTTGCACCAAGGTATTCACTGGTTCAGGGAAAAGATCTGACATTAACCATATGACCTGAGAGCGGAAAACTTCACTGTCATTAAGGAATGTACAACACTGGGGTGAAGTGGCAGTTGGCCGTAGTGGCCATAACTAGGGACACACAGAGAGAGAGAGAGAGAGAGAGAGAGAGAGAAAGAGAATGAAAGGAAAAGGGAGAGGAAGGGATGGAGGAAGGAAGGGAGGGAAGGAAAAAGACAGAGAGCCTCACATTCAAGATGAATATACAACAGAGCCTTTTTTTAAAAGATTTATTTATTTATTTTAGGGAGAGAGAAAGCGTGAGAGAGAGTGAGTTGGGGAGGGGCAGAGGGAGAGAATCTTCAAGCAGACTCCCCGCTAAGCATGGAGTCTGATGTGGGGCTCCATCCCACAACCCCTGAGATCATGACCTGAGCTGAAGCCAAGAGTCCACACTTAACTGACTGAGCCACCCAGGTATCCCAGAGCCTTTTTTTGTTTTTCCAAAGAACTTGAAGAAACTACCAACTAAGATCCAGTTATTGTCAATTTATCTCAAAATAAGTGTTAAGTGATAGATCACACTAAAAATAATTTTTAAAAATATTTTGTTTATTTATTTGAGATTGAGAGAGAGAGAGAAAGCATGAGCGGGGGGACAGGGGAGAGGGGCAGAGGGAGAGGAAGAAGCAGGCTCTCCACCAAGCAGGGAGACCCACGTAGGGCTTGATCCCAGGACCCCAGGATCATGACCTGAGCCAAAGGCAGCTGCTTAACTGGCTGAGCTACCCAGGCGCCCCTCTAAAAATAATTTAAAATAAGTATGTTTAATTTCCTCAGAGTGATAAAGGAATAAATAGCATATATTAAAATGATAAACTATAATATGGAAATAGCAGATACTAATAAAAACCAGTTATTTATTAAAAAGAAGCCATTAAAGGGGCACCTGGGTGGTTCAGTTTGTTAGGGGTCTGCCTTTGGCTCAGGTCATGATCTTGGGGTCCTGGGATTGAGCCCTGCATTGGGCTCTCTACTCAGTGGGAGTTTGCTTCTCCCTCTCTCTGTCCCTCCCCATGCTTGTGTGCTCTCTCTCTCTCAAATAAATAAATAAAAAGTTAAAAAAAAACATGAAAAATGTTAGTATAAATTATATCACTGAATATTAAAAGATAATATCACAATATTTGGGACAAATTCTAGAAATGACTCAGAGAAAGAATTAGAAATATTAGTATTTCTAATTAGATTTAGAAATAGTAGTAATTAATTTACCCAGAAATCTGGGTAAAGGAGATAAGAGGCAAAGGAGATAAAAGAATAAATGATACATTTAGAACCTCCAAAAATAGCTCCAGAAGACAGGATTAGATGACATATTAGAATTGTAGTATTTGAAGAGATAATAACAGGTTTTCCATAATTGAAGAAAAACTGGCTGAAAACTCAATGAAGACTAAATAGGATAAATAAAAATAAGCTAACAGAAATAAACTATATCAGTAATCACAATATATCAAAGGGATTGCAGTCACCTTAAATTGGTATTTTTAGACTCCGCTTTTTTCATTTTTTTTTTTTTTGCTGTTTACTTGATTTACGTATAAAATAAGCCAATAGTAAATAAAGCTAAAAAATCCTAAGTCAAATAAAAGCCGATGAAAAGAAGCACTATAGGATAGTGCATTTTTTACCAAAAACATTGCAGTTGTAACAAATTACCACAAATAGGGGCTTAAAACAACACAAATAGATCACTTCACAGTTCTGGAAGTCAGAAGTCCGAAATCACTTAAATTCTTTCTGGAGACTGGAAAGAATCTGTTTCCTTGCCTTTTTCAACTTCTAGTGGCTACCTGTATTCCATGGTATGTGGTCCTTTACTACACAAAGCATATTGCTCCAACCTCTGCTTCCATTATCACAGGGCCTTTTCCTGTGTGATTCCTTCTTCATGCCTGAAGAGTCCAGAATAGTCTCTCCATCAAGATTAGACTTTATCATATCTGTAAAGTCTCTTTTGCTATTATATAAAGTGACATTCACTCTTTCCGAAGATTAGGATGTGGGCAATATTTGGTGGCCATTATTCAGCTAACACAGGCAGAAAATGAATAAGGACGCTTATTATTGGGAGCAATAGAATCCTTGTATAAATAAACCTATAAATTCTATTTGCATCATAATCTGAATATAATTTTTCAAGTACCTGACAGTTTGGAAGAATAAATTCTAAAAAAACAGTAAAGATAATGGGGATTGTATGGTATGAAGACTTACAAATTTATAGTAATTAAGAAACAAGCAAAGAAATATTGTTTACTAATTGGTATAGGGAAATGTGGCTTTATGTGGAAAACACATGTTAGATATTTACCTTAGACCATAAAAATAAACTTGAGTTAAAGGAGAATACAGTTGCTTTAGTTTTCTTTTTTATTAGTGTTAGTATGGTATATATTTCTGTATTCTCTTTTAACCTGAGTTTTTATATTTAAATTGAGTTACTTGTAGATAGCGTATATTTATTCTTCTGGTTTTTTTTAATCCACTATGATAATTACTCTTATTTTGTGTATTTAGGATATATACACTTAAAGTGATTAATATAATTGGATTATTATCTATCAGGTCTGAAACTTGCATTCATTCTGTTTCTTTTTCTCCCCAACCCCCACTCTTTTTTAACCTTTTTTGACCTGAATGGAGCATTTCATATAATTACATTTTCTCTCTTCTCTGAGCTCATCAATTATACTTCAAAAATAAAAAAAAGTGGTTTCCCTAGAATTACAATATACATTTTTAAACTAATCTTAGTTTTTTAACTCCTCTGTCTGATCATCCTAAAATCTGTCTTATCTGATTCTATTTTTTATTTGTCTTCTCAGACTTTTTTTTTTCTTGCCCTTTTTCACACTTCATAAGTTTTTTAAAAATCTGTATGTGTTGTGTGGGACAATAAAAAGTAAGGTAAATGGCTCTTTAATGTGATGATGTTTGTTAATCTGGCTAGGGGTTTCACTGTTTAATATTTATTGGAGCTTGTTGCTGGAGATTAGGTACCAGGCTTCTAATCCTTCTAGTGTCTCTATTTTTTCCTCTTCTCTTGACTTTGAGATTCCATGTATACTCCTCCAAGAGATCATGTCTTTCTCCTTTTTTTTTTTTTTCCAGATGTAATCCACTGTTATTATACTGAAACCTTGTTGGTTTGGTTATAAAATGTGGGGTGAGAGGAGCTTTCTGTGGTTTTCTGATTAATTCCCAATCTTTTAGTGTCCCCGTGTTTTAGTTCTGTTTACCTTCACAAGTATTTCTCTAGTGATATAGCTTTTTTTCCTGCTATCTCATACTCCCTTCCCTAGAGAGAGCATTCCTACCTATTTTCTTGAAGTTTGTTCCCTGTTATTGTTTCTACCCTTTAGTGAGATAGAATGCCAGGTGAAGCATTGTGTGGGGAGAGGTTCCCTTCTCCCAGTTGGGATAAGATTTCTGAATTGCATCCTGGCCAAGCCCTTTTCCTAGAGAGAACACCCATGTTTTGGACAAAACACTAGAGATGTTTCACAATGATTCATCATCTTTCCATGCCAGAGACAAGAAAAATCTTTCTTGGATCCTCACCATAGAATCTCCTGGCTTTCTAGAAAGAACCCATGAAACTGGATGTTCAGCTAAGAACCCAGGAGTGTCTTGCTCAAGCTACTCCACACTTAGCCTCCAGTATTAATCAAAATTACCATGTAAGTGGTCTCACCAGTTTATGGATTCAGGAACACCTGCTCTAGAAAAGCAGATCTCAGTTGTGGTAACACTCTGGATTTCCCTATCTCTCCAGATTTCAGAGTGGCGTTTTGCCCTGTGGCCTCTGTTCTGTGATGGGTATAAGAAAAGTGATTGATTTTTTAGTAGCTGTATTTTAGTACCAGGTACATCTCATATTGGACATGCTAGGTGCCTCAAATTCCTGAGCCTCTCTCAATTTCTCAACAAGGAAAAATTTATGTCTTGGTTTTTCCCATTTAGTTTTCTAGTTTGGTTTCCAATCATCCATCTGCTTTGCATCTGAAAAACATTGGTATCCTTATTTCTTTTCTCTTAGTACTTGTGGATTTATATTTTTTTCTGTCTCTCTTCTTTATAATTTAGTGAGATTTCAGTGATAAGGATTAGCCAACATGTGTCTACTCTTCCATATCTTGTGAACTTGTCTTTTTCCAAATTTCTTTAATTGTTGAAGGTATATTAACTAAGCAAATACTATATGTAGGTTTGGACATGAATGGTAACAAAATTTAATTCCTGGCCTTAGAGTGTTTATAGTAATTGTGAGGACAAATGGATGCGAAAAAGTGTAAATATTATATTGAATTAAACAGACTTGACCCTTGAAACTTTATGCTTCTTCTTAATCTTAGTTTAAAAACCCTGGATGGGCTACTTCTCTCCTTATCCCCATAAAAAGTCTTAATCAGGTTGTACAGGTTTTCAATCATGCAGACATTCATTTCATAGATTCATAGACTTGAATCATATAGTCAACTTTGTTTCCACTGATGAGGACGATATATCTCTTCTAGCTGCCACTGCATTTCTAACTTCCATCAGTCAAGAGATTATAGAAACTGAATAGAAAGTTATTAAATCTTAGAAAATGTTGATTTGAAACCTCTGTGAACCTTTAGTATCTGCCTCAGTTGCAGAAAACTACCTCATTAAAGGTCACACCCTTCCTGGGGCAGCCTGATTCTGATAACTGAGCGAGACTGGAGTATTGAGATCCAGACACCTTGACCAGGTATAGGACAATTACGATGAGAAATAGAAACTCCAGAACTCTCTGTGGGGTTATCTGTTATGGAATGAATGTTTGTGCCTCCCCAAAATTCAGATGTTGACATCCTAACCTCCAATATGATAGAATTAGGAAGTGGGGCCTTTGGTAGGTTATGAGGTCATAGGGGTGGAATCTTCATGAATAGGATTAGCGCCCTTGTAAAAGAGACCCTAGAGACTTCTCTCGCCCTGTCTTCCATGTTAACATACAATGAGAAAACAGCCTTTGCACCCTGGAAGGACCTGAGCATGCTGGCACTCTGATTTTGGAGTTTTAGAACTCTGGAATTGTGAGAAATAAATTTCTGTAGTTTATAATTCGTCCATCTATGATATTCTGTTATAGCAGCCCATGCTGACTAACATATTGGATAAGGCATTGTGGAGCCTGAGTCAGTTTGACTTCTCTCTCTGTCCAATCCTGCTTCACCTATTTCCTTTCTTTTTTTTTTTTTAAAGATTTATTTATCTATCTATCTATTCATTTATTTATTTATTTATCTATCTATCTATTTATTTATTTATTAAAGACAGAGAGAATGAGAGACAGAGAGCACGAGAGGGAGGAGGGTCAGAGGGAGAGGCAGACTCCCTGCTGAGCAGGGAGCCCGATGCGGGACTCGATCCTGGGACTCCAGGATCATGACCTAAACCGAAGGCAGTCGCTTAACCAACTGAGCCACCTAGGCACCCTCATCTATTTCCTTTCAAAAGTGTTGTTCCCTTAGTAGACACCTTATACCCCAAACTCAGTATCTCAGCATCTGCCAAGAAGTCAACTTGTGACAATAACAAGAATCAGTTAAAATCAGGAAAGTTTCTAAATATTTGTTTTCATGGCATTTTCTTAGCACAAGTTGGCTTTGGAGAAGCAGTTCCTTGCACACTATGTAACAGCATCACATATACACATAAAAGTTCTAACATTTATTCCAATACCATATTTAAATATGTTGCATATCCCCTGGAATGTATTCGTCCCCAGTTGAATACCACTAACTAGATTAAAGGTCCACAAAGAGGGAAATTGTATGTATCTTGTTTGCTCCTATTTTCAGTTCCTTGCATAGTATGTGACACAAAATGCAAACATATATGTACATATATGTGTACATGCATGCATGTATGTATATATACACATGTACATATTTGGAAGAGACTTGTAAAAATGTAATGATTCATAAAAGTTTTTAAAAATTTATAACTTATGGGATGCCTGGGTGGCTCAGTTGGTTAGCGTCTGCCTTCAGCTCGGGTCATGATCCCTGGGATCGAGTCCCACATTGGGCTCCTTGCTTGGCGGGGAGCCTGCTTCTCCCTCTCCCTCTGCCTGCTGCTCCCCCTACTTGTGCTCTTTCTCTCTGACACATAAATAAATCTTAAAAACAACAGAACAAAATTTATAACGTATTCTGAGAAAAAAGGTGAGTTCTCATCAGCTTTCCTGTGATCCTTTAAAAAAATGAATTCAGCTATAATTAACTGCACCTTCCTCCAAAGCTCCTTCTACCTTGCTTTTCATCCATATTAATAAACCTATTAGAGTTGATGCCATCCATTCTTTATATGCTTAGCTCCCCACTCTTCTGTGAACACCTTGAAAACCATGCCTTTATATTAATTTCTAAGCCCTAGTGCCTAGCAAAGAGCCTGTAAATGTAATAACATTTCATAAGTCTGTTGAATATAATTTAGTCTACATTAACTTATTTTTTCCAAGAAAGGTAAATTATTAGAGTAAGGTATTAAAAGTATTAAAGATTTTGACTAAAATGAAAACTACAAAACCAAACACATATAATGCTTGTAAAGCAGATGGATTTAACTGATTATTTTTTTCTCAGCCACTGTCAACAAAAGCAAATTAAGAAAATACAAAGGAATATTAATAAGTCTTTGCTGTATTTGTGCAATATGAGGTTTTTCCTCCACAGCTGAATGATTTGTGACAAAGAGAATCCACAGTAAGGTTTTTAAAGCAGCATTACTTCTTTGAATTATCTCAAACTGTTAGCATTATGTTTCCTTTTTCTTCATTTTACTTCCAAATTCAAGCTAAGGTCTGGAAAAGAAAGTTAAATAGATAGTAAATAAATTAAGGAAAGATTTTTTAAAAAGATTTACAGGGAAGAAAAGCAGCTGGATGCACTAATGTCTTTGTATCCCCCTTACCATACTGGAAAACTCCATGTTAGTTTGCCTTTCCCTTATTTTTGTTCCCTTCCTTCAAGGTTCATTATTTCCTTAACCATCCTCTATAGCATCTGTTTGTTGTTTACTTATGTATAGGGAACTTTGCTATTTCTCTTTCTCTCTTTTAATGGCCACTATCTTTAAGTGATCGAAATACAGATTTTTGAAAATAAGCCCTATTCTCTCACCAGCTGATAAGCTCCTTATGAATAATTTAGACCCCAGAACTACCTTAGATGTGGAGAGACTATAACTTACTATGGACACTCTCATATTACCCATGTGTAAATTGAAATGCATTGAATGTGGAAGCAATCATCATCATAATATGATTGTTATAAAAAATCATTACCTTTCATGCTGGAAATGTCATTTAAATGTCAGTTTGGAAAATATAGAAATCCACCATGGGCCCTAACTACATGCTGCTTAATTCACCTATTTTGGATGAAGTTTCATTATACTAACCAGCCATCATCTTGTCACTAAGTATTTTCTTGATTGAGTAAAATGGTTGGAATATGCACAATTTATCAACTAAACTATTTCAATTACTCCTTTTTATTCTCAACTTGTAAGACCAGCTGTGCAAACTGCAATAATAACAACAAGAGAAGTAAAATACCGGAGGAAATATTCATTTTCATGGGTCCTCTCTGGTTATGCAGAATAGTAAGGTTTAGCTATTTTAGAACTTTGCCTACATGAAGTTTAACTTTATAACTTTTCTTCCCTAGTAAAATGTAGGATGAAAAAGTCTCCAAAATAGTTAGGTGAATCAAATGTCAGGAGAAAATGAAGAATCTTTGCTATTGGAACTCTCCTGTTAAATCTCTAGAAATAATTTGATTTTAAAAGGCAAGTTGAATCTAGTGACCCATTAAATAAGGAAGCATGCAAATAACTCCAGAGGGAAGAAAGTATTGTCCACTTCTTAATAGACAGTCCCCTAAAATACTGTATGAGGCTTCCAAAAGTTTTATCCTCATAGTCTTTCAGGCAGGAAATAAACATATCTCCTGGAAGAAGTCCAGCTTGCATGGTATTTAATGAAGTAAATAAGACTCTATTGCATGCAATTTCAGTGGAGACACATTAATGGCTCTGGAGGGGAGAGATAACATGGGGCCATTAACAATGAGTTCTTGCAGCTACAAGCAATTTAACTAAAGGAAACCACATGCTTTACACTGGTCTGTCTTACAACTAAAATCTAAATCCCATGTGATCTCACTACTCATATAAATTAGCCCATATCATGAAACAGAAGATTACAAAGGAATTGTCATTTTTAAAAACAATATTAGGATTTAGAGGATTGTGAAGAAAAGGTACAATTATTAGTGGAATATCAGTGTCTGCATTTCTTTGGCACATTTCCCAAGATAAGGCCTCCACTTTGCTCTCTTACCAGAAGTCACTGAAAACTACAGTAGAAAAATGAATATAACTGTGAAGAAGGATGCCATTATGAAGTCACTACAGGGCATGCAGGGACTCTCAGTGATCTTTCTTCATGTCCTAGCCACAACCACTTTTATATTCCATTGCAGGGAGTGGATACTGCAGAATTTTACCACTTCTCCCGAAGTGTTTATATCTCCTCTATCCTTGTCCTCATCTTCAAATTCACAGAGGTAATTGAAACTAGCAAGCACGAGTTCTTCAAGTTTATTATACCTGTTGTCCTCCATCCGTATTGTAACCTCTACAGTCACAAATTTTGTCTTTCCTCTTTCTCTAATCCAGTGGTTCTCAAACTTTATCGTGCAACAAAGACATCTGAAGGGTTTTTTAAACACAGAATGTTGGGCTCTAAGCCCAGACTTTCTTTTTCAGTAGGTCTGGGGTTGGGCTTGAAATTTTTCGTTTCTAAAAATTTCCAAGAAGATACTGAGGCTGCTGGTTTGGGGAACACTTTGAGAATCACATGTCTAAGGAAAAGATGTGAACTTCATCTTATCCAAGTTTAATTTTACCACTGCTCTGCATTACAACCTGTTTTATCTTATTTCAATCAATTATTTCCTCTTGTTTTTATTCAATTTATCCTTCATAATATAATTGTATTTAAATACCTCCCATTTGGGAGGCCTTCTGATGGCCATGTGTTTATTGAGCTAGTGGCCACATATTTGTAATATGTCCACTTTATTACCTAACACTCACCTCTCAGTGCAGTGCATTCTGGTTTTTAATTCATGCTATTTTTCTAAATCTTTTTTTTATAGATTCAGCAATGATTTCCTAATTACCATATTAAAAAAATATTAACTTCTTCAACCTTGGCCATTCTGACTGCCCTCTCATCAGGAAACTTTACCATGTCTTCTGGGCTACCTCTTATGTCTTGCCATAGTTCTCTGTGCTTCTGTTTTCTCTCACTTTTCTCAAATCCACTCCTTCGTCCCTCTGGGCTGCTATAAAAGAACACTATAGACTGGGTGACTTATAAATAACAGAAATTATTTCTAACACTTCTGGAGCCTGGGAAGTCCAAGATTAAAGTGCCAACAGTTTTTGTGTCTGGTGAGAGCCTGCTTCCTAGTTCATAGACACTGTCTTTTCTCTCTACCCTCACATGGTGGAACAGGGAGCACCCTGGGGTTTTAAAAAGACACAAATCCCATTCATGAGGCTCCATCCTAATGATCTAATCATCTTCCAAAGGTCCTACCTCTTAATACCATATTAGGGGTTAGGATTTCAATATATGAATTTTGGAGGGATATAAATACTAAGTCCATTCCAACTCCCCTGCCTCCTTTTTGCTGGTGTTTACCAGAATTGTCTGATTATCATTTTTATCATCACTCCATGTACACACTAAGTAGATTAACTCATTCACACCGAGAGGTTTAGCAGACATTTACATCCTTGTGAATCTAAAATTTGCCTTTGAAGCTTAGAGCCCTCTCCTGAGGTTCAGATTTATACAACCGAATTCCTATTGGACATAACTACCCAGATGTACTTTAAACTCCATGAGAATAGCAGAAGATGGTAATTTTATCTTTATATACCAATCATTTGGTATTTATTAATCTTCATTAAAAGTATCTCCATTTAATGAATTATGCAATAAGAAATTTAGGAGTTCTGCACTCTCTTACATGTTATCAGTCAACAAACCCTCCCAATGCTGCTTTAATTCTTGCTATAGTTTGACTCCTACTTCAACTTCCTCCAAATCACACTGCTTTATTGCTGCCAGTGCAAAATTTCTGAAACAAAACTCTGATTTTTTTACTCCCCTGTGCAAAATCTTTCCTAGGATCCTCCCTCTAAGTAAGATTCAAAAGCTCTGCTTACATGTCTAAACTTAATACCTGTCTCCTCTTTAAGAGTTTACATCCTCATCTCCCAATTTAATTGCAGTTAACCAAAGATAATGTGTTACTTTTTATTCTTCTTGATATTAGCACCAAATGGATTTTTTTACATTCTTTTTAAAGCTACATTGACATTTTCCTGTGAAGTTTACTCTCCTCCTCAAATAATATACTTTAAATGTTCTTTAGAATGTATCATGCCATTTGGTAATTTTTAAAAGTTGGATTTTTCTCCTGGATTTGTTTCTTGATGTCAAGAATTTTGAGTTATATATTTCAGGTACTTAGAGTCTACTAGAGTGTCTGGTACATAATAATTGCTCAATAGATGTTTATTGAAATGAACTCAGATTTAATAAGATAAAATATGAAACCATTTGAAAATGAAAAGGTAAATAAGGCTCTTGCTTCTAAAATCCACGAGAAATTAATACAAATATAAAGATTTAATGCAAATAATCATAGCAGTTTATTTCACAATAATTAAAAATTGGAAATAATCAAAGTGTCTGTCAACTTGTGAAACAATAAATAAAAAGCTGAATATCTGTTCAACGTAGTTGTTACTCAGCAATAGAGAGGAATGAACTATTGATAGACACAACATGAATGCATCTCAAAAGCAAAAAAAAAAAAGTATGGTGTTCTAAAGAAGCTAGTCACAAAATAATATATATTCTACAATTCCATTTATATTGAATTCTAGAACAAAGGGGCCCAGAGTGATAGAAATGTTCTGTATCTTGATTGTGGTGGTAATTTATGCATTTATCTGTCAAACTTGAGGATCTGCGCACAAAAAATGGCTGCATTTTATTGTATGTAAATTATAACTGGATTTTGTTTATGGTTCATATATAAACCGGGCTTTAGATCAGATTTTTCAAGTTCAAATTCCATTAAAGATAAGGCAAGAAACATAAATGCACAGAGATATAGATGAAAGGACATATAAAATGTTAAGAACTGTGTTAAATTGGAGATTGCATGCTGTACCTAAAACTTTTCAAATTTAAATATTATTAAATATTGCTCTAGCCAAAAAAACCATAACTCCTTGATAGAGGAAATTGGTTGGTAACTCCTGCATTAGATAAAATAATAGTTTTTGCAAGATCAGGCTGAAAGAGAAATCAGATAATTAAGTTAATTTATTACAATAAAGATGGAAGGTAAATTTTACCTTTTGTTATTTCTTACAGTAAAATAGTTCTGCTATAAGTTGACCTGGTGAGATTAACGGTGAGTCCAAAAGTATAAACTATTTTCTGGAAAAATATAGCCAGTCCAGGTGAGGTGAATTAATTATTTCCATACATAGAGGTATGTATGTGTGTGTCTATAAGAGAAAGAGAGAGAGAGAATGAGAAAGAGAAATGGAAAGAATAAGAGAAACAGAGAGTATATATATATACTTTCACACCAAGAACACATACATATATAAATGCTGTTTTGCAAAAATCATTAGGCTGCAAAAATTCAATTTAGCTGGTGAAACCCTTGGTAAATAAGCTAAAGAGACTTGGCGCTTTCTTGAATTAACTGCAGTTGAGGTGGTCTTCGGGGTCAGTTCTATCAAAACATTTTTAAAAATGTCAGCCTCAGGTTACTAAATCTGAGATTTTTGATAAGAGAGAGAGGAATCCTGGATTAATAGGCATTTTTCCATGAAGCCAATGTTATCAGTTCAGAGGTTCAGAATGAGGTTATCAAGATGTACACAGAAACCCGAAGTTCAAGCTGTCAAACGGGAGTGATAATCGGGAGCAGCAGAATAAACATTATGGAACAGAATCACATATAGGAACAGAGCAAACCTGTAGAGACAGGTCATCATCTGAGAAGCAGATTGCCAGAAAGGCTTGATTTCTGTGTGTATCCCCCGGGGAGTCTTCCTCGTTAGCAGATCTTCATTTGCAGATTAGTGAGGTCTTGACTGTGCATCAGAATCATATGCAGATCTTTTACAAATATGAATATGTCATGGCACCACTTTAGAATTCCTAAATCTACATTTCTGGGGTGAGATTCAGCTAGCTTTGTTTTTATTTTTCAAAATTCCAAATAATTCCGACATCCCTACACATTTGAGAAGCTCTTGGCAGCTCTCTTTGCACACAGTCTGCATGCTTCTCTGCCACATGTATTCTCCCATGTTCATTTCTGCCATATCTTGACCTTGGTGAGCATCTTAGCTACGTATTTCTTATCCCCATGTTAAATTTAAATGAAGTCATCTTGGTAAATATAGTAAGCAGATTGACGTAGAGCACCACTCCCGGCATTTAGAGGTCAGGGCCTAACAATTGCATCTATCTGTACACAGTTCAGAGGCCAGAAATCAGTGCCAACCCTCCATCCTTTCCACTTCTTCTGCAGTTATTTTAGTTGAAGCCTCATTACCTCTCACCAGGACTATTGTTTTAGTTACCTAATTGGTGCCCCTGTCTCCATTCTCTTTTCTAATCCATTCTACACATTCTTGTCAAATTAATTTCCCTAAATAACAATTCTATTCTGGGCACAGTCCTGTTCAAAATCTTTGCCTACTTACTAAAATACAAATGTTATTCAAAGCCTCTAAGACCAAGTCGACATCTATACTTTCCGTTTAATAACTCTCTACTCCTTCTTATAATGCTCCCCAGCCACGTTAATTGTCTCCAAAATGGCCTTGTGGTTTTCTGATTTTGTGCTCTGGAGAAAAAAAAAAAAAAAAAGCTTTTCCCTTGAAAAAAAATAATCTTATTCCCCCGAAGAGGGGGTTATGACCCTTGTCTGAATACACTGCTTTTTTTCTTCTTTAAGTGGTTAGTCTTTCTTAAACGTAATTCTTCCAAACAGGAAGCTAATCTTGTCTTTATGTCGCGTGTCTCATTGATACCATACCAACAACTAGAATCAAATTTTACCATGCCCCTTCAATCAAATACAGATTGGAATAAAATTCAAGAAGAGAAAACATTCATGATAAAAAGGCCACATTATATTTACAAAAATGTGGGGATTTTAAGTTTGTGTAAGGAAAATCAACCAGCCAACCACAAAATCCTGGGAAATATTTTAAAATGGTCTGAATCTGGCAATACGATTTCACATATGAAAACATCTGCATTTGGGGCGCCTGGGTGGCTCAGTTGGTTAAGCATCTGCCTTCAGCTCAGGTCATGATCCCGGGGTCCTGGGATCGAGCCCCGCATCGGGCTCCCTGCTCCGCGGGGAAGCCTGCTTCTCCCTCTCCCACTCCCCCTGCTTGTGTTCCCTCTCTCGCTGTCTCTCTCTCTGTCAAATAAATAAATAAAATCTTAAAAAAAAAAAAAGAAAGAAAGAAAACATCTGCATTTGGAATGCTTATTTGAAAACTGAGTATTGCGCTTCCATTTTGTCTGGCTGCTTCTTAAAAAAAATCCTTAACTAATCATTGACCCTATTTAAAACAAATTGAGTGGGTGGATAGCCTCTGCTAAGATGCAGAGAAAATAATCTAAATAACTATTGAATTAAGGAATCTCTTAGGTACAATATACTGTATTCTCACCCTCAATGAACATCTCTTTAAAGTACTGTGAAATCTCCCTCTCTCTCTCTCTCTTTTTTTTTTTTAACATATATTTGATACATACACTTGTGTGGAAAGCACCAGCATGTTGAAATGCTCTTTACTGATTGATTGGTCTCTTGCATGAGGATGCTTAGGAGAACTTCAGCTTACATGGGCTTCCTGATATCAGTGAGAATGGATAAAAAGAGGTTTCAGGAGGTAGTCGTAGGATTACTGTAAGTGGCAAATTTCCACCACTGGAATAAGCTCTCCATTTCTGCACCTCAGTCTAGTGATCAGAAATCTTAATCATCTAGCCATTTCACAGGATACCATACTTTAAAAGAGATCACACCTATGTTTTTTAGAGGAAAAAAAATTAGCAGGTACCCTAAACACAGTATTAACCCTGCATGTGTACTAGAGAACAAAGGATCAATTCTATTAAAAGAGCAGATTCTACTATGCCTGTAATGTTTCAGGGCATGGAGTGCTGTGTTAGCATAAAGACCATGCCAAGTTATTCTCTCTTTAGTGAAGGGCAAGCTGAATGACCTTGTTAATCCATCGGTAAAATAGCTGAATAATGTTTGATATGTTCTTTGAGCCAACATGTATGGTCTGTTGCCCGGCAATGACAGCAAAACAAAGTACAGGTTTGCACGAAGACCTGAACGCATTAGGGCTGCCGACTGGTCCAGTGTGTGGCATGGTTGTCTCTGTCGTTCAACCATAGGGAAGCTGGAGATTCAAAACTACTTAAGAGCTTGGTAGAATCTCAGGACTTTTATCGGTGCCACACTCACATAAAAGAATCACAATGGAGGGGCGCCTGGGTGGCTCAGTCGTTAAGCATCTGCCTTCAGCTCAGGTCATGATCCCAGGGTCCTGGGATCGAGCCCCGCATCGGGGTCCCTGCTCTGCAGGAAGCCTGCTTCTCCCTCTCCCACTCCCCCTGCTTGTGTTCCCTCTCTCGCTGTGTCTCTCTCTGTCAAATAAATAAATAAAATCTTAAAAAAAAAATCAAAACTTCGATATAAGTTAAGAAAGTAAAAGGATAAACAAATTTCCTTCTAAGTAAAAGATAAGAGAATAATAGTAGAGAAAGTATAAGGAAAATGAAAATTAATAGGAATTCAAACATACACCTGATTGAAATTCCATAAAGAAATTCCAAAAATAGGGGCGTCTGGGTGGCTCAGTCATTGGGCGTCTGCCTTCGGCTCAGGTCGTGATCCCAGGGTCCTGGGATCGAGCTCCGCATCGGGCTCCCTGCTTGGTGGGAAGCCTGCTTCTCCCTCTCCCGCTCCCCCTGCTTGTGCTCCTGCTCGAGCTATCTCTCTATCAAATAAATAAATAAAATCTTAAAAAAAAAAAAGGGAATCACAATGGAAAATTCAAAAGATTTGAGGCATTTCAGGACATAAGTAGTCTCTGGGAAAATAGTTACTGTTTGTACTAGGTTTTGGGGGGTACCGAAGACATCTGTACTTTTAGGTCTTTTATAAATACAGACATGCACTGAAGCAATTCAAACACGAACAGCCTGGAGGACATTACCTGAGGTCTTGCACTTGTGAGGACACCAGGTCCTGCCACAGAGTCGTTGCCGGCTCACTCATCCTCTCACTGGGTGTTCCCCTTGGAGACTGAATGAGGAGGAAGGTATTCCTTCCTGTCCATAAATCCCTCTGCTCTATGCCTGTACCAGATGCAAGGTGGCTGCTCGACCTCACAGCGGTCATCGTGCGGGTTTTCGCCAGAAAAGGAAACAATACTATAACAGGATTTGAGGATTTGATGGAATATGAAAAAAATAACTCACTTGTCCTCAATGTTGGGACTTCTCTTTCAAGCAATAGAAATTCAATTGCATTTTCTTCATGTGTTCCATTTTATCTTTTTTGCTTCTGCTGTGTTAAATTTCTCACCCAGGGTGCTCAGGGTCTCTTGTGAGACAAGACTGAGGTATCGTAGAGATGAAGGTTTTTATTTTCTTTTTTATACTCATCTGTACTGTTTGACTTTCTAGCCATGTGTATTCATTTCTTTTTGTCAATAGCAGTTACGTACGTGGTGACTTCAAAGCCACTATCAGTATGTTCTTTATAATTCTCTACCAAAAACACTGAAAGGTTATTAAAAATAAACAAATGCGAGATTAATACCGTATAGGGATTTGGGGAGGTAAGATGAAGGAGAGGTAAAAAGAATGTAGGAGTCATGGATGTTACATAAAACAAATTAAGAAAGACATATATTATAAAAGCTTTATAAGGCAGTACTATTATTAAAAATAATAACAGTGAAATGCAAGAAGAAGAGTAATAGGAAGTGGGGTCAGTGTATTTGAAATAGAGGTAGCAGCATATGTTTTAATTATGGAAGGAATCACTTTTTGATCCTAAAAAATAAAACTCATAAAAGTGTACCTCTTAGGGGCGCCTGGGTGGCTCAGTTGGTTAAGCGACTGCCTTCAGCTCAGGTCATGATCCTGGAGTCCCGGGATCGAGTCCCGCATCGGGCTCCCTGCTCGGCAGGGAGTCTGCTTCTCCCTCTGACCCTCCTCCCTCTCATGCTCTCTGTCTCTCATTCTCTCTGTCTCAAATAAATAAATAAAATCTTAAAAAAAAAAAAAAAAAGTGTACCTCTTAGAACAGTGATTCTTACCTGGGGAGCAAATTTTGCCCCAGGGGACATTTGGCAGTGTCTGGAGACATTTTTGGTTTTCACATATTGAGGGAGAAGAGTGATGCTATGGGTATCTATTGGTAAGAAGCAGAGGATCCTGCAAAACATTCTATAATGCGCAGGACAGTTCCCCACAAAAGGAATTGCCCAGTCCAAAATATCAGTAGTGCCAAGTTGAGCAAACCTATTATAGACAGCAGTGTTAGGATAGGTGGGGAAAGAATAGAAGGCAAACTTTCATTTTCATCTATTTGTAATGTTAGAATTTTCATTATTTTTTATTACTTCTATATTCATCTTGTTGTTAAAGATGCATTATGTTCCAGAAAAAATTTATGAAAACACATCCACATCTACATATGTAGATGAAATTTTTATTTGAAAAAAAAAATTCCAGAAGAATCAAAGATTATAATTAAATAGATGCATACATGAAGAGATAAAACCCAAGTTGGCCTCAGAATTATCCTCAAATGATCTTCCAGTTATCCTCCACAGTACTAAGGCCTGGACGATAAGCTCCCCAGGCCAGCTGCATTTTAAGGAGGAAAGTTTGAATCCCAAGAATTCACTTTCTATCCTAGTAGTTGTTTATATGTAAGCGGAACAGAATTGGATACGTAGGCTTCACTGGCTGTTTTGTTTTTCAGAATTGTGCAAAGGTAACAAAATTTGGCCTGTGCCACTCAGTCTCATTATATTCTTCCAGAAGGTTCCTTAGTAGACACACTGTGTAGTTTGAGGAGAATCCAGGGAAGTAGAGTGGGCTGTGCCTTCTCATCTCCCTCCCTGAGGTGCTTCTTCCACTCTGTGGCCTCAAAGGGAGGGGTAAAGAAAATCTTTCCACATGTTGGGAAAACTAGTTTCTTTTCCTGGCTGACACTTGCTGAGGCCAAAGATGTCATATACTTACCAAACATTTCTATCAGGAGTCAAACTAGTTCTTAAAAAAGCATGACTGGGGCACCTGGGTGGCTCAGTCAGTTAAGCGTCTGACTCTTGTTTTCAGCTCAGGTCATGATCTCACAGTTGTGAGATCGAGCCCAGTGTCAGGCTCCATGCTGAGTGTGGAGCCTGCTTAAGATTCTCTCTCTCCCTCTCCCTCTGCTCCTCCACCCCCATCCTGTGAATGCGTGTGCACTCTCTCTCCTTCTCTCTCTCTGTAAAAATAAATAAATAAATAAATAAATAAATAAATAAATAAATAAATAGCATTTTAAGAAAACGTGATACGTAAATTTGGGGTCGACCTACACTGATAGAATGGGTGCTTGCTTCTTGTCAAACAAACCAGAATGTGGGGGCACCTGGGTAGCTCAGTTAAGCGACTGATGCTTGATTTTGCCTCAGGTCATGATCTCAAGCCCCAGGTGGGTCTCTGTGCTCAGTGGAGAGTCTGCTTGAGGATTCTTTCTCTCTCTCTCCCTCTGCCTGCCCCCCCTCCCCCACTCACACTCTCTCTCTCAAAATAAAAACAAATAAATCTTAAAAAACCCAAAAAACAAAATATGAGTTGTCATCTCAAACAACCTAAAATACTAGGACCAAGAGAGAGGTTTGGCAGTAGGAGCCGCTTGCATTTAGAGTTTGACATAGCTAACATATTTGAGTTTCCCTTAGGCTAACAAGATAGCCTATAACACTCGGGCGCCTGGGTGGCTCAGTTGGTTAAGCGACTGCCTTCGGCTCAGGTCATGATCCTGGAGTCCCGGGATCGAGTCCTGTATAGGGCTCCCTGCTCAGCAGGGGGTCTGCTTCTCCCTCTGCTCTCTTCCCTCTGGTGCTCTCTGTCTCTCATTCTCTCTCTCTCAAATAAATAAATAAAATCTTTAAAAAAAAAAAAAAGATAGCCTATAACACAATTGGGGCAGATATCTGCCTGCTGAGCTAAGGAGGCCCTGGGAGAGAACAATTGAAGTCAAGAGGTACAGAGCCCTTACCAGGAAATGATGTGTGGGGACGGTGGGGCTCAAAACTTCACTAAAATAGTTAGTAAAACATATATAGCATTGGGGCGCCTGGGTGGCTCTGGCGTTAAATGTCTGCCTTCGGCTCAGGTCATGATCCCGGGGTCCTGGGATCGAGCCCTGCATCGGGCTCCTTGCTTGGCGGGAAGCCTGCTTCTCCCTCTCCCACTCCCCCTGTTTGTGTTCCTGCTCTCACTATCTCTCTCTGTTAAATAAATAAATAAATAAAATCTTTAAAAAAAAAAAACAAAACATAGCATTTGGGTCTCTGTCATAACAGTGGATGGTCATAGACAAAAGTGAACTGTAAATAATACCAACTAACTACAATCATGTTACACTGGTTCTTCTTATTCCTTCTCCTTCAGATCTGGCCCCAGAGAGTCAGAAGTCAGAATGTGAGGAGAAATACGCAAAACAGAAACATTTCCTGTTTTCCCATCAACATATTTAGACTGTGGAAATGTTTACATGAGGTATATGAGATTAGAGTACAGGCCAAATCAAATTTCTTCAATCCAAATAAAAAAAAGGACATGATTCAAAACCCAAAAATGTCCCCCCCAAAAAAAGCTAGGACGGGAGAAGCTTAAGCTGTTAATCAGGTGTGTGTGTGTGTGTGTGTGTGCAATGGGAAGTTGAGCTGGAAATTTCAAATGATACAGCAGACGCAATAGGAAAAAAAGATTCTAAAATGAAGCTTTACATACAGATATGTCCCTTAAAAAGCAATGTTAGCAAGTCATGTCATGACTCATATGCCATTTTCCTATGGATCCTCACCAGTCGGAAGTTGTGTGTTCACCAACAATGTGGCAGAAGCTGAGGGGGAGTCAGGCACAGCTGCTTTTTGCTTGTGGGAGTTGTCAGAACGACACACACAGTGGAAAATCCTCTGAAGAACACCACTGAAGTACTTGCAGGGGAAGGGGTCAGCTTTAACCCCATCAGGCCTGGAGAGTCCAATGTTGCCTTGCAATAGGTCCAGTTAAGTAAGAAATTTCCAGTTTTCTTCTTCCTGCTGTATCTTTATGCATTATCCTCAGAGGGATGGAAAACTACAGCCAGTTGCAAGGGGCAGAGGTGCTCTATTTTGAAAGCAGGTGCCCATTCTATATCCTCAGACTGAAGTTTCTCACCTGCTGAATGAAAATTCAATTATGAAATTGGGTCTGTTTTCAATCTGAGTAAAGAAAGAACCTCAACATAAAGGAAAAGTGAGATGGAAATAATATTATATGCTGATTACAGGTCATGAGTTGGTTGGTTGCAAGTACCAACATTGTGGGGTAGTGTGTGTGTGTGTGTATGTGTGTAGAGAGGGGTGGGGAGGAGAAAGGGAAATTGGTTAGAGACCCTGCATTCATACAATTTAAGAATCTGTTGAAGAAGAGAGATACAGGGAAAAATAGCCATCAGCTCTTTAAGCTATAAAACAGAGGTTGTTAATCTATGGCTCACTGGCCAAATCCCACCCACCACCTGTTTTTATAAATAAGGTTTTGTTGGACACAACTGTGCTTATTCATTTATATATTGTCTGTGGCTGCCTTTATAGCTCAAAGGCAGAACTGAGTAGTTGTGGGAGTCTAACTGGCTGAAAAAGCCTGCATTATATACTATCTGTTCAATTGTAGGAAAATTTTCCAGTCCTCTGGGTATTAGAGATTCAAAGCAATGGGAGATTCTGTGTTGAAATTATAAGTTGACTGTAAGTATTTAGTTTTGCTCTCTCTGAGACTTTACTGAAGTGATTAAGGAAAACAGGGGCTCCTGGGTGCCTCAGTCGTTAAGCGGCTGCCTTCGGCTCAGGTCATGATCCCAGGGTCCTGGGATTGAGCCCCGCGTCAGGCTCCCTGCTCAGCGGGGAGTCTGCTTCTCCCTCGCCCTCTGTATGCTGCTCTGCCTACTTGTGCTGAAAAAATATATGGTTTAGTGTTAACAGAGTTAACAGAACTAATAATACTGAATTCTAAGCAGGCAATGGGGAAAGCTGAGGAACAAATATTTTATAGTGCAGAATCCTTAAAAATTTCATAAACGGTAACAACAGAAACAGGGATGAGAGAAATGACAATACTGATAATGTTTGGCTAAACTGAATGTCAAGACAATAAAGATGTGTGATCCTTCTATGTATATTAACATTAAGGTCTGGTCCCTCTCATTAGTCAAGATTCTGGCAAGACCATACTGATCTCTGTAAAAAAAAGTCTTTGCTGATAATACTCGTGTATCTCCAGAAAGCTATCCAAGTCATTGTTATTACTAGGGTTGCCTCTGGGGAGAACATATAGGTATTTGGGTGAAGATTATGAAGATATATTTATATCGATTTGACTTTTTGTACCTTTTGCATTTTTTCTGTGAACATTTACATATTATGAATCAAAAAGCAATGATATAGAAAGCACCTCCAAAAAAAGTTTTTTCTTTTAAATAACACTTTTACTACCTTTTCCAAGACGTAACAAAACTTGATATACTTTTTTTTTCTGGATTCTTTTAAATAACACTTTTACTACCTTTTCCAAGACATAACAAAACTTGATATACTTTTTTTTTTCTGGATTCTTTGTTGAAAGGAGTAATAAAACAGTAGGTTTTATTTTACAATACTGAAATCAGAAGTTGTGAGACTCCCAGAAGTCCACTGATGTATTTGTCCTCCCCACCATCCTCAGACACCCATAGTCCACAATAAGCTCTGTGTGTTTCATAATGGCTCAGTGAGGGAGAAGTGAGCAAGGCCTGTTTGGGGAAATGAGAGGAGACTCAACTGGGGATGAGAAGATGAGTTTTTTTCTAAGCAAATTTCCTTAAAGAAATTCATCTACTCTGCTCCCAGTTGAGGGTTCTATCTCTCATCCTCCAGAAACAGCCTTACACCTGAATATTATGAGGCAAATCTGACATTAGTCAAATAAGTGTATGTGTGTGTGTGTGTGTATATATGTATGTGTATATATACAAATAGAAGTATATGTACAAAATAGAAGTATACATATAAGTAAAATATATACACATCTAATAAAGGCTGTTCTATAAAGGGAAATCACAATATGCTTGAGGAGCTAACATACTGGCATTTGATGAAAGTTAGTTTCTTTGAACACATTACCTTAGAGCTGATATTTTAAGAGTGAGTTCGAATTAAATAATGGAGAGTTAGAGCAGGTTGAATCATTTATGATGGAGGAAACCACACATGTAAATTATTTATGGCAGAAGACAACATGGAAGGTTGGGGGATCTCAAAGAAGGGGCAGAACAAGGAAGGAAATGATGACATAAGGCTGGATAGGAGGCCAGAAGCCATAGGTAAACCCTGTGGGTAACATGAAGAATTTTCTATTTATCCTGAAAACAGTAGAAACCTCGAAGATTTTGTACAAACTACATGATTAGAATAATCTTTTTAAAAGATCATGTGACAAAATTGAGAATGGGTTACAAAAGGCAGATACCCTTCAAGAGAGTGCTTTAGTACATCAAGTTAGATATTGTGATAATGGGGATTTATTGGAAAAGAAGGTAACAGACTTCCAAGATCCAAGGATTCAGTTTTGGAAACTGGAAATATGATGGTGAAATGTCCAAGATAGGGACTACTGGGGAACATTTGTTGAGCATATATGTTATGTGTGATGGGGAATGCTGGGTAGATAAAGTCACAGACCCTGCACTTACGGTATTAAAAACAAAACAAATAAAAAATAAAATGGGAAATACTTGTGTTATGGATTTTATTACAGTATAGGGAACCAAAACACCATTTTGCTAGGAATCAGGAAAGGCCTGTCTACAGAGTGATATTTCAACAGGGCCTAAAGGATTAGATAGAGGTAGCCCTATGAAATGTTCAGGAACATGCGTTCCAGGCAAAGGGGCTGGACGGCATGCACAAAATGCTGCATAGAAATGACAGCATGAAACTGAAAGAAGTTTATTATCTTAGATATCAGAGATGGAGAATAAAAGCCATGAGAGATGTGATAAAAGGAAATGATATAAAATGTGGATAAAGATTTTAGGTGCAATTTACTGCAAAATTGTTTAAAGTGGGATATATTTGGAAAGAAGATGAATAATCATTAATTCTAAAATGTTTAAATATATGACCTTACAGCTAGTGGTTGCATATTGTGGATACAGCTCGCAGATTAGATATTGTGCAGCCATAAAGCATATAATTGTATAAGCAGAATAAAAATATTTATGCTTTCATATAAATATAAAATATTACAGTTGCAATTAGTAAATCTCTATGGATGAATGTAACCTTCTTTATTATAATTTTATGTATTTTTAAAAATTTCCATGATAAATCTATTTTACTAGTTGTTGAAACAAATAAAAAAGAAGGCTTGAAAGTTCCTAATAGGTTTTAAAAGACTTTCTAATATGACAACAGAAAAGGGAATAGCTTTGTTTGTTTAAGAAGTCACTTCAAAAATTTAAAAAAAAAAAAAGTAACTTATGTTTACTGTTATGAGTTGAATTTTATCCCCTAAAGAGATATGTTGAAGTCCTGACCCCCAGAACCCCAGAATATGACCTTATTTAAAAATAGAGCTGTTGCAGATGTAATTATTTAAGATTATATCATACTGCAGTATGGTGGGACCTTACGCCAATATTGCTAGCTTCTTGTGAGAAGAAAGACATGCACAGAAGGAAGATGTTGTAGACATATGGGGGAGACTTATGGGAGGAGAGTGCCGTGTAATGACAGAGGTAGACAATAGAGTAATGCAGCTGCAAGCTAAGGGGTGGCAAGAATTGACTTTTACTCCCAGAAGCTAAGGAGAAAAAAAGAGGGTTTTACCTAAAGTCTGAAAGAAGCATGATTCTGCTGATACCTTCATTTTTGACATGTGTCAAGAACTGTGAGAAATAAATTTCTGTTGTTGTAAGGCATATCCTGTTTGTGTTATGGCCTTAAGAAAAGAACAGTTTTCTAGAATATTAGAGACAGGGGAGGTGTCTCTTTCTGTTTTCCTGTTTGGACTCCATTGGAGTTTTCTATAGCTTGTGTTTATGTGGAAAGGTAGCACATTTCAGATATTTTTAAATCAAACTGGCAGTGCTAACGTGAGGACCACACTCTACATATCTGATTTATAGTCACCCAAAGTCCAGCTTTACAGTTCTTTGAAACATGGATTGGTTTCAAGATTTACTGATCAAAACATAAAGAAATGCAATCATATTCAAGATGAGAACTGTCTTTGTGACAAATCAAATAGTCCCTATTTTATAGGCATTCAAAGACTTCCCACAAACTCAGATTATTTTCCTTACAAGTTTGAAGATAACTTAGCCAAGGAAAATGAATGCTTCCAAGCTTCAGTGCTTTGCTACAATTAAATTTTTGCTGACAGTAGAGTGTGATCACTTTCTTTCCTCTTTAATAAACACCAAGTGGAGCAAACAGAATTACTTTCCTAAACCTCTTTGGTGAAATGATGATAATGGATCCAATCCCTTGATCAGAGTACTGTAATAAAATGCAGCTAATTTTTTATCTTACTATGTATAGTCCTTTCCCCTCCCTCCCTCTCCTTGTTTCTAGTTTCTTCTCCTCTTCTCTTCCTCCTTTCTCTCCTTCCCCTTCTCTCTCCTTCCCATTCTCTCTCTCTCTCTTTCTCTCAATGTAAGACTTCTCTCTCTCCTACTTTTGCCTATTGTCACTTTATCCTTTCTAATGTATTCTTAGTAACATTTTAACATGTGATACCATTTAGGTCCTCAAAATATTGTGCCAGTCTGTAGAACAAAATGAACAAAAGTCTCCAGGTGTCTTTCCTATTATTGTAGAAATATATTCATTAACCTAATGCCAGCTAAATTATGGATATGTACAGTGATTTAATAATTTCAAGATTTCTTAATGAAATGGTTTTATTGCTTTAAAACATAAACATTATGCATTAGAAATGCATTTGGAAAGCTCGATGAGCAGTAGAATTTGTACATTTTTGTTACTTTCTAAAAATGAATGTGTCTGCTTTTTATACTGACAACTTGCCGAGAAATACAATTGCTTTTTCAAACAACTGGATGTCATAGATTTACAGCCTCATGAAGTCATTTCTAGCTTTTAAAAATATTTCTATACTAATGTTATGCTTAGGAAGATATACTGAGTTTCTTTTTAAAAATTATTTTATTTTATTTTAATTCCAGTGTGGTTAACATTTGGTGTTATCTTAGTTTCAGGTATTTGACAATTCCATATATTACTCAGTGCTCATCAAGATAAGTGTCCTGTTAATCCCCTTTTCCTTTTTCACCCAACCCCCATGTATCAGCAAGAGAAACTCCTCTTACTCTTTTGGATTTTAGTAACCCCAGCAGACAACTAAGCAGATCGGTACAAGAATTCATGTGAGGGATCTCAAAGGTACAAACAAAAATGCCAAATTCCTCATGATTTATCCGAGGTGGTCACAACTATCATAAAGGGCTGTTCTGGAAGAGAGAAGGACTTGTTTTGATAAGGGAGTGTGTCAAGCAGCGTGATTGCTGACAAAGAGAAAAAGACACGTCCTTTTGTAGTTTCCTGAGCCTTAAGATCCAAAGATACACGTAGAACTGCTAGAATATAGAAGAGAGGACACAAACTATGGCAGAGGGGCACGCAAGTAGATAGAAGGCAAATATCAAGATGCTTCACCATCTCCACCACTATTACCACTACAGAGAGTAGGAAGTTCCCACAGTGAAATAAAACAAAATAAAAAGGGCTTTATGGAGTCCTAGCATTCCCTTCTCCCAGGTTACTGACACACAAAATTAAGTATTCAGTCAGGGATACAGGCAGGAACCTGCTGGCCATGCCAAGAATGTTTCTAGCTTCGCAGACTCCAGATTCAGGGGGCTCAGAGACTGCTAATTACTTGCCACCATCTAGATACTGACTGACACCAAGGTGCTGCCATGGAACTGAATGCCCTGGCTGGTCTCAGCGAGTACCATAGCCTGAGCTGATGGGTGTCTTCAGCAGTAGATAAGAGCGTAGAAGACATTACCTCATCTTTTTTTTTTTTTTTTTAAGATTTTATTTATTTGTGAGAGAGAGAATGAGAGACAGAGAACATGAGAGGGAGGAGGGTCAGAGGGAGAAGCAGACTCCCTGCTGAGCAGGGAGCCCGATGTGGGACTCGATCCCGGGACTCCAGGATCATGACCTGAGCCGAAGGCAGTCGCTTAACCAACTGAGCCACCCAGGCGCCCCGACATTACCTCATCTTGTTGCAGACTCCCCTCTTGGCAGTCGGTGGCTACTAAATACTTTGAAGATGTAGCAAAATTTATAGGACGCAGGTGGGTAAAGTTCTTTTAAGGAAGGAAGAGCCTAAGAATGATATTATAAATTTTTCCCCACCACTTTGAAATTGGGTGTGACCATGTGACTACTCTGGCTAATAAAATGGAATTGCAAATGATCTGTGTTACTTTAAAGCCAATCATGGCACTGCTGGTGCTTGGCTTTCAAGCTGTCACTTGCCCTGCCATAGTGATTGAAGAGACTTTGATATCCAGATGATGCAATTACATGATCGTGGAGCCGTAGTCATCATGAGTCCTAAATTACCAGAAGAGCTGATACTCTTTGCCAACTTGCACTGAATATATAGCTTGAGTTGTGTGTGTGTGTGTTTGTTCTTAACTTACCATGATTAGTATAATACCCAAGTTCTGAAATAAATGTGATTATGGCAAAAAAAAAATGAGATGGAAGTCAAAAGATGAAATATTGCTGATAAAGGTTAAATTATAGACCCCCAAAAATGTGATAATAGATTTTTTAAACTCAATCTACAAACTGGGTAGATTAGCCACCAGTCAGACAATGCTGTCCCTAAGCAAGTCTCCCTACCAGATTAGCATTCATGGGGAAAAGGCAGCCCACAGCATCCCACTCTCAACATTGTTCCTTTGGGTTGGTTTTGGAATCCAGATTTAGTCCCCAAAAGGCCCCGAAATATATTGGAATAGTACATTAATTGTATTGACTCCAAAGCCACTCTATAACTAAGTCTGAGAATTTATTCCTTATTCAATTTCCCTTTCTTAATTATATCCAAAATAACATACCAGTAATTTGTAAGGAGATTCACAAGGTACTCCAATGGATAGACACTCGAAGATTGTCAAAGTACAATCACCAAATTTAAAAAGCATGCTAATTTCTCATCTTTCAAATGGTTTCCCAGTCAGTTTGTACCCCAGAGAATTAGAGTTGCCAAAAAGCCTAAGGCTCATTTGAATTAGAGTGAAGGTAGGGAGAGAAAAAAGTCCTTATGCTTTTAAATAACTCACCACAATGCCAGTTAGTTGCCATCAGTTGAGACCTGCACTATCAAATGTGGTAGTTACTTGCCATATGTGACTATTTACATTTGAAATCAAATGATAAAAATTAAGTTAAATTAGATTAAAGATTTAGTTCCTCGGTCACACTTTTTAATGTTTCGTAACCATACGAAGCTAGTGGCTACCATATTGGGAAGTGCAGAATAGAATAATTCCATTATTACAGAAAGTTCAACTGGACAGAACTGGTCCAGACATTGTGAACTGTGAACATAAAATCAAATGATAACAATACTTTTCAATCAAAGGATTTTCTCAATACCACACTCTTAATTGTGGTTGATTTTTATTTGTTTGTTTGTTTGGTTTTTTTGGAGGAACCACAGTCCATTCAGAGGTTATAAAAATCGATGTCATAGAAATTAAGAATTTCTGCCCTGTCTGGAAAGTGACTCTTATGATATCTGGACACAGTCATTGGCCTGAATTAGTCACATGACTTCAAGGCGATCAGAAGTACACTGTTACTACATGCCCAGGTAGAGGAAAAGCAGAAAAATTTGTAATTTACCACATCTCGTAAAGTTTTGCACATTTCTTGTTAAGTTTATGCACAAGTATTTAACATTTTGTTGATGAGGCATATATGGTCTTTTATTATATATTTAATTGGTTATTTTTATTTAGGTAAACTGTTGATGTCTATTCATTAATTTCATACTGTGCAATTGTTTTCATACTTCTTTCTATTGATTTACTAGGTTCTCCAGGTATATAATACCATTACTTGCAAATAAAGGTAGCTTTACCTTCATTTCCAATTTTTGCCTCAAATTGCATTCTCTTGTTAATTATTACCTCTAGTACTCTTACAGCCTCAATCAGGAGTGTTTCTGCAATAAAGCAGCCATGGAAAATGTTCTCAGTGGCAAAACATCAAGTAATACAATTGTTTGTCTACGTTCCCTTGGATGAAATATGGCCAGACATTTGGATCTATTTTAATTCCAGCAGCCAACAATTTTGCTGGAGGACCAAGGATATGAGAAGAGCAAGACCAGAACATATATGACAAAAAACTCTAGGGAAGAATTATGTAGGTGGACTTCTCAAAATGAGCAAACCTGATGGCAATATTCATTTCTTGTGTCGATACTTAGCAAAGAGATTTGCTGCAGAGAAGTATCAGGTAGTGATTTGACTTTATCTGTGGATACTTACCAGCCTTCTACCATAGCCACTCTGTACTTGTTCAAGGGGCCCAAATACCACACAGATATGGGATATGGATAGAAGCTATGCTTGAACTCAAGAATCTGAATTATCCCTATGAATGATCTGGTCATCCACACTGTTAAGGGGCTCTTTCCAATAGCAGAAACCAATGCTGAGTCCCTTATATTATTCTCTTGGGTGAAGTAGTCATCCATCTTTTCTCAGATTGATTACACTGGAATCTTTCAGGGATAGAGAGACAGTTTATCTGGAACAGACAAATATTCAAGGGATGAATTTAATTTTCCTCTCCAAAGTGTCACTGGTAACATTACCATCTTCAGACTTAAGGAATTCCTTGTTTACTCTATTACTACCCAACACAACGTTGTTTTTGAAAAAGGAATGCATTTCACACGGGAAGAAAATCAGCATTGCACACATGCCTATGGACTCAACTTTCCTGATGGAACAATGTAATGGCCTACTGTAGATTTAGTTGTAGTATACAGAGACAACAGAGAAATATTGGAGTCATATCTTACAGGAGCTAGTATGTTTTGAACTTACAGCCAATATGTGTTGCTCTTTCCCTCCTAGCTAGAATATACAAGTCTGGAAATCAAAGGATAGAAGAGTGACTCTTTTTGCATTTTATTTATTTCTATTAACTTTAATGACATATAATTATTATGCAATGAAATGTGTCCTTTTATATCATATGATTTGATGAGTTTCAGCAGATACATAACCCATACATTCACTGCAACAATCAAGACAGAAATTTTCCATGAACTCTAAACGTTTCTTTTATACACCTTTGCAGTCATGCCTCAATCCATTCCTGTCATTTAGGGTCAAGTATAGACAATTTGAGGTCTTTAATGAAGAGCTTGAGCTGGGAATTTGAAGCCATAAGTTCATCCTTTTCTTTATCCACTTTCTCCAGAGCAGTTAGGAACACTAGCCAATCTCTGTATACTCTTTAGTTAAACTAAAATATTCTAAGATATCAAATACATGGTCACCCAAAGCCTTGCCTTCTATCGACATTTGATTAGGACTAACCAACGGTGAATTTCACATATCTCTATTGTCACATCACACCATGGCCTACCAGTTCTAGTACTGCCTTTGCCACAAGAAATAGAGCCGTTAGTGACTACAAATCTGAGTAGATTAGGGAGCCAATTCCAGAAAACCCAGAACTAATTCAGGAAACTCATCCTGAAGATTCTGTTCTTTGAGAACCCCTTCTAGTATCAAAATCTGAATCAATCAGGTTTTAGCAGAGAAACACAACCAGTACCAGAAAAATATTAAGAAATTTATCACAAGGAATAGATTTTTTTTTAAAGATTTTATTTATTTATATATCGGAGAGAGAGAGAGAGCACAAGCAGGGGGAACAGCAGGCAGAGGGAGAAGCAGGCTCCCCACTGAGCAAGGAGCCCGATGTGGGACTCGATCCCAGGACCCTGGGATCGTGACCTGAGCCAAAGGCAGACGTTTAACCGACTGAGCCACCCAGGTGTCCCCACAAGGAATAGATTTACATGATTGTGGAGACTGGCTAGGGAAATCGAAAACTGTAGGACAGCCTGTCAGGAAGGGCAGCCTGAAACTTGGGCACCGATTGAGGCTGCTACCCACAGGCAGAATTTCTTCAAGAGAGCCTCAACTCTGCTCTTCAGGAATTTCAAAGGATTGGGTTAGGGCACGCAGAATATACAGGACAATCTCCTTTATTTAAAGTCACCTGGTTATGGATGTTGATGACTTCAACAAAATACTTTCACAGCAATACCTATCCAGTGTTTGAATAACCAGGGACTGTAACCTAGTTGACACATTAAAAAATGCATGTATACTATCCATGAAATATATCTTTTTCATTGTGTTATGTTTTCTATATTATTGGATTTTTCCCTTGATCTATCTTCAGTTGAGGAAAAGTACTTCATTAATTAATGATCACTGTGTAACATAACCACAAGCTTGCTGGCTTAAAATAATACAGATTTATTTTATCACAGTGTGTGGGTTAGGGATCCAGCTACTGCTTAACTGGATCCTCTGCTTCATTGTGTAACATGAGGCTGCAATCAAAGTGTCATCAGTGACTCAGCAGCATACGAGCCTACTTCCAAGTTCATTTATGTAGTTTTTTGACAGGTTTCAGTTCCTTTTAGGTTCTTGGAATGTAGACATTGGTTGTCGTGGACTTGCCTAACGTGGCAACTTGTTTCATGAAAGTCAGCAAGGGAAAGTGTATAGTGCAAGATGGAAGTAAAACTCTTGTAAACTAATCATGGAAGTGACATTCCTCTAAATATTGAAATATTCTACTGGATAGAAGAAAGTAATTTAAGGAGAGAGAATCATACAAGGCTATGAATACCAGGGTGTGGTCATCACTGGTGGTCATCTTAGGCACTACCTACCACAATTGTATAGTTATTTTTTTATTTTTCATGTCTGTCTGTCTAAAACTATTGCCTATAGTTTCTTTTGTGAAGGTCTTCTCTTGCGTATTTTTGTATTTTTTTTTTTTTTTTAATCTCTACATGTACAATACCAGCAGCCCATTTCTCCTTATATCGCAGAAGAAAAGCTATCTTCTCCTGAACAGAATTTTACCTGTGGTAAGTGATTATTGAAACACGCAGGTTAACCTGAATATTTAGGTATTCCAAAAATGAAAAAAACAAACAAAAAACCTTAATTTTTCCAAATTCTGAAGGTGCGCATAACTAAAACAGTTACACTGAGAGCTTTGTATCTACTCAGCCACATGACACTCACTTGTCTTTCGAGAATAGAAATAGCCTTTTACACATTTTTCTAATGATGAATGTTTTATTTCTCAAATATTTTTTACTGTCTTATTCAAGAGTCTCTTGTATATCTGAACCTTATGCTATGTACATCATTAAACATATTAATAGACTGCACAAATCACAGTGTAGAATTGATAATGACCAGAATGGGGGGGGGGAGCTAAAAACACAAATATTCAGACTTTAATTTTGAGCAGATTCCTCCTTTACTACATTATTTTAAGGAAGAAAAAATACACAGCTTTTCAAAAAAACTTTATTATGATCATTATTACTCCCTCCCACATCTATAGTCTTTGCTATCTCTGTATTTTCCATCTTTTATAGTTCCTGTATTTCTGAACACTTCTATAAGAAAATTTGGTGCAGTAAGACTTAAAACACACTTCAGTTACACTCCCAACCCATCTTACATTTAAAACCTTGGCATCTCTTCTTTTCCTGGAAAGTTGCTACCTGCTAGTCTACCAGAAACTCCAAGCAGTTGTGAACCATCCACCATTTGCAATACTCCCAGCTCATGTGTGTCTTCTGCAAATATATCGGTCCACAGTTTTCATGTCTTTGTTTTTCATTGGTTGATAATCTTGTTCATCCCTTCCGTGGGAGTATATGGTTGTCACTTCAGCCTGTGCCCTCTTTCCATTACCAAACTCAAAGGCTTGTGCTATGAATGAAATTGCTTCCCCCCTACCCCCATATTCAAAGATTGGAGCCCTGACCCCCGATGTGACTGTGTTTGGAGATAGAACTTTTAGGAAGTGATTAAGGTGAAATGAGGTTTAAAGAGTATGGTTTTCATCTAATAGGATGGGTGCCCTTATAAGAAGGGGAGGGGGCAGAGAATCCTCTCTCTGCATGTACACATGTGCCAAGGGAAGACACTGAGTGCATAGTGAGAAGACCATCTCTCACCGAGAATGGAATAGGTTGGCACCTTGATTACAGACCTCCAGCCTCCAGACTGAGAAATGAATTTCTGTTGTGAAGCCACCCAGTCTGGTATTTTGTTAGAGCAGCCCAAGCTGACTAAGATAGCTTGTATGGTGGAACAAGTGTGGTATGTCTGCAATCCTAGCAACCTTCTGTTCCAAACATCTACACCCATTCACTTTTACCCCTAGGTCCTGAAAATAGTACAACAACCCTAGTTTAGCCATCACTCTGCATGATGGATAATGTATGATGTGATTTACATAAAGACAAAAATAAAACAGACAAAGAATACAGTTCCATACACAGTTGGATATACAGAGCAGGAAATGCAACATGGTTCTCCCTATCAGAGGACTCCGTATCAGACACCCAGGCTTTCAGCCTGCCAGCTTCCAATAATGTCATCTGCCTGGAGTGGTGATTTAATCAGACACTTTAATAAACTTAGCTCCCCTCACAGTTTTCAGGCCACTTTTGGCCTCTTCTAGCACTTCTGAAAAGTAGTAGATATGTGCCTATCTGCCCAGCAGGCATAAGTAACTGGTACCAATCTAGGAAAATTCTATGTACTTAGTAGTAGGTGGTGATATCACAGGAATATCTTCTCTTTATCAAGTACTTATCAGGCCTAAAGTCTATCCTTCCTGGAAATTACATACAGCATTAACACACCTGTATTTAGGACCCATTAAATATAATGAAGCCAAAATATATGTGGCTTAATCTGATTCTCCTCATAGTGTTTTATATATTTTAAATCTCATTAAATTGCTTTTTAATGATTCACAGAGATATGTAAAAATAGATTTTAGTATTCCCAATTTTTTTTTTCTATTTAAAAACCTTAAAAAACACTATGGATGATTTGGGAACTGTTTTCAGTTTCTTTTCCTTAAATCTTCTTAAAACACTAATACAAATTCAGAATTTGTCAGCAATTTCACATAAAACATTTAAAAATATTAATCATTCCAAGGAACAAAAACTAGGATCTCTTTACAATACAACCAATTTCCTTCCTGTATATTTCCATTTGTCCTATGTACTCACTGAGTCATTTATTCCTAATCTTGATGCTAAAATTAAAGGATATTTCTAATGGAGATGAACCATGCTAATTACATTATCACCCTTAGATAATGTAATCATAGTAACTTAGTATTTTTAAACTTGTTTCAATATTCTGAGATACTAAGTGGAAGTTAGCTCATTGATTATTCAAAAAAATTACAGAACTATGTATCTATTGAACATTCAATAAAAGCAAAAAAAGAGGTTATATATTTTATCTAATAGATAATGCGATCTGAAGAGAAACCAGATAATGCAATAAAAATGGTATTTTTTAAAACTTCTGACATTGTCAACATGGCTAGCAATAATTTTTTACACACAAAGCTGTAATATTTAGTGTATTAGGATTTATCTCCTTAATTTTTAAAAGATGAATTGTTATTATCATTACTGTTTATTTAAAATACTTTATTTTTTAGAGTAGTTATAGGTTCACAGGAAAATTGAGAGAAAGGTATGTGTGTGTGTTGTGGGGTGGGTGTGTATTTCCCATCTACTCCTGCCCCACACACCCATAGCTTCCCCCATTATCTCCCACCAAAGTAGTACATTTGTTACAATGGATGAATCTACATTGACAAATCATAATTACCAAAATCCATGGTTTACCTTACTTGAATGCTGTACCTTCACAATGTATAATGGCATGTATCCATCATTATGGAATCCTGTAAAGTATTTTCAATGCCCTAAAAATCTGCTGTGCTCTGGCTGTTCATCCCTCCCCATCAACCCCTGGCACCCACTGATCTTGTTACTGTCTCCAGAGTTTTGCCTTTTCCAGGACGTCATATAGTTGGAATCACATAGTAGGTAGCTTTTCAGATTGGCTTCTTTCACTTAGTAATAATACATTTAAGATTCCACCATGTATTCTCATGGCTTGATCACTTATTTGTTTTTAACGCTGAATAATATTCCATTGTCTGGATGTACCACTGCTTATTTCTCCATTCTCTTGCCAAAGGGCATCTTGGTTACTTGCAAATTTTGGCAATTATAAGTGAAGCTGCTACGAATATCAATGTGCAGGATTTTGTGTGGACATAGTTTTCAGTTCCTTTGAATAAATACCAAAGAACACAAATTGCTGAATCGTATGGTAAGAGTATGTTTAGTATTATAAGGAACTACCAAACTCTCTTCCAAAGCAGCTGTACCATTTTGCACACCCACCAACAATGAATAGGGGTTCCTATTGCTCCACATCGTTGTCAACATTTGCTATTGTTTGTGTTCCAGATTTTGTCCATTGTAATAGGTGTATAATGATATCTCATTATTTTAATTTGCATTTCTCTGATGACATATGATATGGGACATCTCTTCATATGCTTATTTGCTATGTGTATATCTTTTTTGATGAGGTGTCCCTTAAGGTCTTTAGCCCATTTTATAATCGTGTGTTTTTTTTTCTTCTTGTTGATATTTAGGTGGTCTTTGTATATTTTGGATAACAGTCCTTAACAGTCCTTTATTGGATGTGTCTTCTACAAATATTTTCTCCCATTATGTGGCTTGTCTTCTAATTCTTTTGACATTATTTTTCATAGTTCAAAAGTTTATAATTTTAATGAAGTCCTACTTATCATTTATTTCTTTCATGGATTGAGCCTTTAATATTGTATCTAAAAAGTCATTGCCATTTCCAAGGTCATTTAGGTTCTCTTCTATGTTATCTTCCAGGAATTTTATTTATTTATTTTTTTAAAGTTTTGCATTTTACATTTAGGTCTATGATCCTTTTTGAGTTAATTTTTGTGAAGGATGTAAGGTCTGTGTCTAGATTTTTCTTTTCATGTAGATGTCCAGCTGTTGCAGCATTATTTGTTGAAGAGACTATGTTGCTCCATTTTAAGTCTTATTATTTTTCAAATTGAATTATATATTTTTGCTAGATTAAAAAATGTAAGCAATTAAACTATTAAAGAATAGTAAAAAGCTTTTAAGTTGAAAATTCTTTTATCCAATCAATTTTAATTTTTGAATTCTTTCTAGAGGAAAATATTTCGGTGTTTTTAGTTACATTCTCATATTTGTCTCCATGTGTATAGATATTTATTTATACTTTGCTGTTATTTGGTATTTTAATTTAAATGATCATTTCTTGGTGCACCTGGGTGGCTCAGTCATTAAGCCTCTGCCTTTGGCTCAGGTCATGATCCCAGAGTCCTGGGATCGAGCCTCACATTGGGTTCCCTGCTCCGCAGGAAGCCTTGCTTCTCCCTCTCCCACTCCCCCCTGCTTGTGTTCCCTCTCTTGCTGTCTCTGTCAAATGAATAAATAAAATCTTTAAAAAAAAATAAATGATCATTTCTTGACTTCTTATACTGTGATTGAAAATTTTGCTCTCAAACCTCAGTTCTCTCCTAGCTACTTCCCAGTATCCCTCCAATCCAGTAATTTCATGCTTTTTCAGATTAAATCATTATCAATATTTACATGATTATACCTATGTAACTATTTTTAACTTCTGAGTCAAAGTACTTCTGAGTTTAGTTTCTTTTCTCATAAAATATCTTCAAATTTTCCCTACAGTGAAAAGGCACATGATTTATCATTTACTTAGTTTGCAAAAATATGTATGTATGTAGGTATGTATGTATGTGTGTGTACATACACATACTTTCTCAAATGTTTCAAATACTTATCAATATATTTTCTAAAATTCCAACCAAGTGAAACAAATAACAAATTTTTCCTGATAAACATTTCTCTCCCATCTCTCCGGCTTCCTTTTCCAGTCTGGAATGTTCTCATAGTCTGCCCCACAGCAACTGTGCTGGGATTTGTTTTTTTCCTTCTCTCCTAGTTCAGATTTCAGATTTCCTGAATCCTGTGTTTTATGATTTCTCAGATTATTCTGGTTTTACATATGCTGTTTAAGCTAATTCTCCAATCCTAAGAATGATCAACAAAGTTAGCATTTTGAGCTCTTCCATATCGCACTTATTTTTCCTTCAGAATTCTAAAGGCGTTGCTTCACTGTCTTTAAATACATTTAGTGTTCTTATTAAGCGATTTGATGCTCTTCAGATTTCTATTTCTTGGTCTGTAATTTGTGTTCTCTCACACTTTTAAGATATTTATCGCCATCACTTATGTTCTCATATTTTATTCGGATATCCTTTGAAGGAGGTCATCTTTTAAAGTTATGCTGAGTACTAGATTAATTTTTTCATACTTGTGGAAAATTTTCTTCCATGGTGTATTTTTGTAATTCCTTATCTGAATTTCGCCTTTTATTCATTTCTCTTTCTCAGATGTTGCATATTCTGGTCACATCTTCCAGGTTTCTGTCTTTCCTTTCATTTTCTATCTCTGTTACTTGAGGGGATTTTTAAAATCATTCTTCTATGAACTTGCTTTAGTTTAAAACAGCGTATTTGAATATGTAAGAAACTTTTATTGAACATTTATTTATTTTACATAGGCTCGTACACTTGATTTTTAAATATAATACCTTCTCTTAGTGATCTTAAAATATAAATCATTTTTTCTTGCATTTTCTTATCCTGTTTATCCTATGTTTCTTTTATTATTTTTATTATTTTGACATTTGTCTCTCTTAATGGAGTCTTTTTTCAAGTATCTGGATATGTTTGAATGTCCATTTATATTTAAGAATTAGTCCTGAAGAGTCATAAAAAAAGTTCAATGTTCTTGTTTATGAATGGATGAGAGCTCATGAGAAGTGTCACTCCCCAACAGGAGGTGTGTATGCTTTATATTTGTACTTCTCCCTTACCTATCTTCTTTTTGAAATATATCCTTCCTGATCCTTTTACTTCTTCATTTCATTTCATTTCATTTCATTACCGTGGTTATTTTTCTGATCTTTCTTTATTGTTCCTACTAAGTTGTCAGTTGAATATCTTCTCCTTTGAGTAGAAAATAATAGGAGACAAGGTCAGAGGGTAGCAGGGCCAAATTGTGTAGAGACTTTAGGCCATTCCTGGAAATCTGGCTTTTATTCTGAGTAAAACGGAGAGGATTGAAAGGTTTGGAGTGGAGGAGTGACATGATCTAATTTTTTTTAAGAAACTAATGGCAAACTTGCCATGTATAGATTTGGGGTAGGAGAAATGGGAGAGGTAAGAAGCAGGGGGGGCAAGTTAGTGGCTATTAAAGTAAACCTGGTAATAGTCCAGTGTATTTGTTTTAAATGTATTAAGGACTAGTTAGAGCCTAGATTTTGTGTTCATAGCTACCTGTGTAGGGCTTTATTATGTTCTTCGTTAAAATTATACAAAATGATGGATATTTTAGGTTACCAAAAAGATTTCCTGCTGCTCTTTTATTGGCTATTCAAAATAATATTACAAGTTTTGTTTTGTTTTCCTTCTCCCTCCCTTCCCTCCTTCCTTCTCTTTCTTTCTTTTTTCTTTTCTTTTCTTTTCTTTTCTTTCACATTACTTTCAATATCAGTTGTTGAAGAAATCTTTCAAACATACCTTTAACTCCTTTACAGAGCCTTTTGTCTGGCTGATTAGTGCTTGGAGGCCACACTTTTTATACTTCTGAGGTTAAAAGATTTTATAGTCAACATTTCGGCTGCATCTTTAGACCATGCTTTCCTGTGAGTGCCCTGGATATTGGATGGGGAAAACATTTCTAAATTTTATCATTGTTTGCCCTTGGAGAGACTAAGAATCTTCAAAACCAGCAAGTTCTAGCTCCTTTTAAGTTTAATTTCTTCAGCTTATCACTCTTCTCTTATATTTTACAATAAGCAGCAAGAAGAAACAAAGGTAGGCTTTCATCCCTTTGCTTGGAAATCTCAGCTAGATTGCCTAGTCTTTTAGGTACATCTTTCATCTTCCACATCACTATAGAAAATAAGATTGCTAAAAGTTCTGCCACTTGCTAATATGGATCTGCTTTTCTATAGTTTCTGACAAGATTTTTCTCGTTTTCTTTTAAACCCTCCCCAGTCCCTCATCAAAGGCCCAAATTTTGTGAATATTGTGGTCAAGACTAAAGCTTTCACTACATCTTTCCTCAGAATCCTTACATCCTTTTTTAACTTCTGCCCACTGCCATTTTGAAAGTCATTCTCACAGTTTATGGTTTTGTTATGAGGGCATTCCACTTGTGGTACAAAAATTCTGTATTAACTACATATTAGCCATGTACTAGTTATCTATTGCTCCATAACAAATTACTCCCCACTTTGACATTCTACAGCTATAAACATTTATTATATAATACTCCCTGTGAGTCATGAACCTGGGGGCAGCTAGTTGGATGGTTCTGGCTCTAGGTCCCTTATGAAATTGCATTCAAGAGGTCAACCTTGCCTTGAAAAAGCTTCCTCCAAGCTTGCTCTTGTGGTTGTTGGCAGGCTTCAGTTTCTCACTGGTTGTTGGCTGAAGATTTCAGTTTCTTGCCATATTAGCCTCTCCATAGGCTCCCTGAATGTCTTCATGATAGTCACCTGGCTTCCCCAAGAGTGATTGATGACATAGAGAGAGAAAGAGCCCAAGCAGAAATTTCAGTCTCTCTTTCCTGGTCTAATCTCTTCAGTGACATGTGACACACCATCACTTTTGCTTTAGCTCAATCACAGACAACCTTGGTAGAATGTGGGAAGATAATAAGCATTAGGACAAGGGGACCATTGGGGACAAGCTTTTAGATTGCTTTAGAGTAATACTTGAGCTTCTCTCAGATCTTGAGCAGCAAACCCAGACCTTTTCTTGGTAAACAAATGACTACTTTAAAGCAGAAACTACTTCTGACACTTATTGAAATTTTTCTTGTGGCAGAAGTGTTTGGCACTAAAGTATACAATGAACTGCAGTAACTCATTTTATGGGTCATTGGATTTAATGGACAATCTTTTTTTTTTTATTAATGGTAGTTCATTTTCAGAACATTATTATTTTTTAGGAATAAAATACATGTCAACTATCAAAAAAAGCCAAGACATTTTAGAATGAGAATTTCTGCATCAGTTTTCACCAGAGTCAATGATAATGTGAACTGGCATCCAATATAAATATTAAATACAGGCAGATTTCCCTCCTGGTCATATGCATTTAGATGGTCCCCAGGGGTTTACTTTAGACATCACGAAGCATAGCTTTTTAAAAGCAGTTGCCATTTTTATGAGAACTGATTTCGGTCTCCAACAAAGTAAGCACTTTAAAAGAAAATTGAGGGCGCCTGGGTGGCTCAGTTGGTTAAGCGACTGCCTTCTGCTCAGGTCATGGTCCCGGGGTCCTGGGATCGAGTCCCGCATCGGGCTCCCTGCTCTGCGGGAAGCCTGCTTCTCCCTCTCCCACTCCCCCTGCTTGTGTTCCCTCTCTCGCTGTGTCTCTCTCTGTCAAATAAATAAATAAAATCTTTAAAAAAAAAAAAAAAAAAAAAAAAAAGAAAATTGACATAAATCATGCTATGTGTACAGGTCTAGATATGAACCAAATATTTCGGTTTAAGAACATATTCAGTGTTGGGCGCCTGGGTGGCTCAGTCATTAAGCGTCTGCCTTCGGCTCAGGTCATGATCCCAGGGTCCTGGGATCGAGTCCCACATCGGGCTCCCTGCTCAGCAAGAAGCCTGCTTCTCCCTCTCCCATTCCCCCTGCTTGTGTTCCTGCTCTTGCTATCTCTCTGTCAAATAAATAAATAAAATATTAAAAAAAAAGAACACATTCAGTGTTATTCTGGATATTTTAAAGAAAAGATATATATTTCATAATTTCTAAAATAGCTAATAAAGTTTAACAATAAAATAGCTTTCCATTCAGTAGCCACCCAGGATTTGAATTACATCATGGTTTCAAATTCTTTTTATGATTAAGACCCCAGGTCTCTCATAGAAGGAAGAAATTATTGGTATACTAAAAAACTTGGTTAGATAAATCTCCTGGGCATTATGCTAAATAAAAAAAATAAATATATATTTTTTAAATCTCAAAAGTTTACATACTCCATGCCATTTATATAACATTCTTAGAATGACAAAACTGTCGAAATCAAGAACAGATTAATGGTTGCCAGGAACTAAGGTGGTGGGCAGAGTAGGTATTAAAAGGATAGCACTAGGGAATTCCTTTGTAATGTCGGAAGATTTTTGTATCTTGATTGTGGTGGTGGCTACATTAATCTATAAGTGTGGTAAAATTGAATAGAACTACACACATGCACACACACACACACACACAAATGAGTGCATGTAAAAATTGGCCTCTAGATTGTTCCAGTTGACCAATGTAAACTTCCTGGTTTCAATATTGTACTCACATTAATGCAATATTTTATTACTGTGGAAGGCTGGATGAAGAGTACACAAGGTGGGTCTGGACTATATTCTCACTCCTGAGCCTATAATTATTTCAAGATAGAAAGTTAAAAAACAACAACAAAAAATAAATGAATAAATTATTAAGTGGATTGCAATCAGAGTAGGCATTTTTTTTTTAGATTTTATTTACTTTGTGAGAGAGAGAGGGGAGAGAGAGAGAGACCACGAGTCAGGGGGAAGTGCAGGGGGAGAAGCAGGCTCCCCGCTAAGCAGGGAGCCCTATGTGGGACTCCATCCCAGGACCTTGGGATCATGACCTGAGCCAAAGGCAGACGCTTAACCAACTGAGCCACCCAGGTGCCCCAGAGAGTAGGCATGTTTAATGCCACATTTTACATTCTTTCATTTACATTTTTCATTCTTTCATAGGAATATATGGGGCCCACACTTACCAAAATTCAAGGAGAATTAAACTATAATAAAATAATAATTTAAATCATAAATATATAATTTAATAAACATTTGAAATACTAACAATTATACTTTGAGGTTGATATATTATAAATGAGAACACTGCATTTAATAGCATTAACTTATTTATGACACTTTTATATTACTTTAATGAAATGATGGAAGTCTGTCCTTAAATTTCAAATTATATTAACTATTAAAGTCTTATGTAAATGAACTATAGGTGTTATTCTTCAAGGTTATACAAATTTAATGTTACTGTATTTTTTTCTGTTATTGTAAAATCAAAACCAAAGACATCTAAACCTCATATCAATATTAAAGAATTTATTTAACAGCCACACATCACATTATAGAACAGAATTATTTAAAAATGGAACTATGAGGATGTATCTAGAATTTTATATATATATTTGTCCATGATTTTTTTTTTTTAAGTCAGCATGGTTATATTATTCTTGGGAATTATCCTAACATATAATTATTAAAAAAAACTTGGTAATTAATTGACATTACATTTATTTTTTTTAAATTATTTTTTAATTCAATTAGCCAACATATAGTACATCATTAGTTTCAGATGTAGAGTTCAATAATTTATCGGTTGCGTATAACACCCAGGGCTCATCACATCACATGCCCTCTTTAATGCCCATCACCCATTTATCCCATCTCCCACCCACCTCCCCTCCAGCAACCTTCAGTTTTTTTCCTATAGTTTAGAGTCTCTCCTCGTTTTTCTCCCTCTCTGAAGACTTCCCATTCAGTTTTCCCTCCCTTCCCCTATGATCCTCTGTGGTGTTTCTTATATTCCCCATATGAATGAAACCATATGATAATTGTCTTTCTCTGATTCACTTATTTTGCTCAGCATAATTCTATCCACGTCTATGTAAATGGTAAGTATTCATCCTTTCTGATGATTGAGTAATATTCCATTGTGTATATATATATACCACATCTTCTTATCCATTTATCTGTTGATGAGCATCTCAGCTCTTTTCCCCAGTTTGGCTATTGTGGACATTGCTCCTATAAACATTGGGGTGCAGGTGCCCCTTTTGATCAGTACATCTGTATCTTTGGGGTGAATACCGAGTAGTGCAATTGCTGGGTCATTGGGTAGCTCTATTTTTACCTTCTTGAGGAACCTTCATACTGGAGTGGCTGTTCCAGCTTGCATTCCCACCAACACTGGAAGAGGGTTCCCCTTTCTCCCTATCCTCACCAACATTTGTTGTTTCCTGACTTGTTAATTTAGCAGCTCTGACTGGCATGAGGGCGTATCTCATTGTAGCTTTGATTTGTATTTCCCTGATGCCAAGTGATTGACAGTACATTTAAAATGGATAGTTTTTATATTGCATCCTTAATTTCTCTACTGAGAGAATTTTTTGATAATTTAAATTGAAATGTATATTTAACTATCAGTTATAAAATATTGGTGAAAATAGAAAAACAATTTCTATTGGACAGTGGTACACATTTTATTTTTCCTTACTACTGACAGAAGTAAAATAAAGTGTTTTAAGCGTTTTTAAATAAAATATTTGTTGTTCTAATGTAAATTATGCTCCTTGATCATTTTTACTTTTAGATTGAATATAGAAATAGTTTTTTTAAGTTCTGGAAAATGCAATAAGGTGTTAAACTGATATGTGACATTTGTGAAAGGAGATACAGAATGTTCATTCCATATACAGAAATAGAAACAACTGAGAAGCTACGAAAATTAGTAAACATCTATTATAGTTCAAACAAGTCCTTAAAAAATGTGTCTCCAAGAAAAAAAAAAAAACAGGAGAAATAAGGATGTAACAACATTTTAAAAACTTTCCTTGAGATTTATTTTTTTTTTAATTTTTTAATTTTTTTTTTTATTTATTCATGAAAGTCAGAGAGTGAGAGAGGCAGAGGCAGAGGGAGAAGCAGGCTTCCCGCCGAGCAGGGAGCCCGATGCGGGACTCAATCCCGGGACCCTGAGATCATGACCTGAGCCGAAGGCAGACGCTTAACGACTGAGCCACCCAGGTGCCCCTCCTTGAGATTTATAAAATATTATGAACTAAAATAATTTTAATGCTGTATTATTTGTGTATCAATTGACAGCACACTTAATAGTGGAAACAAAAAACTCAAAAATATATCCAATTACACAATTTAAAACACAAATTAGTATATCAAAATGAATGAATCATAAATATTTGGGAGGCAACCCATTATTAAGTAAATTATGTGTAGAAAATTTGCTATCGTTTGGAAGAGGAAATATCAAAGTAGAACCATATAGCTTAGCATTTATCAACAAATTCGCAGGTGAATTAAACTTTTTTTTTAAGAAAGAATAAAAGTATGGTTGCCTACTTAATATTAAGTTCAGAGTGTGTCTGAGTTATATTATGCAAAAATGACATTTGAAACGTGCAAGGAAAGCAAGAGCCCTAATATTGCACTTTTTGTGTGTTGGGATTCAGCAGACATGAAAATTTGGGGAGCTATCTGGGTGTTTTACCTAAAACTCTTGCTCAGTGTATAGGGAGCTATGATCATCACTAGTCGTGTCATGGGTTTTATGCTCCCTACTGACCCCTAGAGACCTAGTAAAAGCCATTCTTTACCCTCATTCCTCTAGTACTTCCAACAGCTTTATTTTCCTCTAAGTCTGTGTATTAAAACTTTTTTGCTTGGTATATATAGATTGGTTTCTGTTTTCCTGACTAAGTAAAATTGGCTAATAACAATGATCATTATTGGTATGTGAGGTTTAAACTGAGGTAGAGGAGCACGTTCAACAATTCGAAATAAAATGTCATTTTCAAGGAAATTGTAAAAATATATTTTTGTTCAACATAAGGTCTAAATGATTACTTTATGAAACATGATTTACTCACTTGATTTTCTTTTTTTTTTTTTTTGTTTTTTTTTTTTGTTGTTTTTTTTTTGTTTGTTTTTAAAGATTTTATTTATTTATTTGACAGAGAGACAGCGAGAGCAGGAACACAAGCAGGGGGAGTGGGAGAGGGAGAAGCAGGCTTCCCTCTGAGCAGGGAGCCCGATGCGGGGCTCGATCCCAGGACCCCGGGATCATGACCTGAGCCGAAGGCAGACGCTCAACGACTGAGCCACCCAGGCGCCCCTACTCACTTGATTTTAATTAATTGCTGTCATAAGTCTATTTGCTCAATGGTCTCTAATTTAATCTTGAATATTAGAATACCTGAAAGTGTTCCATTATACAACTGTCTGAGCAAATTATGGGCCAGGGCAATTCCAAATGTGTGTTGAATGTGTCTCACTGTATAGGATCTGGATTATCCTGTCAAAACTGGCCTACCAGATCTAATGTCCTCTTGAAACCTGAGTAATACGTTCTCACAAAGCAAATCTAATAATAAAATACAGGGAAGCAAAATAGCCCTAGTGGTTTTTGTACTGAAATGTATTATCTAATGATTACAGAACTTCTATTTGTTCCAAAATGAATGTTTATTTTTAGAGATTTTGTGAATTTTTCAGAGGAATTTTGTTTTAGCTGCTAAATCCTATATATTTTTAATCTTTAAAGAAATATTTTTCCTGAGGTGCCTGGGTGGCTCAGTCAGTTAAGCGTCTTCCCTCGACTCAGGTCATGATCCCAGGGTCCTGGGATGGAGCCCCACATAGGGCTCCTTGTTCAGTGGGAAGCCTGCTTCTCCTCCTGCTTGTGCTCTCTCTCTCAAAAAAATAAATAAATATTTTAAAAAAGAAATATTTTTCCATATTTTATTATAGTATAAATTTTTATTAGTGATCATTTTTCATGGTTGTTTTAAAATGATTGCAATAGATAATACTATATTTTAGGATAACCATTGGGCAATGACTTACTATTGTGATTTAGAGAATGTACTTTGGTCAAGTCTACCAAATTCTTGTACTAGTAAGCCAAATTCTCATTGGCTTGAGCTGTATCATATGTGACTAGTTCTGAATTATCCATGTGGAGAAAGTTCTTTGTAAATATAAAACATCCAAGTAGCCAACAAGAGGATGTAATTCTCTGGGGCCAAAATAAATGGGTCTGAATACTTAAGATCCTTATAAAGATAAACTTAAAGGCACGCACAGCACCTTCTTCTCCTGAAATTTGGAAGAATGAGTTCATTCTGCCCACAAACACCTCCTACCATGTTATCCTCAGTAAGATCTAGTGTAGAAACTAACTAAACAGAGCCCCAATGTATATGTCTTTTCCCAAAGCACTTCTATTGTAAGATAATTAGGAACATGCTCAGAAAACAATCTAAGGATTATGCATAATTAAAACCACATTTATGCAAGCATTTCTGCCATTTTTGTTAGAAGAAATGTTTGTACTGATTATAAGCCAGGATTTGCAGCTTCTATAATATAGAGGTGGAGAGAAAATTGGGTGCAGCCTTCAAAATATGGTGCTTCATCATTTGTGTATTTGAGGACACGCCAATGGGAAAAAAAACAAAAAACTACAACTGGCCCCTACAAAATATCAAACTCTTAGGTAGATTAACTGCGTTTAATGCTCACAACATTCCCATGGGGAATTTGTTTCTCAAATTTATGTGTGAGAAAAATGAGCCTGGGTAGTATGGCAGAGACTAACAGCAGTTTACTCAAATTTAGGCTTTGTTTGTCTGCCTTGTTTTGTTTGGGTTTATTACTATTTTTTTCCTAATGTTAAAAAACAAAATTAAACCAAGTACATTTGAAGAGCTAATTGACTGTATTAAACAATTTATAGGGCGCCTGGGTGGCTCAGATGGCTAAGCGTCTGCCTTCCGCTCAGGTCATGATCCCAGGGTCCTGGGATCGAGTCCCGCATCAGGCTCTCTGCTCCTTGGGAGCCTGCTTCTCCCTCTGCCTCTCTCTCTCTGTCTCTCATGAATAAATAAATAAAATCTTTAAAAAAAAAAAAACAATTTATAAGTTGGGCAGAATCCCATCTAGCAAGGGGTAGGATTCAGTTGAGCAGCAGTTAGTCTCCAACTAATTAAGTTAAATTGTCTAAATTCTCAAACTTGGTAAATGGAAGAAAGAATTCTTGAATGCAAGTTATAGAATTTAAAAATCCCAGTTGCTCTACCACAAAGAAAGTTCTGTGTGTGTGAGTGTATGTGATGATAAATAGGCATGGGTACAGCAGGATTCTTCTGACTGTGATCACTCACCAGGTACATAGATGTTTCTGAAGAAGTTCATTTATAACCAACAGGCCTTTGTAATGTGCACACATGTTTTAAAAGCTGTTCTTTCACTTGCTGCAACTGCCGTGCGTCACTGTTTATAACTTTTAGAACTAGTTGGCTTTGTAAAAAGAAAAAAAAAATAATATTACTGTGGTTTTAAGCATTGCATGCTAAGGGTCTTTGTCCTTATCCTCTCTCTTACCTGGGAAATTGTCCATGATTCCATTTTGTTTTATTAAAGCCATTGGGTGTAAATCTCCTGAGAGCATGAGTTTGGGTGGCATAGGTTATCAAGCAAGGATAACTTACTTGACTAGATAGCTACTGGTAGTGTTTCTTGCATCCTATGTATCTTTTATTTTAATGGATCGCTGTTAACTAGGAGGTGATACCATCTATTGTTTGTGTAGTAAGACTAAGCAGAGAATTTTCCTAAATAGAAGAAATGAGTAGGTTCTCTATCCTTAATACAAAAACAAAAGGGAAACAATAGGCCTCTGTTCCTCAGCGATTCCATCCAACAGGGTGATTTTCTCTACACCCAGAGATCACCAATCCATTTAACCTTTTCTAGGACTGTCTTATTCCCGCCAACACAGATTCCTTCTATCTACCTGTACAACTCAGGGAGAGTGATTGTATTTAAATACAGGTCTGTTCATGTGTTGAATAACTTCTTTTCAAAGACCTTTAATTGCCACTTTATCCTAAGATTATTAGGATGAAGTCTAACTTTCTATATTCAAAGCTGCTATATTCCAAACTTCTAGAAGAACAATACCTGACCTATTTTAGATTCTTCATAATTAATTTTTGAATAAATCTTGAATTTCTTCAATTTTTAAATAATTAAATTTGAATAAAAAAATGAAATCATGTAAGATGATTGTGGCTTGGGAAGGTTGGGTAGTGGGGAAGTCACGAGCCATGCATTAAAGTCTTCTGTGAATGGATGTTGGTGGGATAACAGGACTCCAGAGCTCCCAGGAGAATGGTAAAAAAATGTTTTTAAAGTGACAGTGAGGAGTCAAGGTAATAACTTTACATCTAGATTCCATAGGGCCAGGTTTCAGTCAAGGCCAGGAAGTTCAGGGAATATTCAATTATAAGATAAAAAGATATAGTAAAATGTTTCTATTTTTGTTTTGTTTTGCTTTCCTTTAGTGGGGCATGCCTTTCGTGCTCTATAGCCTACTGCATATATTAATATTATGTATATATAACATCTCCTTGATGCTATGATAAGCTTCAAAAATATTATGGCATGACTCAGCACTCCCACTGTAAACACCCACCCCCCACCAACTACGCCTCTCTTCAGTTCATTTCCATTAATGTCATTACTTAACATTTCCCAGGTATTTAGCTCAGTTCCCAGAATTATCCCCAGAATTTTCCCATTCTCATTAAGATTTTAATTCCTCAGTATTTCTTCAGCTGTGTCCTTGTTTCCATCCATGGTATCTATGCCCCTATTCAGATTATCATTTCTCTTGGGTATTGCAATAATTTCCCACATATTTCCTGACTTTATGGGAAGAGTCTGGCAGAGGATTTGTAGCAAAGTCTTCGTGTGAAGGCAAAATAAACTTGGATATGAATTTCGCCCATGCTAATGACCTAGGACAGGCTGATTGCCTACATTTTCTTATATGTAAATGCAGTTTTACAAATATAATGATGGGATTCAGGGCAGGCCACCCTAGAATGTGTTACTTTGGCGTGTGGATTATTTCAAGCTGAAAATAATCTAGGCCAAACAGACTCAACAAGAGGTTCTTTCCTCCCCCTTTAATTGCCTAAAAGAATTTGGATAGGGAGTCTGCACCAGGAAAAGAACTGTTACCAAAGATAATTTGTTTTGTTTTGTTTTAATCAGAAAGACTTCTCTGCATGGCATGGTAAGGCAGTAATTTGTTCACCAAGCATTTGCTCTTCCCATCTTCCTGTGAATTGTCCTCCTCTCCTTTAGAGTCCCACCTATCCCCCCTTAATCATTATTCATGTGACTTAGACAATTGTCTCTTCTCTTTATTCAGGATGTGTGTTGTAGAGTACTGCAGCAAGCTTCTAATATATGTTAACTATATTTTTTCTTCCCACTTCAGATGCAGAATTTCAATGACTTAAAAGTATTTTATGACATCTAAACTGTTATAGAAATATAACTTACTATTATATACTAGTATGTTCAGTTACATAATTATCAAGTATCCATGTATCAAATAATTTTTATAAGTTTATTGGAAATCAATCAATTCAGAAATTTGGCTGTGTATATCAGATAAATGCTAGCATGCATTCATGAAATATTGCTAAACTAAAGATTATATTGATGAAAACAGCAAAGCATTAGATTCTTAACATATTGTGATTTTAAAAGTAGATGGTAATGAGATATTAAGCATTATTAAATAAAGATAAGACATTTATTATAACTTAGAAATTCAGATTTCTTATTTTGGAAATCACTAGAGTGAGAAGGAAGCAAAAAAAATGCTAAAGCATATATAATGTAAACTGAATGGCTATATATATTTAGATTCATATGTACTCAAGGGTACCACTTCTGAGAAAGCTCACTAAAATGTCAAGCTTAATTATAAAACTGAAGAAAATTTTAATTATCAATTAATATAATTTTAGAGGCTTTTGAGAATTTGAGAATCTCTCAAATCTTACTTAAATCAACTTCATTCCAATTGTTAATGCACCCAGCTCTCCTAGAGTCAAGAAAATATATTTATTACTAACATTTTCAATAATCTTTTTAAAGTCAACAAATGGCTCTAAAAAAAGGTATCAGAAAGAATACTTCACTAGAATATCCTACAGAGGAGAGATTTTTGTGTTCTCCGAATTTTATAGTAAAATGTTTTACAGAAACTTTTTTTTTCAATTTAGCATCTGCTCAATAATGCATGCATAGAAAAAAAAAAAACAACTAAGAAACTACAGGTATTAGTTATCTCTTGCTGTGTAACAAATTACCATAAACTTAGTGTCTTAAAAAAAACACAGTAATTATCTCACAGTTTCTATAATCCGAGAGTCTTGTCATGGCTTATCTAGGTCCTCTGAAGGCTATGCTCAAAGTCTTGTCAGGATGGGGCTCTCGTGTGAGGATTTGAATGGTGATGAATCTGCTCTCTCCTCACTCAAGTTGTTGGCAGAATTCATTCCCTTGTTGCTCTAGGACTGAGGCTTGGGCTTCCTGTGGCTGCTGCCGAAAGGCCACTCTTGACTCCAAGTGGTTGCCTTTGATTCCTTGAGGCTACTCAAATTTCTTATGGGCCAGTTTTTTTGCCATTTGAACTCCCCATCATCACTGTTGACTTCATCAAGCCAGCAAGGAGAGTCTCTAGAGCAAGGCTGATGGCAAGATACTTTTATATAAAGTACACAATCATGGGACTGATATCTCATGCCCTTTCCATGTTATATTAGTGAAAAGCAAGTCACAGGTCCTGCCTATAGTCAGGGAAGAGGATTACATGAAGAAGTGAATAACTGGGGGGGGGGGTAGATTATGGGGACCAATTTAGGATCTTTTCAACAGACTATAGAAACAATAAACATAAAAGATTTTCAGTTGAATTTCAGGCCAGTAACAATGAATTGTAATAGATATTCAATTCTCTGAGTAACATATCCTTCTTAACACTTTCCTAATGAAGGTTTTGGAATGCCATAGTTTATCCATAGTTATTGAGAATATTGCATGTTTAGTCTTGTCTTACATATTCACAAAAATAAATGATCTTTCTATACAAACAAATGAAAAGTAGATGAGTAAGGGAGAATATAAACCTAATAGTTTTCCTTTGTGTGTGTGTATGTGTGTGTGTGTGTGTGACAAAATGAGTCCTTTTCCTTTTTAAAAAAATAACGTGTCAAAAAAAAAAAAGAAAATAAAAATAAAGGGTCACTGAGTGCACTTTCTGAGAATGTACACCTGTAATGCACTTATCCCCATATATGATACATTTGGTCCCATATATTCACCAACACTATATATGTAAATATTTTTTCCATGTTTCCAATAGAATAGATTCCAATGAGTTATTTATAAAAGGCAGATACATTTGGATAATTAGGAACCCAGTTTCCATTAAACTATTACAAATAATGGTCTAATGACAAATAATTACAAATTACAAATAATACAAATGATATCAATAGTATATATGTCAGTGGTTAGAGCAATACATTTTAAAATGTAAAAGTATTACTTAACAGCCAAAGGATCAAGTGTTTTAGTGCAGATGTAATTAATAAGGCATTTTTATCTTCCAACTGTGCCAGCTTTTTATCTTCAAGTGTGTTAGACTTATGCACAACAATTGCATAGCCCTTGGTGACAGGTCAATAACTCCCTCGTCACATGTTGCTGTGAGAATTCATTGCAAAGGACCAAAAATAGAAAATTTTTTTTTATTGCTATTTGTGGTCTCTGGTCAAGGCAAAGCTGTATTTAGTAGCTCTGAGGTACAAGAAACAATACTGGAAAGAACATGTTAAGAAAAAATGCAGGAGAGTTTTTTTTTTCACGGCATAATTTATACAAAGGTAGAGTTTGACTTGCTTATGTAAAATTGGAAGCTCTGAGAATATATTGATTTCAAGTCTGTGTCATTCTTGCAAATAGATAACTCTTGCTTAATTTAGTGAGTTATTCTATTTAAAGGCTGTGAATATTTTTGCTGCAACACTTTATAAAAGCATAAATTTAAATATAATTTACTATTTTCAAATTTTAGAAATCAATATTTATATGATGCTGTTATTTTGGGAAATGTTAGGAAAATATGCACTACTGGAATTATTAGGTTGTTAAGAACTTCTGTAACCTCTTCCTGGCTCCTATTTTTCTCCCTTTTGCAAAAGACTTTTCAACTTTCAACATTTATGATATTCTGGAATGTAACAAAATAGTTATTTAATTATTTTTAGTTTTAGATATTAATCAAGATTTGAAACTTTCTGAATATGAATAATTTAATACATTTTATATATAATTGCAAATAAAATTATTTAAAATATCACTTTAAATTCAAAACAGATTATCAGCTAACCACTGACATAAATGTTTGTAAACTTACTCAATGGAACTTTAAATGTTTCACTGCTCTCCAGAAGTTCTTCACTCCTAGCTGATACTGTTGAGTCTGTCTTGATAGACTACATAAATTTTACATGAATTTCCAGCTTGTTAAGCTTTTTTTCCCATTAAGAACTTTTGAAAATTTGTCAATCTATTATTGTTGCATATGCATGAGTAATATCATGCAAACAAATGAAAGACTCAAAAGTGTCTGGAAAGCTTTCAATTTTTTCACATTTCATCTCCTCTCAGCCAAAGATATTCTTTTAAATATGCGTATAAAGTTCTTGTCACTTCCTCATTAAATATTTCTGCAATTCCATTAAAGCTTTCACACATGACATCAATGCTATCATAGGCCTGGCAACACATTTTCTTCAAATAATGATGACTATACTTTTTTCTTTTTAACTGTTTAAATTATACTCATCGTCTTCATTATCAGTTGAAAACCAAGAAACATTTTGGATGGTCTCTCTGGGTATCATATCCTATTGACAGACATTACTTCAATTTACGGACACAGTTACTGATGTCACAAACTGAATGTTTGTATCCCACCAAAACTCCTATGTTGAAACCTTAACCCCAAAAGTGGTGGTATAAGGAGGTGGGGACTTTGGGAGGAGATTAGTCATGAGGGCAGAGCTCCCATGAATGGAAAGACACCCCAGAGATCTCTCTCACTCTTTCTACCATGTGAGGAAAAGAGGAGAAGTAAGCCGTCTGCAACCCGGAAAGGGGTTCCCACCAAAACCTAATCCTAATGGCACCCTGATCTTGGACTTGAAGGCTCCAGAACTGTGAGAAATAAATGTTTGTTGTTTAAGCTACCCAGTCTATGGTAATTTGTTATAGCAGTCTGAATTGACCAACATACTGGATAATCTGTGTAATTGTTAATCCCAGTTATGCTATCTTTTTTTAAGATTTATTTATTTATTTGAGGGAGAGAGCAAGAGCACGTGTGAGTGGTGGGGAGGGGCAAAGGGAGAGTGACAAGCAGACTCTGCACTGAGTGAGGAGCCTGAAGCGGGGCTTGATCCCATAACCCTGAGATCATGAACTGAGCCGAAATCAGACGATTAACCAACTGAGCCATCCAGGCGCCCCCCAGTTATGATATCTTTTGATATATGGATCTTTTTTTGCAAAAGATTTTCTTTTAAAAATAGACATCTTATATTGTGAATGATTCATTGCCACCTTCAACTCCTATTTTCAAAACCATACCATATTATATTCTAATCATCAAATATTTGCGAACTAGCACATACTTTGAAATTTGTCGTGGAATTTTTGTACCTTTAAAGTAACTTTATAGAATGTCTTTCATTATATTTGCCCCAAATTCACATGGTATGTATGATTTTGAATTGAAATTTTAGCTGTTTTTGCCATTGTACTGAGGCCAGACTTGACCTGGTAACTTACTATTGGTGACACAATTCATTCTTTTGCATTACTATCACCAATATTATACTTGTTTCTCAAGCATGCACTCCAAACTGAGGATCTTTGCACTGGTTGCCCTTTTGCTTGAAATGTTTTTCTCCGCATATCTATTTGGCAAAATCCTTTACCCCCTTAAGTTTTTCCTCATTCTTACAATTACTAACCAAGGGAAAGAGCAAAACACACTTTCTCTTAGCCAGAGGAAACTTAATCATGGTACATCTCCAAACATCTTGATTAATTTAACCCCGGGAAGACTTCAAGGCAGGGAGAAGAACATTTTGAATAAGATTCTTGTTAATATTTAGATTGCAATTAGGGGCACCTGGGTGGTAAGCATCTGCCTTTGGCTCAGGTCATGATCCCAGGGTCCTGGGATCGAGCCCCGCATCAGGCTCCCTGCTCAGCAGGGAGCCTTCTTCTCCCTCTCCCTCTGCCTGCCGCTCTGCCTACTTGTGCTGTCTTTCTATCTCTCTATCAGGTAAATAAATAGGATATTTTTAAAAAATATATTTAGATTGCAATTTAACTACTGCCATCCATCCATTAACAAATTTATCAATACAAACACAATTCAGGTCTCATTTTTTTCTTTAGCTTTTTGGGACTTATGAAACTGGCAGGATTTTCTGTTCCTGCCATTGTTGGTTTTCTTTATGGTTAAGAGGTAAGAAAATTTGATAGGATTTTAAACTCAAGCAAAAGCTATAAAAGTAAGACCAATGCCCTAATACCATTGTGGAAACGGAGAAGCTTTTATACCAGCTTTCTTAGTTTTAAAAGGAAGAGGCATCATTGCAGTTCTATTTCTGTTACATCCTTTCCCTCAGATATTTTCATCTTTTTTTTATTATTATTAAAAAAAAAAACAAAACTTCACAAAAGTTGCTTCCCAAAAAACTCCACAGTATCTCTTCTCTCCCCATGCCGAGACTTGGGAGTAGAACCTTAAAAGCTTACTGAGCAGCGTTCATCTAGCCTGTCATGTGTTTCTGTCCCCATAGTGAGGAGACATTACAGAAGCTAACTCTTCACCATGGAAAACATGGGAACGTTATCACAGCCACTTCGTCTAGCCCATGGGGCTTTGGTCTTTCATCCTTAGAGTCACTGGTCTCCTTTTCACCTTTGATGTCAGTTCCAATTATTTGGCATCAAAGCCTTCGTGGTAGGAAGAGTTTGAGGTAAGTGGATCCAAGACCACTTTGCTTCTCATTTCCACTTCCCTACATAATTGAATTGAGAGACATACTCTGCTCCTATGTCCCCGGGTTCATTTGTGTCTGATCTTCCAGTGCCCTGCCTTCTGCTAGCTGATCTGAAATACAGAATGTGAAGAGTGAACATTTACTCATCTACTCCTTTGGCTGCTGGAACTCATCGGCAGTCCTTTATTACTCGTACTGATTTCTGATTCCACTTCTGCTTTCCCTAAATAGGTCAGAGCATCCTATTTGCCTATTGCTGAGTTGTAGAACTTTCTCTCCTGGAGGTGTAAAACAGAGTGTTTGGGATATTCAGGGAACCCACCCAAAAGTTATATTGCTATTTACTGGGAAGGGTTGGGATCATAAGTATTTCTATGTTCTGTAAAGGATTTCACTTACTGGTTCTCAATAAAATTTTATTAGGAAAAAAAAAAATTAAATTATTTATTTATTTATTTAAAATTGCTCTCTGGACCTTTTCCATCTTTTCCCAAGCCAAGCACCCCCAGTTTACCTTACTTGGAAATAATTCAATTAATTTTTATCATGGAATTCTCATTATTTATCATAATATGTAAGTTGCTTATTTTGTACCTGTATTATTTATTGTCTCTATACTCCAGAAGACACAAATAATTTGTTTATTGTTGTGTCCCACATGCTTAGAAGAGGTCCCAGCATACAGTAGGGAATGAATATGTATAACTTATATGAGTAAACCAATTTAGGAATGAATGAAGAATCAATGAAATCCTGGATTCCCTTAAGTGACATATTGGACGTTTTTATTAAAAATGAAAGTGCAGGTGTGCCTAGGTGACTCAGTCAGTGAAGTGTCTGGATCTTAGTTTCAGCTCAGGTTTATGACTTCATGGGTTGTGGGATCAAGCCCTGCACTGGGCTCCCTGCTCAGTGGGGAGTCTGCTTGGGGTTCTCTCCCTCTGCCTCTCCCTCCACTCATGTTCATGCTTTCTCTCTCAAATAAATAAATAAATCTTTTAAAAAATGAAAATACAGTTAATGTTTTGATACACTTTTGGAATAATCAAAGTTAACAAAAAAGATCAAATGTTAACCATATTGGACGACAGAACAATTTTGGAGAGCTGAAAGAAAAATATCTACAAGAGTAATTTCTTTCTGTGAACAGGTGGAAAGAATACACAAATTTAGAGAGCACGTGAGTGAAGTATTCATTCTATTGCTTTATGCCAATGTATGTAATGTAGTTTCTAACTTTAAAAAAAATCAGACCACCTTGTTGCTATTTTATCCTTACCAAACAGAACTATGGGTTATATTTCAGAATTTATATGCCTGATTTTTAAAATTTTGTTTTAGCAGTTCTGCAAAGCTTTCAAAGTTATAATTCTCACTTTTTTTTCTTCTTTTTCCTCTGTGATGTTCAGTAGAAAATACATACCCTTCTTTTACCTTGTCTAGAGTTTGTATTCAGGCAAAAAGGCCAACTTCCTAATTAAGATATTTCCAAGGTGAAAACACCTAAGGCATCTAAAGTCTTTCCAAAAATCAATAATCAAGTCAAAATTAGTCTAAAAACCATTAATTTAGCATTATATTCAAGAAATACTGGGGCGCCTGGGTGGCCGACTCTTGGTTTCGGCTCAGGTCTAATCTTAGGGTCTTGGGATCAAGCCCCATGTCAGGCCCCCTGCTCAGTGCTGAGTCTGCTTGAGTTTCTCTCTCCCTCTTCTTCTGCCCCTCCCTCCTTCACTCTCTCTCTCTCACTGAAATAAATAAATCTAAAAAAAAAAAATAACAACAAATATTTACCCTTCCCCCCATTCTAAGTCCAGCCCAGCCTATTGGTTCATGAGTGAAGAAAGAGATCATTATTTTTCCTCTGCTGAATACCAAATAAAGTATTTGACTGGAATTTAGAAGCCTAGTTTTAGAAAAAGAAGAAAAATATCTTTATACACTACAGCTACATTCAGATTGGTGAAATGATAGTGAAAACCAAGGGAAAGGGCAGCCATGTCTCCTGTCTGAAGAGATCTCACAGCTATTGGTTCATTGACTGGAACTGCAGATGGAACTGTGTACACTTTTAAGATTCTCTGTTTCTCTCTGTGGCTCTTTCTCTCTCCCCCTCCAGCTTAAGTATATAGAATGTACCTTTGAGGTCACTGTTAAGGCATAAGGAGTTTGATTCTCCTTATTCCCCTGTACAGTATAAGTATTGGTTGGGGGTGTCCCTGAAGGCTATAATTTTCTTGAAATTCCACCCCATACAACAAGCTGTGCAATCAGTCTCCCAAGACTTCAGACTGTTGCCCCTCTTATCCTCCTGGGACAGTAGTATTTTGTAAAAGGGCTGGGGAAAAAAAAATACTTGCAACTCAATGAAAACCTTATCCTTAATACTGTCTATTCTCTCATAAACATGGGTGGTTATTATAGACTGAAAGTTTGTGTCTCCGAAAATTCATACATTGAAACCCTTAATCCCCGATGCCATGGTGTTAGGAAGCAGGTCCTTTGGGAGGTAATCAGGTCAGGAGAGTGGATCCCTCAGGATGAGATTAGTGCCCTTAGAAGAACAGAGCTTACTTTCTCTCTGTCTACTCTCTGCCATGGAGGACACAAGAAGGCAGCCATCTGCAAACCAGGAAACAAGTTCTCACTAGACACCAGATCGGCCAGCACCTTCATCTTGGGCTTCTTAGCCTCCAGAACTGCGAGAAATGTGTTTATTGTTTCAATTACACAGTCTATGGTAATTTGTTAATAACAGTCCAATCTAACTAGGACAGTGGCCATATCAATTTTTACATTTGATTTGGCAGCTTGTTAATCTCTTTTAAAATTCAAATATATCGGGACTCCTGGGTGGCTCAGTAGGTTAAACGTCTGCCTTCTGCTCAGGTCATGATCCCAGGGTCCTGAGATCGAGTCTTGCATTGGGCGCCTGGCTCAGCAGGGAGCCTGTTTCTCACTCTGCCTGCCACTCCCCCTGCTTGTGTGCTCTCTCTCTCTGGCAAATAAATAAATAAAATCTTTAAAAAAATTAAATAAAAAATTAAATTAAGTTAAAAATATATCAACCCTCTTCACTTCCCCTCCCTGTCCAATCTTGGTATAAAAAAAAAAAAAAAATCCTCAGCCTAGAGTTCAATCCTTTGGCAGCACTGGCACAAAGCTATGACTCTACAGGGGCGCCTGGGTGGCTCAGTTGGTTAAGCGACTGCCTTCAGCTCAGGTCATTATCCCAGGGTCCTGGGATCGAGTCCCGCATCGGGCTCCCTGCTCTGCGGGGAGCCTGCTTCTCCCTTTCCCACTCCCCCTGCTTGTGTTTCCTCTCTCGCTGTGTCTCTCTCTGTCAAATAAATAAATAAAATCTTAAAAAAAAAAAAAGCTATGACTCTACATGTGTGAGTTGTGGAGTGCAATATGATTTGCAGAGTGAGAAAACTCAAAGTAAAGTAAATTTGCATCCATGGGGAGATGACTGGAAGAAATGCACTATATTGTAACATGGAATAATATGCCTTTTTAAAAATAGTGAGTTTCTTCTGAATTTATTGACTGGAAGAGGCTTCCATGATGATTTAAATGACAAGCGTAAGTTGTAATGAAAGGTATATACAGACCTTCCTCAACTTAGGATGAGATTCTGTCCCAATAAACCCATTATACATCGAAAATATTGTAAGTCGAAAATGCATTTAATACACCTAGCCTATTGAACATCATAGCTTAGTTTAGCCTATTTTAAGTGTGCTCAGAACACTTACTTCAGCCTACAGTTGGGCAAAAGCATCTAACACAAAGACTATTTTATAATAAAGTGTTGAAAATCTCATGTAATTTGTTGAATACTGTACTGGAAGTGAAAAATACAATGTCTGTATGGCTACAGAATGGGTGTAAGTGTATCAGTTGTCACCCAGGTGATCACATAGCTGACAGGGAGCTGCAGCTCGCTCTTGCCCAGAGTCACGAGAGAGTATCGTACCACACACGTTGCTAGCCTGGGAAGAGATAAAAATTCAAAATTCAAAGTGTGGTTTCTATTGAATGTGTGTTGATTTTGCACCATCATACAGTTGAAAACTCATAAGTTGAGCCATTGTATGTTGCGGGCTGTCTGTACAGTATCACATCTTGATGTAAATCACAAATGAATAAGCAAAGTCCAAAACTGACATAATTTTATAACCATGAAGATGGATTTGGAAGGGGAAATATTAATCTGGTAACACTGTTTATAGAAAGGAGGTGGAAAGGGAAAGTAGAGTGGAAGATGCAGGTTAGATTATAATAAAACAAGTAATTGAGAACCTCAAAAATGTACAGCCACACAGGTGATGTTTAAGATGGCAAAAATTTAAATAAACACATGTATGTTTATATACATACATGTGCATGACATAGGAGTTTGGATGGATTAATTTTGTTACTTCCAGGTATGTAACTTTGCAGCTAATTAAAAACTGATGTACATTTATTTTTAATTAACATAAGACTGTATTGATGGAAAAAAACTTGAACCATCTTATATAGTGTAATCTCATTTATCCAATGTATACAATGGAGAATTTCTAAGTTTTCTATAGCAAATTATATTTTTAATTTATTTCTTAATTAAGTAAATGGTGTAAATAAAAATATTATTTCACTAAAATTCAAAAAAAAAGGAAAATCTATGAAAATTGAGAGTAATTCTTTGGGGGGCAATAGTGGTTCATGGTTAAAAGGAACCTATGTGCTGTATTTAGTTAAAAGCATGGTTCAGGCACAGAGAGTGACATCTAGCCCCTCTTTCATCCAAACGTTTTAGTTTTTATATGCCTGTTGGAGGTGGTTCATCATAGAATTTAATTGTAAATGTAGTCATTGAATCATATCATCTTAGATTTTAATTAGTTTATTCTATTTTTTAATTTAAGTGATTTTAAACAATTTTCTAAGTTTCCTGAACTACAAATTCTGTCTTTTTCAAATCATCCTTTGTAGAAGGCTTCTCAAAGTAGCATGGTTGTATCCCTTTCTCCAACTGCAGGGCTCAAAGATTCCCACTTGCGCTTGCTGTCACCACACCTTGTTTGAGATTCCTTGTTCCCCAATGCCTGGCTTCCAACATCCACAGAAAAATGAACAAGAAAAGGATTAAGAGCACTTGAATTGGATACTGAGATTTACAAGTCTACACCGGTTTTCTGGGGCAACACCTCAGGATACCTTTTAAACTTGCTGATTCAAAGCTCAAGTAAAATACCCTTTCACAAACAACTGCTTAAGATGGCTGTCATCCATCCTCTACCCGCTCCCCCACTTCCCTCAGATTAGCAATGAGTCCAGGCAGGTAGTTTTAAAGAAATGACAGAATAATTGAATAAATGATTATAAATTCACCCTTCACTTCAATTCTTATATATTCTCATAGAACTGGGAAAGAAGTTTGAAAGGTGATAAATATTCACGTGTTAGGCTAAGTACTTCCAAGTGGAATGAAAAGTGAAGGCACATTGTCTTAAGAATTTCACATCCTAGCACTCCCATCCCTGCAGTTAATCTCTGGAATAGTATTTAGTTCAATATAAAATGATATTCAGCTGGTTTCTTGGTTATTACCCTATTAATATTATTAGTAACACTTAACTCAGTATCCCTTTATTCAAAATTGTTTGCGGTAGTAAAGGTCAGATTGTATTTATGGCTCCATATAAGGACTGAAAAGGTTCTGGCTCTAAGACTAGCCTACTATGGTCTTTCATCTCTTTGGTTGGAACAGTTTTGTTGAAATCCTTCTTTATAGGATACAGGCATAACCAATGCACTCTAAATTTAGCAGGGCTACATCTAGGCCAGGAAAAATTCAAAGAGTATGACCAAGCTTTTGGATGCTAACTCTGGATAGTCAGCATATGTCACTAAATAATTTTTTGAAGAATAAATAAGCTAGTATGCATAGAACTTTAAGTTCAATACCCAACACATAGTGACACATTATCATGATGATGATGATGATGATGTTGATTTATTGACAGTATTACAATGATTCCCAAATGTTTTTGGTCTCAGGGACCCTTTTTATTCTTAGATATTATTGAGGATCCAAAAGGGCTGTTGTTTATGTGCACTGTATCTACCAATACATACTGCATTCACAATTGAACCTGAGACATTTTCAAAATATTTATGCATTTTAAAATCTCAAAAAAAACTTTATTACATGTTAACATGAATATCATACTTGTTTATGAAAAATAAGCATCTTTCAAAAAATTATTTAGTAAGATGTTATATTAGCTTTCTTCAGATAAATAGATATTTCGGTAGGATATATATATATATATATATACACACACACACACACACACACACACACACATATATAGGAATAGACTTATTATGAGGGATTGGCTCATGGGATTACGAAGATTGAGAAGTCCCATGATCTGCTGTCTGCATGCTGGAGCCCCAAGAAAGCCAGTGTATAGTTCCCCTCTAAACCTGGAGGCCTGAGAACCATGGAAGACAATGGTGTAAGTCCCAGTCTGGGTCTGAAGGTTCATGCATCTGAACACCTGTCCAATGTCCTAGGGTGAGAGAAGATCGATGTCCCAGCTTGTGCAGGGAGCAAATTCATCTTTCCTCTGTCTTTTTGATCTCTTCAAGCCCGTAATATATTGGATGATGACTACCAACATTGGTGAGAGTGATCTAATTTACTTAGTCTACCCATTCAAATGCTAATCTCTTACCAAAACATCCTCACAGACACGCCCACTAATAATGTTTTACCAGCTATCTGGGCATCCCTTAGCCCAGTCAAGTTGACACATAAAATTAACCATCATAAAAGTGACGTTGCTTTACATATTCTTTTTTTTTTTCTTCAAATTCCTTTAATGGTTGCTTCGATGCTGTTCAATAGAAATACAGGGCAAGGCACAAATATTAGCCATATATACAATTTTAAATTATCCTGTAGTTGTGTTTTAAAAAAGGAACGCATGGCATTCATTGTAATATGTTTTATTTTCAATATATCCGAACTATTTTCAATTCAACATGTAATTAACGTAGAAAATTATTAAGATATTTTACTTTCTTTTTTTAATACAAAAATCTCTTAAATCCAGTAGTTGTTTTACCCTATAGCCCACCTCAGAATTTGTCACAGTGTATGTGCTCAATGGCCATATGAAGATAGTAGATTCTGTACTGAACAGCACAGCCCTGGTTTTAGTGAAAGAAAACTACTTTCAGTCTGGTGTGGATATCACATACCATGTAACACCTCAAAATCTTCTCCATATTCATGAGAAAAACGAGAATAAAAAGATAATAATTTATAATTATTATGCAACTGATTTGATCTGAGAGAAATTGTCTCCGTGAACCCCAGGAGGTCTACACTTGGAGAAGCACTGCCGTACCGAAAAGGTGAATTGATTCTTATCTTATGAATTTTGAAGGTGTAAAGTGGGTCTTTCTTTCTTACTTCTTTGCCCCATTCAGTGGTGACAGAAATACACTGATCTCCCCTCTGCCTTTGGGGTTCTCAGGAAACTCATGGAAGTGGTTGAGTTGGGAATGAGAGGTTGTACAGCTTTCTGTGCTAGATCTGCCTAGCTGCCAGGTCAACCTAGGAAATAGAAAACCTTTCCATAAGCCTGCTGCCTCCTTCAGGTGTACATTGGAAATGCTCATGTTTTCTTAACTTGTCTGGGTTCTTTTTTTAGAACTTGCCTGGGTTGTTTGTTTGTTTTAATCATTAGTCATCTTTAAGGAGTCCCCCACCCCGCCACAAAGCATCCCTCATTCCTATTCATCCATCTATATTTCCTCCAATCTCTGCCTTAACAATAACAACAACAACAATGAAAGAAAGAGAGAGAGAGAGATGGAGAGACAAAAGCTAGACAAAGGCTCACACTGTTATGAATTATAGGTTAGTAAAAACATGCTCTTCAGCACTCTGTGTGGTTGCTCACTGCCTGGCTGGTAAGCAGCGTGGGTATGAACTGAATCAAGGCCATCCTTCCTGCTGTGCTGTGCTCTGTGCACAGAGGTGACTGGACTGATGTGCCAGGAGAAAGGCAGAAAATAGTCTGAGCTCTCACTGAAGGCCTAGAGAATGAGTGAGAGTACGAGGAGCCTTATATCATAACAAGATAATTATAAAACTGAACCGGTTCCCAGACAAAATGGGCAAATACGGAACTCTCAAGTTAAAACCAGCAGCATGGCTTTCTTGAGGGAAGCCAGCTCCATGTGCACAGTTCCTAACAGAAGAAAGTTAGCACAGCTTTGTGAGAAGATGCAAGCTTAGCGTTTGAGAAATTTGTGCCAAGTCTAGGTCCTGGAAGAGTGAACTAACATCTATCAATATAGTGGATGATACATTATGAACAATCCTCTCAATTGAAACAAATTATTATATATGTATATGTATATATATGTGTATGTATTTATATATGTGTGTGTATATATATGTATATGTATATGTATTTATGTGTGTGTGTATATATATATGTATATGTATATGTATTTATATGTGTGTGTGTATATATATGTATATGTATATGTATTTATGTGTGTGTGTGTGTGTGTGTATGTATATACTACCATGGAGCTATCACAGCAGAACCGACTTTCAGCCTATTTTCCAGCTGAATCCTGGAGACCAGGAACTATCATTTGATGACACACAGGATTGTAAGATAGTAGATAAAACTTAGGACTGAAGAAAATGTGAAGTTTAACTTAGGGCCACAAAAGAATACAACCTATATGCAGAGTAGACAAGAAATTATCCTCACCATGCAAAAGAGTAGAGTAAGATTTGTCTGCCTTGAAATGATCACAGATAAGAGAGGGAGAGAAATTATCTTTAGAAAATTTAAAATCATAAGTGAGCCCTCCTGTGGGTTTGCAGTCCAAATTCACCCTCACGAGAGCGATTTGTAGAGCCTCCAGATAAGAAGCAGTACCAAATGTAAATTTTCTCTAGAGGAAATTAAATTCAAGCCCAGCGTTAAAAAGAGATAAAATTCAGGGTGCCTGGGTGGCTCAGTCGGTTAAGCGTCTGCCTTCGGTTCAGGTCATGATCCCAAGGTTCTGGAATCGAGCCCCAGTTTGGGCTCCCTGCTCAGAGGGGAGCCTGCTTCTCCCTCTCCCTCAGCTGCTCGCCCTGCTTGTGTCTCTCTCTATCAAATAAATAAATAAAAATCTTTAAAAAAATAAAAAAAGATAAAATTCTAAGGAGAAGGAAGCACTCACAGAAAAATCATTTTTTCAAAAAGCAGCACAGGAGACCTGAACCTGACCAAAGTCTGAACACAGCTGGACAGCCAAGCTAGGCTAAATGACCCAAAACACACACAAATATGAAAATTAATATTCACAGATCGACAAAGATGGCAATTAACGTGTGCTCATGCTATCTATCATTGTTTACAGTACTTCACATTTCATTCTCCTTTATTAAACATGAAAACAATTTCAGATCTTCAAATACTTGGCTATGGTGCTCACTGTACTATCCCGTAGAATAGACATACCACATTTGTTTCTCAAACCTTTCCCAATTAATGGACTTCTACTTTGTTTTCTATTTGGTGAATAGCTCCCTTTTCACTTTTTTATTTTCACTCCTTCATTTTCTTGATTTTTCTCTTTTCAAAACTTACTAAGAATATTGACCATGCTGATATAGAATGGGATGTTCCTAAATTCTGTCATAAGGTTTTTTACTGTATGTTCTCTTAAATTTTCTAAAGTCATCTTCCAGACCTTCAGCAATTGCGATTCAATTACTCAGTATTTTATTGGATTTTTTTTTCATGTTAATTTCCAGGAGCCTGCTTGTTTACATTGAGGATTTTTCTTCTTTTATAGAAGTAACATCTTGAATTTGCTGACACTAATTAGGTTGTTTTAAAGTACCCACCACACAAGTTTACTTGCTACATGGTAAGGATAGATAATAACAAAATTATGTACTTAAGACCTGACTTTAAAAAGGAAATTCTGTTTTAATAACCTCCTATTCACCCCATTGGTGATGGACAGCTTCACATACTGGAGAAGTGAGATCCACAGCAGTTTTTCAGTTGGATAAGCTCAGACTGGGAGAGGAGGACACAGTGCACCCTGCAGGTTCACATGGGAACTGCACCTGGGAACAGAGTGACCAACTAGGCTCTCTGGGAGGCAGTCTTTGTAGGTGGTCCCCGGTATCCAGGAGAGTATGTGACTGACTTGTTTGAATAATTCCACTGGCTGATAGGGAACTGAAGCATGCTACTCAAGTGTAAGCAGCAACTGGCCCGGTCCCCTCAATAAGGAAGATTGTCTAGCTAGGGGACCTTATCCATGGGAGCAGGGAGGGGAGGGAAATTCCACATCCTACCCATTTCACAAGATGTCAGATAACACAAAATATTGCACCTTAATGTTGGGATTTACACCATGAATTCTAATAGAACATATTAAATATGATGAAAATTTAAATGAATGAATGAATAAAAGACAGCAAAGCTCTGCCTGATGTTGTTAGAGAAAAATTTAAAAGGAGACAGTAAGAATATTCCCTTATATATCTTGCAATTTTGTCAATTATACCTCAATAAAGCTGAAATAAAAATATAAAGTAAAATAACAAAAAGAGACAAGATTCTTTAATTGATTTGTTTTAGCATTTAAAACAAATAAAACTAGAACACCTATTAAAATATTTAAGTCTCTATTCACATGTATGTATTATTTCTGTAAAATATCCATGTGAACTTGTAATAGTTTTAATTAACTTTAGTGTGTTAATATACTTAGAAATATATATCAATAGAATTAGATAGAGATATAAATAACATCAGCTTTTCTAGGTACGTTACTGGTAAGCATGCCCATAATTAACTTTTACATTTAAAGATTATGGAATGTTTTGCACAGAATTTAAGCAATGCAGATTGCACACACACACACATTCACTCATTGATTTACTGAACAAGTTAATGCAATATTCAATAGATATTTTTTAAATGATATGCACTGAACTGTGCCAGTCCTCAAGAGGAATATAGACATACTCTCAGTGTGCTCATGATACAGACAGGGGACAGATGTGTACATGAAGAAACTTAATAGAACCTTTCTTCTTTTTTTAAGATTTTATTTATTTATTTGACAGAGAGAGACACAGTGAGAGCAGGAACACAAGCAGGGGGAGTGAGAGAGGGACGGGGAGTGCGAGAGGGAGGAGGAGTGGGAGAGGGAGAAGCAGGCTTCCCGCGGAGCAGGGAGCCCCGTGCGGGTCTTGATCTCAGGACTCTGGGATCATGACCTGAGCTGAAGGCAGATGCTTAACGACTGAGCCACCCAGGTCCCCCTTAATAGAACCTTTCAATGAGACTGAACATGAGCCAAGTGTTATGGGCGTATGTGTGAAAGATGCAAACAATCATAGTTAAAATTGTTATTAAAATACAATAGCCCAAAAACTATTCAATGGCTAGAGCTAGAGTTTCATGTTACTGGTAAGATTTCATATTTGTACTCTGGTATTATTTATAATTACTAAAACTATGTAGGAGATATAATAATTAATTTTCAGAAGCATATTCAGAGTAATTCAGTTAAGCATATCTTGACTAATATTTTACTAAATTGTATCTAAATATACAAAAACATGTAGTTTAGCTTTGTGGAGATTACTGTATATTTTTTTTGTATGTTTTGCTTAGGAATTTTTTTTTCCTGTGTTTAAACTATGCCATTTTTTTCATGACATTACATATATACCTTTCTCATTATTTGTAATGGCTGCATACTATTTTGTAGTTTGATGTATTATGATTTATCTGGTACCTTCAAATTTGATGGTTATTTAGGTTGTTTCCAATTTATTTATATTTAAAAACAAAGTTAAGTAAAAGATTTTCTGACTCTTTGTGCCTACCTGCAGATATTTCTCTAGAACAGTTAGCAAAATGTGGGATTATCAGGTTAAGTGTAATTTTTTTAATGTCTTTTTTTCCCTTAAATTTTCAGTTTTCTCTGGGATTTTTCTTGGTCCTTCTCTTTTTGGCTATTCTTGTCGGTGAGTGTTTTGTGACATTGTTCTTTAACATTAATGAGTAAAGAATATTTTTAATTAATTTAGATGGTAGCACATGTGCTTTAAAATGTACATTTTGAATTTACTTGCCTCAAACAAATTGTTCCTTGAAATAGAAGCCCAGCTGTAAAGAGATACAAATGAATGGACTTTATAAAATGTCAGGCTCTTATTAAAATAGTTGAAAGTATGGGCCAGAATTTACCTTAATTGCAGGTTTGAAATCAGACCCCAGCTGCTTTCAAGACTCTGGGCCATTCAGATCCACCATTCCCCACTGCTAAGATTTAGGACAAGATGTGATGCAGCTTCATGATAACATTTGGAGGTTGATGGATGAAGGAAGAGGAGTCAATAATGCCTAAATTTTATAATTTTCTATGGTGCTCAAAACAGGCTACCCTCCAGGGCATCTTCTAATTCACTCCTTTAAGTAAATACCACGGCCCTTAAACTCAGCAGGAATATTGTATTTCATACAATCTTATGAACTCGGTTTTCTGAGAGCTGCATGGTTTTGTTCATTACCACTGAGAAAGGCCACCAGGGTGTGGTAATAAACAGAGGAAAGCATTTGCCAAATCTAAGTGGCCTCAGATTTATTTCTTGAGCTTCAGAAGCATGATCAGTGAACCAAATAAAATGATCTGTGGTTCTTCTTTGGGCTGCACAACTGTACCAGCAAATAGGAAACAAAAAATTCACAGAAAAAAGGAAAGCCTTCTGAATAGTTACTTTGTAGTGATTCTCAGTCTTGGCTGAACCTTGAAATCAGCCTCACAACTATTTCAAAGTATTGATTGCCGGGCCTCACTCTAACCATTTGATTCAGAATCCCTGGTGGTCTAGGTACCAGGTATCAATACATTTTATAATTATCTGATGACTCTTGTGCGCACCTGGCTTGGGAATCACTCTCGGTTTGTGGATAAAGAATGAACCACCTGGCTTGGGAGACTTCAAAAATCTCTATCAAGTAATTATGGCTTTTCTGCATATGAATAATATGTTTCGTTTGGAAAAGTGTTGCCTCTATTGGATTTGGGGTGTAAGTATTTGTGCTTGCATGAAAACGTGTGTGTGTGTGCACCTGTGTGCCCTTTTTCCATGCTTATTGTGGAGGATTAAAATTATAACAGTTTTTGCAATTTTCTCATACACTAGAATTCTGAGCCTTTACCAAGGTAATCAGTTTATTGAAGATTTAAGTTTTCTAGTTTTGTCCTCAGGAAAATACGTAGGGACAGATATTCCTTCAAAACTTTCCATTTGTAGGGCGCTTGGGTGGCTCAGTTGGTTAAGTGACTGCCTTCCGCTCAGGTCATGATCCTGGAGTCCCAGGATCGAGTCCCGCATCGGGCTCCCTGCTCAGCGAGGAGCCTGCTTCTCCCTCTGACCCTCCTCCCTCTCATGTACTCTCTCTCATTCTCGCTCTCTCAAATAAATAAATAAAATCTTTAAAAAAAAAAACTTTCCATTTGTAGAAGGGTAATGTAAAGATAGACTGGCTTAGTTCATCTCAATAATATACAGTAACTCTATCATTAATGTAATAATTAAAATAGCTCTATAGTTAATTACTATAATTAATGTCATATTGTCTACCTTTCTTTTTTGTAACTCAAAGAAACTACTATGTATTTGCATATTCGTGAAAGTGGCTTTTTGGGGGGCGCTTGTCTTTTATTATATAACACTAGCCAACTCATGCTTTTTAGTAACTCACCAAACTTTCTAGATTAGACCTGATACTCCATCCTATATTATTTTGTCATTACTCTTATCAATGTATGTATTTACATTTTAAAATTTTTATTATAATTTTAAAAATTCAATTCAATTCAGAAATGCATATATTTGGATCCACTATCTTGAAAAGATTCTTATGTGTTTAATTGATTTTAAAACATTTATTTATTAAATACTTATTAATGCAGTTGAAGTGGTATATGGTTTTACCTCATATACAAAACCATGTCAGAAATATTTTTAGAAAGAGAATATTGACCTTATCCATAACTAAGGTCAAGTATAAGATGTGAAAAATAACTGAAAAAGGGTCTGCAGCAGACCTCATACTTTATGGTGAAAGGTCGAAAACCTTCCTCTTATGATGGAGAACAAGATAAGGGAGCCCACTCTTTCCACTTCTTTTCAACACTGTAGGGCTGGTCCTATTCATTTCATAGAGACAAGGGAAATAAATGATTTTAATTGCATAATTTTAATATAGAATTCCAAAAAAATTAGAAATAAAATATTAAGTTATTTAGAGAGTGACAAATATAAATTCAGAATACATATACATATACAAAAATACCCCAAACAACTGCATTTCTATACTTCAACAATAACTAGAAAAAATAAAACAAAACATAAACACATTTAAAATAGCATTGATATTATGAAATGCCTAGTAATAAATCTAAATAAAAGTTTGATAAGGCATTTATGGAAATAATTATAAAATTCAATTTAAAATATGAACAAACACAGATAAATGGAGATAAATCAAAATTATAGATCTCAACCTTCAATTTGTCTATAGATATGGCATTAACATGTAGTCCTTATAAAAGTTGCAATTGTTTGGAGCAACTTGATAATCCAACTAGATTTAGATCAAGCAGTAAATGTCAAACATATCCATTCCTGAAGAAATATAAGGATATCAAAAAGTATATCAAGATTAAAAAATGAAAGCAAAGTAATTAAAATATGGTATTGAAACAAACACTGAACAACAGTACAGAATCAAGAGGCCAGGGAGAAACTGACACATATATTTAAATTTGGTTATTTATTACTGCATTAAAATCTCCAACAATGTTTAGTGGCTTAAATGCATATCTGCTTTATTTGTTCAAAAATCTGTAGATTGATCTCATTCTTTAGGTTCATTTGTTACTGATGAAAGTACAGGAATGACTAGAAAATCAAAATATTCTCACTCGTGGCTTGGAGTTGCCACTGTATAGTGGATAATACCATCAGCACAGAGTCTGGTTACCTTCAGGACGCTCAGGTCATGATCCTGGAGTCCCAGGATCGAGTCCCGCATCGGGCTCCCTGCTCAGAAACTCCTGTGTGGGGGACCATCCAGGCCTTCATCTGGCTGTTCACATGTGTCCTTTATTATATACTTTCTAATAAAGGTATACCCTCTCTGTATAGAAATTTGGCTTTTCTTACAGTATGGTGGGGCAGGGGGAGGAGGGAGAGGTTTTCAAGAAGGGGTATTCCCAAATGAAAACGGGATCCACAGGTCTCTTTAGGAATCAACCTCAGAATTAAATAGCAGAACATTCCACCTCATTTTGTTGTTGGAACAGCTCATAGGATCAGCTAAGATCAAAAGAGAGGGAAAGTAGATTCCCCTTCTTGATGGAGGGAGTCACAGGGTCACATCACAGAAGAACACATCGGTATCCTACTGGCTGTTGTGTGTCACTGGGGAAATAATAGGCTTTTTAATAAGTTGTGATAGGACAATTGATGATTCTTTAGTGGGAGAAACAAGATAAAAACTTGAGAACTTTGGTTCTAAATCCATAATGAGAGTGAAGAACAACACATAATAGAAGATGTTTGTAAGTCATGTGACCTGACAAAAGACAAGTAATACAAACAGAATTACTGTAAATAATTAAGAAACAGAATACCAGGAAAATGAAAAAAAGGAATTGATAGAAATTTTATAAAATTAAACAAATGGCCTATAAATATACAAAAAGATGGTCAACCTCACTGTCAATCATGGGCATGCCAATCAAAACTATAAAGTTCATCTTTGTACACATGAGATTGAAAGAAAAAACTACTATACACTTACCAAGATCTTAAAGATATATTTACAAGGTGGGGGGACCTCTAACTCCATTTTTCCTTGAGCTTTCCTATATATATTTTTTTCCACTGGGAGGACTTATTAGGCACCGTTTGATTCCACCCAGAGGTTTGAATAAAGGGTGTAAAATACATACACTCGATTTGATCTTTATTTCAAGGCTAGGTTCTAATGACATTTATAGTTCAAAGGCTTTCTGACTTGCATCTTTTCTTAGTCGCTTATTCTAAACATATACATCCTTGAATCACTGGACCTTCTTTATTCTCTTTCATTTCTTCATCCAAACCAGGCAGTCTTTTCTGCCCTCATCCCTTTCTGGCAGAATTTTCTGAAATGTAATCAGTTGAAATCAATGTCTATTGTGCCACTAACATTCTGTTTTACAAACTCTCCTGCTGGGTGCCTGGGTGGCTCAGTTGGTTAAGCGACTGCCTTCGGCTCAGGTCATGATCCTGGAGTCCCGGGATCGAGTCCCGCATCGGGCTCCCTGCTCAGCAGGGGGTCTGCTTCTCCCTCTGATCCTCTTCCCTCTCATGCTCTCTGTCTCTCATTCTCTCTCTCTCAAATAAATAAATAAAATCTTTAAAAAAAAAAAAAAACAACAAACTCTCCTGCTAATGCTAGACCTTTATATATATATCTCATCTATCTCCTAAATTATTCCAATCAAAATTTTCCCACTGTTTATGGGGATTAACATAAAAATAAAAAAAAATAAAAAAAAGAATCTGTGAAATTAAGTAAATTAACTACTTTATGTCCCCAGTCAAAAAAAAAAAATTTCCCACTGTGTTACATGGATGACATGGATGTTCATCTTTCCAGCTTGCAACAACTCTTCCCTCATTGCCAATTCCTATAATTATACACATACACACGATGTGTGATAAACATATGTGACAAAAATTATGAAGAAAAACAGGAAGACAATTAATTTAAAAAAAAGTAGCGTTATTATTTCTATTAGAGAGGAGAGGTGGTGCTATTAAGAAAAACACACATGTTTTCTAAGAGTTGTGACAGATTATCTCCTGGTTGCTAAGTACACATATTTGCTCTCTTATATTGTTCTTTAACAGATGCACTTTCAAACACTTTTCGCATATATGCCACAACCTTTTTTTGTACTTAAAAAATACTAGGTACACTGATTGGACAGAGCAGTCCTCTAACATTGCTTAGAGAAAGGGTGACTTTAAAAGAGATTATTGGGGTCTGAATATGTCATGTATAAGGTAACTGCTTGGAAAAGATTCTTACTGGTAAAGAGTAGAAAGATAAATATTATTTGCAGAATAGCAAGGCAAATTAAAGAATCATTGGAAGAAATTCAGAAAGTTAATAAGCAGTGGGGTCTGAGTGAATTTACAAATAAATTAATAAATGGAAAATTCATTTTGCTAGGGAAAAATGAAGTCATTTCAAAATTTTAGCTTTTATTTTTGTCAAAATTAATGCTGGCTGATGGCAACATTGAGTGCTAAGTGCAATACAAAGGTAATACAAATATTTTATATGATTGTGGTATAATAAATATAGTTGGTCTTTGTCCTGGGGCTCTGGCACAAAACTCGTAAAACCCTTGGAATGTCCTGAGTGATAGGAGTGTCTTTTGTTAACTCCTAAGGCGCCACTTTTTGAGCACATCTGAGTTTGTGCTAATAAGCTGACTTAGGCTGGGGCCCCTAAATAACTTCAGCATGGGGCTGGCCACCAGAAAGACCAAGTGATTAAAGGACCGGAACTTTCAGCCCCTCACACAGACTTCTGGAAAAAGGGGCAGGGACTACAGATCAAGATTTATAAAAACCGCTGAACAAGCGTTGACAAGCTTCCAGGTTGGTGAACATATACACAGGCTGGGAGGATGACCACTCCAGTTTCTAGGTGACAGAAACTCCTGTGTGGGGGACCATCCAGGCCTTCATCTGGCTGTTCACATGTGTCCTTTATTATATACTTTCTAATAAAGTGGTTAACCTAAGGAAATATTCCTCTTAGTCCTGTGAGATGCTTTATCAACTTAATTGAACTTGAGGAAACGGGTAGTGGGAGCCTCCAGATTATAGCCAATTTGTCAGTGACACAGGTAATAACGTGAACTTGTGGTTGGCATCTGAAGTGAGAGCAATTTTATGGGACTGAGTCTTTAACCTCTGGGATCTGATGCTATCTCCAGCTAGATAGTGTCAGAATTGAATTAAATTTGTAGAACTTGGGTATGTCCGCTGAGAATTGGAGAATTGCTTGGTAGTGTAGGAACACACATGCTGGGTGTGTGTGTGTGTTGTCCTGAATGTTGCAATTAGCTTATCATACACAAACACACAACCCCCCCCACACCACACACACACAGATGCACACACATACACATATTGATGGACATACTGAACAACTCCAGAAAACAATGATGGAGATTTTATATGTATTATTGTGGTTTTGTTGTTCAGAGCACCAAATTCTCCTCAGAAGTATAATACACATACATATGAAAGAGAAACAGCCTAGATTTTGTTTGTTTGTTTGTGTTTAGGATTTTATTCATTTATTTGTCAGAGAGAGAGAGAGAGAGAGAGAGAGAGAGAGAGAATGTGCACAAGCAGGGGGAGTGGCAGATAGAAGGAGAAGCAGGCTCCCTGCTGAGTAGGGAGCCCGATGTAGGACTTGATCCCAAAACTCTGGGATCATGACCTGAGCTGAAGGTAGATGCTTAACCAACTGAGCCACCCAGGCGTCCCCAGCCTCGGTTTTTAATTATTATTTACTGCTTGATTTTGTTTTTGTAAATGACAGAGTTCTTATAAATAGAGTAAATGCTTACTGATATGAAATAATTAAATTGTCCATAAAAATAAAGCTCCAATATTAGAGTAAACCGATTAAATGTTGGTGTGAGTAGGTGTTTCTGAGTAAACGCTGTAACTATGCCATGAGAGAGTGAGAAAAGCTGGGAATATAAATATACAGCTAAAAATATTTCAAGAACAGGTAAGTCAGAAACTCTAAATCTATAATTCATCACATGAAAAAATAATTCTTCTCAGAACAGAGTAAAATTTTGTTCTGTCAAAATCAGTTCTTGTATTCAAAGTACAACAACCAGCTGTACTAAGTGGTGTCAAATATGTGACATTCCCTTTATTTCCTTTACATTGTAAATTTTGAAGATTTGGAAAGCTTACTTGTTTTGATAGATAAAACAAACAAAAAGACAAACTTTTGGGCCTACTAAGAAAGATAATTTGTTCTCCTTTCTCTGTTGCGGTCTCAATCATATAAGGCAATTTAAATTATTTTGATTGGTGCAGATTGATAAGAGTGAATAGTGGAACAACACTAAAAGGGCCAAAATTTTAAAAGACAGAAAATACCAAATATTGATGAGGCCATAGGACAACTTCAACTGCCAAATAGAGCTGGTAGGAGTATCAGTTGGAATCATACTTTGAAAACCTGCTTGGCATCATCTATAAAAGCTGAACACACACATTTTCGAGGCATACTTAGAAACATACCCTTGTAGACACAGACTCAACACAAATGCATGGATGTGCACCCTCGATAAGAAATTAATCATTATGGTTTCAAACTGGAAACAATCCAAATGTTTATTACAAGCAAGTGGATGAATTAAGAATGCCAGATTCATAAAATGGAATCATACACTGGACGAAAGTAAATCACTCACAGCTCAACAAAACACACAGGTGACTTATCAAAACAATACTGAGTTGAATAGAAAGCAGGCAAAATAAAAAACACACATAATGTATTATTCCATTTACTGTAAGTTCATAAGAAAGGAAGATCGCTCTCGGTTGTTGGCCCTCAGGATAGTAGTTAACTTTGAGAAGGAGAGAGTGGGATTGAAGGCAGAACAAGTACTTCTATTTCCTGATGTAGATATTAATTACATGGATGATGGGTGAATCACTTTGTGAAATTTCATGAAACTGAAATTTATGATGAGTGTTCCCTTCTACATATGTATTATTCTTTGATAAGCAGCTGTTGTTGTTAATGTCAGCATGAGACAAATCAGCATTAGCATCATTTTCTGATCATTTTGGTCGAACCCTTAACTCTCTAACACTTTCTCATATAACTTATTTATGTCCCTGGATATCTAGAAGTATTTTTAAGTTGTTTCCTTAAAATTCTATAAGGAGAACATATATATCAAGGAGCAGGATGATTGATATGTGGAACTGGCCTTCAAAATTATATAGACATTGATTTAAATATTCTACAACTTGGTGGACCTGGTATTTTCATTAAAGTGTTAATGAAGGACTTAATTAATTTAGCCACTTCCATAGAAACAATTGCTTTAGACAAAAATAATGTAAAGATGAATAAAGCACAGACCATCTCTTACGAAACTCACAATTTGGAAGGGAAACTTAAATAAAGATATTATTATATAATAATAAATAATGTGCAAGGTAGTTTGGAAGAACAGAATGTATTTTGTAGGATAATAGAGAAACTCTAGGGATGGAATACTAACAAAGAAAAAGCGCATGTTAACCCTAAAAGACACCACTGAAGGAAGTGGGGACAGAGAACTCTGAGAAGTTGGGATTACCAGAGTAGAAAGAATGGCACAGGGAACAAAGGAAGGACTGTTAAGTGACAGGGACAGGACAGTGAATATGGGTATGTCTGTCTTAGTCTGCTCAGTCAGCCATAACAAAAATTCCACAGATGGGGTGGCTTGAAAGACAGACATCCATTTCTTATAGTTCTGGATGCTGGGAAGTCCCAGATCAGGTGCAGGCAAGGTAGTTTCATTCTGAGGCCTCTGCTGTGGGCTTGTAGGGGGCCACTTCTCACTCTGTGCTCCCATGAGCTCTCTGCACATGTGTGGGGAGAGAGATTGTGTGTACTGTGTGTGTGTGTGTGTGAGAGAGAGCGAGAGAGAGCGAGCGAGAGAGAGAATGAGTGAGTGAGCTCTGGTGAATCTTTTAAGGACACTAATACTATTGGATCTGGGACCTTACCTTACAACCTCATTTAAACTTAATTACCTTCTTATAGGCTCTATCTCCAAATACAGAAACATTGGGAGTTAGTTCAACATATGAATTTGGGGGGAGGAGGGACAAAATTCAGTCCATAGAAATGTAAATACTTAATGCTTATTTTTAATTAAATTTACATAAAATGTTTACACAAACCCCATATAATGGTCATAAATATTTAACGATTTCTTTCTTTCTCTTTCTACCTCGTTCTTTCTTTCTAACTCTCTAGTTACTAAGAAGGAGAGAGAGATGTCAGGTACGTGATAGTAACTTTAATAGTTTCAACATGTCATGTCTTCCTAAATTGATCTATAAATTATATATATTTTTCAATTAAGAATTCTAAAGACAAATTTAAGATAGTATATTTAGAAAATCTTTAATGACAGCCAATAAAATTTTGAAACAGGAGAGTAATGAAAGAGCTTATTCTTCCATACATCAAAATGTACCATAAAATTATAATAATTAAAACTGAGATATTCATGAAGAGATTAGTAAAATAAAATGAGGCAATATAAGTAGAACCATGTACATGAACTAATGTTAGATCTCTATCTCACAATGTACAAGAATAAATTTCAAATGAATTAAATAACTGAAAGTGTATGTGTGTATGTATTTTACTTAATATACGCAAGAAGACACACACAACTAGGGATATGCATGTGTGCATGCATGGTTGTGTGTGTGCATAACTTCAAAATATCTTAAAGTGAGGAATACCATCCTAGACAAAATTTTTTAAAGTGATAATACAAATAATGTTTTGGTTTAAAGTCATGACAAAAATAGAATGGTGATAGAAACACAACTTCTCTAGGCCAAGCAAGTAAGAGGAAAAAAAAAAAGCAACAAAGATAAAGAAGCCAATAGGATAAAGGTCTTGCAGCATATATATCTCTAAGTATTCAAATATTTATAAGCAATTATACAAATAGATAAGAAAAATCATGAAGCCCCAAGTTTATCTTCTCCCACGACTAAAATTTAAGTTGGCTTCCACCTAACATGATCTAGCAGTTACTATTTCAACTACAAATGCACTCACTGTGTTCCCAATGGGAGATAATGTAATGTACCACCACACCGCATACTGCATTCCAGTTGCATAACTGATATTATCTCTAGCTACTGCTTTTCCGCTGGTCCTCAAGAAAGACCAGGTGCTGCTTTTCATTATCCTGCAAACTTTGGGCTAAATGAGAAAAATAATCATCCCCAGTGTAACAGATATCCAATTTTGGACAAAGAAACACAACTATGATTAGATGGTTATGAAAAGTTGTCAAGAAAAGAATTTCTGGAATCAGACTGTCTGCTTTTAAATCTCAGTTTTTACCATTTACTAGTGGTAGAACTACATGTGTGTTATTTCACACCTCCGTGCCTTGTTTCCTCATTTGTAAGAGAGAGTCTGTAAGAGCTGACTTTTTCTCCGTGTGCTTGTGGTGGAGCCAGGACTCTTCAAAACACTGTATATGTGTTAATTCATTGAATCTTCACAAACACCTCATGTGGGAGATGCTATCTGTATCCTTATTTTAAAGCTGGAGAATAGGAATCACAGAGGGGCGAGGTGACTTTTGCAAAGTCAGAACTGAAAATTGCTAAGGCCAGGAAGAGATCTCGGGGGCAGCAACTTACCTGAGCAATAGATCAGAGAATCATCTGCGTCCTGTAAGGGAGAATGTTCTCGTATAGCAAATCTGACTGCCTAGAGGGTTGTGTATAAGGAGGGCTCACCTGGTATCTGGTGCTTTGGAACTCCTCTGAGGGAAAAGCTGGAGAAGGGTCCATACAGGTATGAATGCCCACTTAATTATACAGGTCTTCAGAATTTTTGGTTACTTAGAGAGCTGAGATGTTCTACTTTGTTTGGCAAAATTCAAGCACACGCGTGTGTCTGCTATACCCAAATGTGTGTGTGTGTGTTGTTTTGTTTCAGCTTACTTTTTTCCTCTTTGACATTCTATGGACTCTATACCTGTTCCAGTTTGTGTTTGCTGGTCTGATCTGCGTAGGAATTCCTCTCCAGATTCACTGCTTTGCAAGTTACTGTTCTTGGATAACTCACATGGAAAGCTTTATTTCTTAGCAACCCTGGAGCCTTCCCCACGCCTCTTCTAGCCTGAGGGCACTGGTCGTATGCAGTGTTCCTTGGGAGTGGGGCTGCAGGGACCTTTTCTTCCATAATATGTTTTAGCTCATCTCCCCAGGTCCCCTGTCACATAGCAACACTAATTAGGCTTTATACAGGGAGATAGTACAGAGAGCTTTCACATAGGTTGCACAGAAGAATCTGGGTGGTTGTGCTTCCACAGTCCCCTAAGGTCCTCTCATATGTCCAAATTTAATTTGCCAGGACGATTCTACTTGCCAATCAGTAGACCTTATACTTTTAAAGGTCAAACGGTAAGATATCCTGTAGTTTTGAATAAGAAATGATTGATTTCTGGCAAAGCATCTCTCCAAGCCATGTGTCTTTTTTTCCAATAGGGTATGAAGTCCAGATTTTCATTTCTGTTTTAAGCTTAGCACCCTGAGTCTACATTTTTCCTCTTTCTTTATGGATTAAGGCAACCATTGTATTTGCTTCCCCTAAAGCATGCATGTCATGTGACACAAGGTCTAGGCTCCTAAAAATTTCAGGGGACAAGTTCATTAGCTGATTTGTATTTCATTACGTGGTGGTGATAGGTTTATGCCCCATGGCTGGGAAAACCTCACTCTGCTCTCTGTAGTCTCACTTCCGGGTATCTGATGCCTGCAACTAAATTCTTTCTCTCATAGTGATTGTTACCTTCAAAGGATAAAGACCACTAAAACCAGCTGAGCCATAAAGGGGAATTCATAGGTTTCCCTCTCAGCAGCCAAGGAATATTTATCACCCAGCTCTATTCAACAACCTGATTCAAGATCTGGTAATCCCTGACCCGATGTTACTCTCTGTGTCTTTGATGCAACATGGGCTCATGGCTCTTTCTCACTCATACCTCTGAATCACCTGTCATAGAAACACATTCTTGGAAGATACCTCATTGGCAAGGACTAGGTCAACTCTTCATCCCTTATCCAATCATCTGTGGCTAAGAGACTGAGCCATTTTCACTTAGATGGAGGTCTTGCCTATGGCTTCAGCATGTGCGAGAGAGAATGCGACAAGAATGGGGGGAAATACATAAAGCATTATTATCATAACAAAACCAAGGATATACCAAATTTAAATTCACAAAGGATGAGCCCAATCAGAGACAAGAGGAAGAGTGGTCTGAGAGTCACTATAATCCAGTGGCTAAAGATACAATAGAATGGTTGGGGTCACATAGCAGATTTGGATTGGAATCTCAATTCTTATCACCAGCTGATTGACTCTGAGCAAATTATTTAACTTCTCTGGGCCTCAGTTTCCTCTTTTATAGAATATAGAAATTTTTTTAAAATAAAAACAAATTTCCTTAGTATAATTTTATTATTGATAGGCTGTAACAAGATGTCCAGTCCATAATAAGTGATCAAAAATGTTTAGCTAAACAAATAAAAAAATAGTTCCATGATAATTATCATGAGCACACTATGAAGGCAGACACATGAGTTGTGTCTTTCCACAGTGTCAGCTTTACTCAATCCTCAAGCAAAGTTAATCATAATTATGAAGCTGGTTCAGGATTCCAAATTCAATGACATTTTACCATGTGATTAAACTTGGCTTCTTATACAGCACACAGAGCAGGACCAAAGACAAGCCACACAACAAACAAGATTAACAGAAGGGTGCAGGAAGTTAACGAACCAAAGGCAAAGTCCGTCTATGGGTGCACGGTTGAGATAAGGCATCCATCTGGTCAGGTCAGCTCTTGGCACTTACTGCCTATTATGTTCAAGCAGTGAAGGATCTCAGTTCTATTCTGAGATCCATAGGGCAGAGCCTTTGGTGGAAGCTGACTTTTTTAAGTGGTCAGACCTAGAGGGGTCACGTTTGAAGAGTTTGACAGTTTGCTGCAAAAATCCTTCCCTTTTTAAAGGGTGGGTCTCTGCAGACCTCTGGTTCTGCCTGTTATCAGTTCTGGGGTGTCAGCTGACGTTGGTCCCGGCGATAGCTCGTCTCTGCAGTCCCTTACCTGCTTGACACAGGCTCTGCTTGACATGAGAGACTCCATCTTGCTCTCTACAATGACTTATAAAATGAACATAGTAGAGGGAAGCAGGACTGATGAGCAGTAGAGATGCTGAAGAAGACAGAGTAAAAACATCATTTGCTCTTGACAATTAGAACTCCTGTTATCAGAAAGGTTTTGATTATGGCAGCTGTTGGAAGAGAGGGTAGGAAGGAGGATGCAGATGGAGAGCATTACAGTTCTATCAAGCCCATATTGCTTATGATTATGGAAAGAGTAGGGTACTAAAAGGAGAAGTCAGCATATGGAGACAGAATCTCACTGCTGGGCATTTAGGAAGTAACATGTATGATGTTTGGCCTAAAAAGAAATCTCAACAAACAATATTTTTCAACTCTCATCCCCCCTTTCAGATAGAGATTTTTTAAGGCATAGGAAATTATAACCAGGGGCTCTTGAATAATATGAATCCTGACAACATCCTGCCAATTATTGGGGGCAAGATATGTATGTATATCCTTGCTGCCTAGTATGGTGTCTGATACATAATTCATGCTTAAAAAGGGAAGAATTCTTTCACTTTTCTTTCTTATATATATTCAACAAATATTCATTTAGCATTGACTGTCTGGAGATATGTTAGGTGAGTGATACAAAAAAATAGGATGCAGATTTCCTTCACACATACATCACTCTAGTGGCTGATGTATGTTTTGAAATACTATTAGCTGGTGCTCACAAGTACTAAGGGAATGATTAATTTTGTGAAAAAACTCTCTGGGGGAAATGACATTTAAAATGCATCTTGAAAGTTGATTGGAAATTCATGAAAGAGAAAGACAAAGAGATTATCCCAGTAAGAAGGAACAGCAAAAACAAGTTAAAAGATGAAAAAGCAGTTTATTATTCATTTGAACTTGCTCCCATGTGATTATTTACAAACCATAAGATACTTTCAGATTTATTTGTGATATTGGGAATGTGATGACATTTTGGTCGTATTTTAAACATTTATATATCTCAGTAGTGAGAGAATGCTATAAATACCAATACTCTAACTGTATCCACTATGTGGTTATAAGACTTAATGAAAAATTAAGCTTTCTGGAAAAATAATTACTGTAGATTGCATAAAATGTATTTAATGACTGAACATACCATATTTGATTACTCATCTTCTGTAATGTGAAATAGAGATTTTAAGACAAATCACTAATGATAATTAAGAGAAACTAATTTTAACAGATTTGGTATGCATGTTATTTATCCCAACACACACACACACACACACACACACATCGTAAACACCATGGGATTACAGAGAGATGTAAGCTAGGTTAAGGGGTAAAACATAGGATTTGGGGTTTCTGAGACCATAAATTTTAAATAAGCAATTCTTTTCTGACCTTTTCAAGTTTCCTATATTATTATATACCAAGCCCTAACAATGACATGGAAATCGTCACTGGTTTGTTAATTGTAAGTAAAAAAAAAAAGTTTATCACTAAAGACTATGGGAAACTACTAAAATATTAACCATCTGGTGAAACAAAAACAAAATTGGAATGCCAGTGAGGAGACCAGGATTTCATCCAGATCTGAAACTTGATTTCCACAAGATACTATAAACCTTTGTTGCTTTATTTGTGAAAAAAAAACAAAAAACAAAAAACAAAAAACAAAAAAAAACCAGACACTCTACCACGTTTTGGGGTCAGAGACCTCATTTGAGAAAATAATGAAAGCTGAAGATATTGTTCCTTTCTATTGCCCTTATTTTCTCTTTAAATATGTGTTTTCTCAAAATATTTTTTAGCATTCAGGAAGCAAGGACTACTGAGTCAATTATTTCCATCCCCCAGAAAGGCCTGCCCCAGACTGGTGATTTGACTCTGAACAGGTTTTCTTTAATTTTCACCATCACTGGTGAATATTGGTCTGGTGGGCAGTGGAACTGGGGCCTGGAAAATGAGATACCTAGAATTTCACCATTTTCAGGAAACAATAGTTTTAAAGAAGTCCTGTTGTTTATAGACATTCAGCTAAATTATTTTAACAGACGTGTACAATTTTTAGGCTGGTGGTTTTTTCTCTTAACACTGTAAATATTTCATTCCACTGTCTTCTTCCTTGTGTGGTTTCTGAGGATAAGTTTCATGTATCTTCATCCTTATGTTTCTGTATAAGTAAGGTGTTTTCCTTGTTTTTTTTTTTTTTTTTTCTTTTTCTTTTCTCCCCACACTCCCTCAGGCTTCTTTCAAAAGTTTTCGTTATCTTTGATTTTCTATAGTTTGAAAATGATATGCTTAGGTATAATTTTTTAATTCATCCTGTGGGTGTTCTCTGAACTTTCTGGATCTGTGAGCTGATGTTTGACATTAATTTGGGGGAAATTCTTGGTCATTATTATTTCAGATATTCCCTCTGTTCCTTTTTCTCTTTCACTTTCTAATATTCTCATTATGTGTATTTTACATCTTTTGTTCTTGTCCCAGTCTTTGGAAGTTCTATTCTGGGTTTGTTTTTTGTTTTTTGTTTCAGTCTTTGGTCTGTTTGTTTTTCAGTTTTGGAGGTTTGTATTGAGATATTCTCAAGCTAAGAGATTCTTTCCTCAGCCGTGTCCAGTCGGCTAATAAGCTTATCAAAAGCATTCTAAATTTCTGTTACAGTGCTTTTTCCTATAGCGTTTCTTTTTGGTTCTTTCTTAGGATTTACATTTCTCTGCTTAATTGCTGTTTTGTTCTTGCAAGCCGCCTACTCAATGGAGCCCTCAGCATATTATTATTATTATTTTTTTAAGATTTTTCATTTATTTATTTGACAGAGACACAGCGAGAGAGGGAACACAAGCAGGGGGAGAGAGAGAGGGAGAAGCAGGCCTCCTGCCGAGCAGGGAGCCCGATGCTGGGCTCCATCCCAGGACTCTGGGATCATGACCTGAGCCGAAGGCAGATGCTTAACAACTGAGCCACCCAGGCGCCCCATCCTCAGCATATTAATCATAGATGTTTAAAATTCCTGGCCTGATAATTTGTAAACATCTCTGCCATGTCTGGTTCTGATACTTTGTCTCTTCAATTGTGTTTTTGGCTTTTTAGCTTGCTTTGTAATTTTTTTTTTTTCTTAATAGCTAGACATGATATGCCCTGTAAAAGGAACTGTTGCAAATAGGCCTTTAGTAATATGATGGTGAGGTGTCAGGGGAGGGGGAAGGGCCTACAATCCTGTGATTAGATCTCAGGCCTTTAGTGAGGCTGTGTCCCTGCACTGTGAACTTTATAAGTGTTTCCAAGTCTTTTTCTGCCTGCTTGGGTGTTGCTGGAAGGCTGGGGTTGGCTGGGGTTGGGATGGGTATTTCCCTTCCCCAGGCCGGTGAGGTTCTGAAACTACCTTAGCAAGTAGGACTCCAATTAACTAGTTTCCCCTGAAGGCAGCTCTTGTTAAGAAGAACAGAGTACTCTGAATATTTTAGAATGGTTTCTTTCCCTGCTCCTTGCTAGAAGCATGAGCGGATTTTCCTCAGATACTTACTGCGGGAGCCTGGTTTAACTCCTGGAGGTAAAGTCACCATATTGTGGGGCCCCAGAGATTGGACTGGGTCCCCCTGGAGTTTCTAACTCTCAGAGTTGGCCACACTGCGCCTCCAGCGCTTTGTCAGTTACCATTTGGATCTTTCTGCCAAAGCACAGTTCCTTTAGGTGTTTTCTGCTCAGGGATCTTTGCTCCAGGAAGCCTGCATTTGCCTGTCAGTCTCTTCCATTTTGTGAGTAGCAGTTTGCCCTCTGTCTTCTCCTCTTTTATGGGTCGAAAAAGAGTTGTTGGTTTTTCAGTCTATTCAGTTTTTCACTTGTTAGAACAGAATGGTGACTTTCAAGCTCCTTCCACCTGAGACTGGAAACCGGAAGTCCATTTATACAACTTTTATGTGCCACAGACTTCTCCATATTCTAGGGATGAGATGGTGAGTGAGTGTAGCTGCGTTAAGATCTTCTGAGACAGAAAGGAAGAAGTAAGGATGGGTACAAACACAAGTACTTCTGTGTATATAACAGATACCAGCTTCTCTCCCTGCCCCCTACGAATAATTCTAGATTTTGTTGGAAATATCTCAAAACACTTGGACATATTGAGGAACAGAAAGTTGTCCTAAGCTGGGCTGGGACCCGGATCCTTACTACAGTGCTGCTTCTGACTGGTTACTGGTCGTGACTTTGGCTAGAACTCTTAGCCTGTCTGATCCTCACTTTGTTACTACGGACAACTGGAGTTATATCTTTCCTCACGGCTATTGTATTTCAAAAGAAATAACTTGAGTAAAAGCACATTGAAATCTGTAAAGACCTAAAGAAATGTGAATTACGGCTATACTTTCTGGAAATTGTTTTGTAAATGACATTAGCATTTTTAAATAACCACCTGATTAAACACAATCCTGCATTTAATCCTGGCTATTTCAATATCGTGTCCATAGGCATGTTTTTGATTTACGCATTATATGCAGAGCTTTGCAGCTGTTTAAATATATCCAATCGTGTCTCTAACAAGTGGGACTAAGGGCAGAAATTTTTATGGTTAGCAAGTTTATTCAAAGATAGATCATTAAAAAGACCCTTCTCAAATCGTTGATTGTTGACCAGTGATATTCTCAAATTCTCCAGTCAAGTCCTGGTTCTGAAATCGTTTTCATGTTGTGCCACTTTGTTTGCTTGAGCTATGCCGCAAAAATCGCTCCTGACAGTCTAACATCAAAGGAAACAATGTTGTTTCCTTAAGCAAAAAGGACAGAGCTGTGGCTGCCCAGGCTTTACAAGTGCCAACAGCATTTCTTTCTAAAGCACCTGCTGTTACACATCAGCCTCAGCTGGCAAAGGACACGGACAATGACAGCAATTTTTTTTTTTTATTATTATTCCTTTCAGGGTGTGAAAGCAGAGTCATGAATTTTATACAGAGCATTAATTTATGGCACGCAGACAAGCACTTGCTTTCTTCACCTCCAGACTCATGAATCATAAATATTACTGTGGAAGGTAAGAGAACAAGTAGCCGCAATAGAAAGTAATTGACAGGCAAAACCAAAGAAAGGACTCAGTTTGGAAGGTGTTCACTATTGCAGAGCACTGGATGTGAAGCAGAAAATGAGATCTGCACCGTCAAAAAGAAAACTAGTTACGATGGTCTTGTTCATCTTTTTATCATGTCCTTCCACCTATTTTTGTTTTCTGTCATTTCTCTAATCTTATTTGACTTATGAGAATACAATCTAATTTTTGAAAATTCTACACATTGTTTATACAGGCAAACTTCTATCAACTATGCAGATTTTGCGCCCACCCCTCTATAAAATAAATGTACACAGTTAAATACTTACTCTGGTTCCTGTTTAGAGGTTCTGGTGATCATCTCTGAAGATCCTGCAATTTTAACCTCAGAAACTTTTAAGTTTTTAATATCAGTCTTAGTCATAGGCTGTGTTGTCTTTCACACCCAATGCTTTATGCAGATATCACATTTAGCTCATGAAATTTGAGTTAAAATCATACTTCAAATCAAAGTGCTATCCATCCCCCAAGTCTGAAATATTTTATTGATCTGCTCCTGTCTTTATCACTGTTCTCTTTGGGGGAGCTCAGACCTCCCACTCACAAATAGAATTAGGTATCTCTTCATCAAAGCTCTGTTTACTTCCTTGGTTCTTTTTATTATGTTTTAATTTTTATGTCCATTTTTCTCCTAAGACAACTTTATGCTTTGGGACTTTTCAAGTCCTTCCTCTTGTATGTCTTCTGTCTTCCTTATCCCAAGACCTCTCTTTAAGTTCCCTTTCCAGCACCTCTAAAAACCGAACGTTAGAAAATTTAAGTAATTCCCTCATTTCCTCTGAAAGAAACAAGGATTAGTTTATCCTCCTTTGGAAACAGGAGATGAGATATTTGTTTCTTTTATTTTTATCTGAAAGTTAGAGCAGTAATAAAATTCCTATCATAAAAGTGTCAACGTTGTTAGTGTTGTTATTACTGCCGTTATTGATAAACCTGGATCTGTCGGCCTCTATAAAAATAGATTTCTTTCCTTGATGGGTGGCAAAAAAGAAATGAAGAAATGCCCCTGTGCCTCTTCTTGTAAGCAATCTTAGTGTCTGGAAAAGTCTGGTTATATATTAAAGGCTGAACTCATAGGATTTCTGTTGCTTAAAAAGTCTTCTGGGCTGCTTTTTAGTTGCTCTGAGTTCCTCTTGAGATGACATAGTGACTTTACTGTGACTCCGATTGTCATAGCTTCGTGATGCTATCTTCTTTTCTTTTTTTTAAAGATTTTATTTATTTATTTGAGACAGAGAGAATGAGAGACAGAGAGCACATGAGAGGGGGGAGGGCCAGAGGGAGAAGCAGGCTCCCTGCCGAGCAAGGAGCCCGATGCGGGACTCGATCCAGGGACTCCAGGATCATGACCTGAGCTGAAGGCAGTCGCTTAACCAACTGAGCCACCCAGGCGCCCCATGATGCTATCTTCTTTTGGATTTTTTGGTGAAATAGGAAATAAAATATATGTGCATTACTTTTGAATGTGTCTGTCTGCTTAAGAAGGGCTTAAGTCTTTCTCTTAGATGACAAACTGACCGTGGCACCACTATGACTGCTGGCAGAATATTTACTCCCAATTCTTATAGATGTCCCATCTCTTCTCCTCAAATTTATTTACAAAAAACAGATACAATGTTTTATTTCCTTATTTTTGATATTGAGGAAGCCTTCTGGCTAATTGCATATTTCCAGCACAAAACACAATTAATTTTCTTCACATTGCCAATTTGGCTCAAACAAATTTAGAATGAACCCTGGGGACTTAAAAGATTATGAGGGGAAAAAAAGATGATGAGGGAAGTGTATTGGATAGTTGGACAAAACAATGTAAAGATAAAATGTAAAGATAAAAATGTAAACAATGTAAAGATAAAAATGATGTCAAAATCCGAAGCCTCTTCCCCCCAACCTTCTTTTACCCACTTCACCCCTGGCAATTACCTGCCACCTTCTCTTTATCCGGACCACAGGATGTAGACATAGGTCCCGTGTTACCCTTGGGAATGATGTGGGTAGGAGGGGTGGCAGTGTTACTCTCTCTTCCTGAACCTTGACCTTGGTTCAGCTGTGCAGATGTCTAAATTCCATGTCTCAGCAAGAGCTAGAGAAGTATAGCTGAGCCTCTGGTTATCCTCACGGGGTGGACGCAATGACATCAGTGTCAGCTTTGCTCTTTGGCTAACGCTAACATCTGTGCATCAGAGTGAAACAAAATTCCTGCTGGTCTTTCTTTTCTCCTCCAAAGCAAGCAGGAAGCTTATCTGTCTAATTGCCTAATGACAGTGTCTTAGTTCAATTTCTTGCATGCACTTTTACAATCCACTCTTCTCTTTCTCCTTGGATCTATAATCCATTTTTCATCCTACTATCATTCATCCTACTGGGTGAATTGCAAGCTCATTAGTGTGATGAAGAAGGTCCATTTTATTTTGGCACTGGCCGACTTTTTTTATACCATACCTACCAACAACAAGGCTTCTATGACTGATTTACAAGCACCATATATGTCTCATTCTTCATTCTCATTCCTATGAGCCGAGCCCTGTGTCTGTAATATATTTTCTCAATTTGCCCTTTCAGTGAACCCTGTCTTACCTTCAAGATTCAGTTTAGTTTTTACTTGTTCTGAAAATTCTTTCTCAAATTCGGTATTTCTATCTCAGGTGCAGTTAGATGATCTTCTGACTCCACACAAATGTAAACTAAGATATAATTGTATTATGACATTTATCACATACTATTGTACATGTTTTTCTACCATAGCAATATCCATTTTATTAAGGGCAATAAAAAAGAATATCTCTTTTTTAAAAATCTTTATATCCACAGAGTTATACTTATGCTTGCAACACTAGGGCTGTTAAGTAAATATTATTTGAATTCACAGAGGATAGCATATCAATTGCATGAGGAATTTGATTGTCTTATATATCAGTCAGTTTTTCTGTAGTAACAAAAGAACATGCAAATCTTAATAGTTTACAAACAACAGAATTTATTTTTCACTCCCATAGTCTTTTGATGGCTATAAGTCTGTTATGTCTGCTGCAAGTCTGCTGAGCTCTATCAACCTATGATCACCTGCTTCATATGTTTGCCCATTCTAGAACTCAGGTTAAAAGAGCAGCTTCCGCTTGTAACATGCTTCTCTCATGGCAGAGCGGGATTAATGATAGAGAAACAGATGCATTTTAAAGCTTCAACTTATATCTGGCATATTGTCATTTTGGCTCATATTCCATTACCTTAATCAAATCACGTGACTGAGCTTCATAGCTATGAGTTGAGGATGTAACTCCTCATACAGGAGGAACAGTACATAACAGGACAATAGATAGGGAGAATATATACATAATATATAGTATATTATATATATATTCACATACCTCAGATATTGCAGGTCTGGTTCCAGACCATCACAGTAAAGCAAATATTGTAGTAAAGTGAGTCAAATGATTTTTTTTTTTTTGGTTTCCTGGTACACATAAAAGTTATGTTTACACTACACTGTACTCTATTAACTATGCAACAATAGTATTATGTCTAAAGAAAACAATGCATATACCTCAATTAAAATACTTTATTGCTAAAACTGGCTAATCATCTGAACTTTCAGCAAGTTGTAACTTTTTTGCTGGTGTCATCTTGATGCCGATAGCTGTTGACTGATCAGGGTGGTGATTGCTAAGGTTTGGGATGGATAGGGCAATGTCTTAAAATAAGGAAACAGTGAAGGTTCCTGCATCAATCAACTCTTCCCTTCATGAACATTTTCTCCGTAGCCTCCAAAGCTGTCTAATAGTATTTACCCACAGTAAAACTTCTTTCAAAATTGGCTTCAAAAGTTTCAAAAAACTTCTTTCAATCCTCTCAAACCCTGCTATTGCTTTGTCAATTAAGTTTATGTAATATTCCAAATCTTTTGTTGTCATTTCAACAATCTTCACAGCATCTTCACAAGGAGTAGATTCATCTCAAGAAACCATTTTGCTCATCCATAAGAAACAACTCCTCATCCATTCAAACTCCATCATGAGGTTACAACAATTCAGTCGCATCTTCAGGCTCCACTTCTAATTCTAGTTCTTTTGCTATTTCTGCCACATCTGCAGTTACTTCCTCTACTGGAGGCTTGAATCCCTCAAAGTCATCCATGAAGGCTGGAACCAAATTCTTTTTTTAAAAAAGATTTTATTTATTCATTTGAAAGAGAGAGAGCGAGAGAGAGAAGGAGAGAGTGCACAAGCAGGGGGAGAGGCAGAGGCAGAGGGAGAAGCAGACTCCCTGCTGAGCAGGGAGCCTGATGTGGGGCTCAATCCCAGGACCTGGAAATCATGACCTGAGCCAAAGGCAGACACTTAACCAACTGAGCCACCCAGGCGCCCCTTCTTCCAAACTCTTATTAATGTTGATATTTTAACCTTTTTCCAAGAATTATGAATGTTCATAATAGCATCTAAAATAGTGAATTATTTCTAGAAGGCTTTCAGTTTACTTTTCCCAGATCCATCAAAGGAATCACTATCTATGGAAGCTATAGCCTTAAAAAATATTTTTTCTTAAATAATAAGATTTGAAAGTTGAAATTCCTTGATCCATGGACTACAGAATGGAATTGGTGTTAGCAGGCATGAAAACAACATGATTCTCCTTGTACATCTCCATCAGAGCTCTTGTGTGCAGGTGTGTTATCAATGGGCAGTAATATTTGAAAGGGATCTTTTTTTTCCTAAGCAGTAATTCTCAACACTGGGCTTAAAATATTTTATAAACCTATGTTGTAAACAGATATGCAGTCATCAAGGCTTTGTTATTCCTTTTATAGAGCACAGGCATAGTAGATTTAACACAATTCTTTTAAGGGACCTAGGATTTTTGGAATGATAAGTGAGCATTGGCTTCAACCTAAAGTCACCAGGTACATGAACCTTTAACAAGAGTCTGCCTGTACTTTGAAGCTTTGAGGCCAGGTTTGACTTCTCTCTCCTAGAGGATATCTTTATCCAATAGAAGGCTGTTCTGTCTACACTGAAAATCTGTTGTTTAGTGTAACCACTTTCATTAATTATATGAACTGGATCTACTGGAGAACTTACTGCAGCTTCTACATCAGCACTTGCTGTTTCACTTTGCACTTTTATGTTATGGAGCTTGCTTCTTTCCTTAAGCCTCAGGAACTAACCTCTCCTAAATTCAGACTTTTCTTCTCCAGCTTCTTCACCTTTCTCAGCCTTCACAGAATTGAAGAGAGTTGGGGCCCTGCTCTGGATTAGGCTCTGACTTGAGGGAATGTTGTGGCTGCTGTGATCTTCTATCCAGACCACTAAAACTTTCTCCATATTAGAAATAAGGTTGTTTTGCTTTCTTTTTTTTTTTTTTAATTTTTATTTATTTATTTATTTATTTATTTATTTATTTATTTATTTATTACGTTATGTTAATCACCATACATTACATCATTAGTTTTTGATGTAGTGTTCCATGATTCATTGTTTGCATATAACACCCAGTGCTCCATTCAGTACGTGCCCTCTTTAATACGCATCCCCAGCCTAACCCATTCCCCCCCTCCCCTCTAGAACTCTCAGTTTGTTTTGCTTTCTTATCATTCATGTGTTCACTGGACTAGTGCTTCTAATTTCCTTTAAAATCTTTTCCTCTGTGGGGCACCTGGGAGCTCAGTCAGTTAAGCATCTGACTCATGATTTTGGCTCAGGTCATGATCTCAGGGTCGTGGAATTGAGTCCCACATAACGCTCTGCACTCAGCAGGAGTCTGCTTGTGCTTCTCTCCCTCTGCCCCTTGCCCCCACTCTCACTCTCTCTCAAATAAATACATAAATCTTTTTTTTAAGATTTTATTTGTTTATTTGACAGAGAGACAGAGACAGTGAGAGAGGGAACACAAGCAAGGAGAGTTGTAGAGGGAGAAGCAGACTTCTTGCTGAGCAGGGATCCCGATGCGGGGCTTGATCCCAGGACCCTGAGATCATGACCCGAGCCAATGGCAGACACTTAATGACTGAGCCACCCAGGCATCCCAATACATATATCTTAAAAAAACCCATAACTTTTCCTTTTTCTTACAACTTGACTGAATTGTTTGGTGCAAGAAGCCTAACTTTTCATCTGTCTCAGTTTTTGACATGCCTCCGACACCAAGCTTAATCATCTGTAGCTTTTGATTTAAAGTGAGAGATGTGAATTTTCCTTTCACTTGAACACTTAGAGGCCACTGTAGGGTTATTAATTGGCCTAATTTTAATATTGTTGTATCTCAGGGAATAGGGAGGCCCAAGGAGAAGGAGAGAGATGATTAAGTTCACCAACACACATTTATCTATTAAGTTTTCTGTTTTATATGAGCACACAAATCAATTATAATAGTAAATTCAAAGATCACTGATCACAGATCACCATGAAAAATATAATAATAATGAAGAAGCCTGACATATTGTGAGAATTAAGAAAACATGACACAGAGAAATGGAATGAGCAAATGCTGTTGGAAAAATGGCACCAACAGACTTGCTCAATATGGGGTTGGGCAAACCTTCAGTTTATAGAAAACACAGTATCCATGGAGTGTGATAAGGCAAAGCTCAATAACATGAGGTATGGCTGTATATAAAATGTATATGTATTATATATAATATATGTATATAAATATAATAAGGTATGTATAATATATCTAATAGGAAGCAAGAATAAATAATGAGAAATAACAATGGAAAATAACATAATTTGTATTCCTGGTCACAAATACTCACTTCTTTCATTTTCATACACAAACTGCATTGCCATTCTCCCCAAGGAGCTCTCAACATTTGCATCTATTATGGCATCAACTAAATACCAGAATTTCATGATATATTCTACTATATATACTATTTTTTGATTTAGAGATCTATGTGCTAAAACAATGCATATCTCATCATGGTACCCACATACACACATAACTACATAGATAAAGATGGAACAGAAACAATGTCTCTGACTTAGAAACAGGAAGTACACTTTGGTTGCTGGTCCATAGCAGTTCTGAAATCCTACTGGGCAAACATCACAGGCACTCCTTTTTTTTTTTTTAAAGATTTATTTATTTATTTATTTATTTATTTATTTATTTGACAGAGAGAGACATAGTGAGAGAGGGAACACAAGCAGGGGGAGTGGGAGAGGGAGAAGCAGCCTTCCCACGGAGCAGGGAGCCCGATGCAGGGCTCGATCCCAGGACCCTGGCTGGGATCATGACTTGAGCCAAAGGTAGATGCCCAACGACTGAGCCACCCAGGCGCCCCACAGGCACTCCTTATTCTCAGAGTAAGGCCCTTATTCAACTCCCTTGCATTGCTTCCCAGCCCACTGATCTTCCTAGAAATTTTATTTGAGTATTTGGATGATCTTCTTCCAAATTTCTGGTTGGCCCCATTTGAAGAGTATTCTAGAAAATATAACTTCCTTGGTAACTGTTCAGATTTCTTAGTCCAATCCTATCTTGATATTTTAAAAAAGATTTTATTTATTTATTTGTCAGAGAGAGAGAGAGCACAAGCAGGGGGAGTGGCAGGCAGAGCAAGCAGAGAGAGAAGCAGGCTCCCCGCTGAGCAAGGAGCCCAATGCAGGACTCGATCCCAGGGCTCTGGGATCATGATCTGAGCTGAAGGCAGAGGCTTAACTGAGCCACCCAGGCATACCTATCCTGATATTTTTTAAAATAAGTAAAAAATATAATAGTCTTAGATTTTTTTTTTTTTTTAATATAGCTGGTGGATCATTTGGAAGTTTTATTATGGTAACATTCAATGGCTTGACACCAAAATCTGTACTTAAGTCAGATTTGATATAATAATAAAAAAAATCTAAAAATTTTAGTGACCTACTATAATACACATTTATTTGTTGATCTTAATTTATCTATTGATCTTAACACATCTTATCAGCTATTGGCTTCCACTGTTGAAGCTCTGTTCAGTTCAGCTTTAGTATCTCCTTATTCCAGAATCCAATTCAAATAAACCCTTATTTGTAAGAGTTATTTATTGTCATGGTAGAGGGAAAAGAGCAGAAGAAATGGTAGCAATAGATTATGTCTATTATGGCTTCCATACTGAACTAGCACAATATCACTTCTGCTAATATTCCATTGGCCAAAAGAAGTGATATGATCATGCCCAATCTCAATGGGTGGAGAAGGACATGTCTTACAGGAAGTGCTGCAAGGCAGATGACAATGGGCAGGAGTGTGTAATGCTCTTCTATAAGGTTGAAAGGACAGTTGGAATCAATAAGGCAATATATCCTACCATTATTTAAACTTTAAGTTATGGGAGTACCATCCAAGTTTTAATTGGCCTGAAAATACTATAAAAGAAGAGTTTTAAAAAGCAGCAGCAATTTATCATTTGCTTATCAACTTTCTAGTTATTCAATTAAGGTTTGTTACACAACTACTTAGTGTCAGCCATCTCACTTGGTTTTAGTTACAAAACCTCAAACAGATACTGTCACTGAAGTATTGTAATTTCACATAGTGGGTAAATAAGAAGTAGGTAACAAGAAGTTTTTATATACTGACACCTACTAAAGATTAAGTATATCCTGTTCTAGAAGCATGTGGAAAGTACCTAGACTAAAACATGTAGTAAAAACCTGATCTGCCCTTGAGAGGGTCATGGCATGTACCTATAAGGAGATCAGGAGTAGACAAGTGTGAAATGCAAAAGAGCTATAAGCATTTTGTAGGATTGATTGACCAGAGCATCTCACTGAATTTTAATATTGTCTCTGAGGCTGACTATGCATAATATTTAAACATAGGCCAATTTATAATTTCCTTCAATTCAGATTTTACTGTAAATATATTCCTCACTGATAACTTCCAAATAATAGACATTTTTTCCATGCCAACCACTGATGGGGAAATCAAGCTGCTAATGTATACTCAATGCTAGCAACAATTTAAATTTAATATTGGACTAAGAAAATGAAAAATATTGATGGACATGAAAAGTTTTAAGTAGCATGTTGTGTCCGTTAGTTGTTAAACTTATTCCAGAAACAAATAATATGTGGCTTTGTGATATTTTCTACTAATACTCTACATTAAAAGCATTCAGGATATATGTCAATCCTTTTATAAATTGATATAAATCATTCTTCCTTGTGGTTTGACAACCGTATAGTGCGTTCACTTAAATATCTTAAAGAGTTATATAGTAAAACATATTAAAATAAATTTCTGGTGCATCAAATGTATTTGCATGTATATAAAAAGTGCAGTGCACATAAATACTGTATACTTACGCAAATAAATGATGTATGAGATGTATAATATATGAACACTAGTCTGGAGGTAACTCCATAGTAAAAAGATCCTTAACTTAGGGATCCCTGGAAATAGCTCTCTAACTAAATGGGTTTATGCAGATGAGCAACAAACTGTCTGGGCCTCATTTCCCCTCCCCCACCTTTTCTTTGATTGAAGCTGTTAGTTCTAGCCTGGCCTAACTTAGGATCTCAATAGTCCTTTTAATATCTAATTCTATTATATAAATATTGGGAAATAGAGGCATGGAGATGTTGATTTAGTTTCCCAGTTAGGAATGGAGCAGGCAGAAACACTGAAACTATTTCTTGACAATTTATTCCAAGAGAAATTCCTCTGTTTTCATCTTTTAGGCACTCTGGTTTTATCTACTGCCCTTGAATTTAAGGAAGGGTAAAAAAGAATTTCCGTGCATCTATTTTATTCTATTCTTTACTTAATATGCCTCTATTTTATCATCTTTTCTCCTTCATTTTCTCAGAACAATTCAGCCTAGTCTTTTTAATATTGCCCTCATTTGAAGTCACCTCCTAGAGTATTACCTTGTGATTACAATCCTTCTCATTGTCCTTCACTAGCCTTTTCTATTTCTGTTAGGTTTATTTAGAGACTAGGTGACCACAACTAAAAACTTTATTGCAGGTGACACAGATTGTGATTCATGTACCTTGTACTCATGCAATGGGATTTTTATTTTCACTCATTTTACCTCCTTTATAGAAATATTAGGACACTGTGACAATATCACCAAATGCTAAACATATGATCACATATTTTTTTAAGTGAGGAAGTTATTTAAAAAATTTTTAAGAATATAATAGTATTTTCAGAAAAGATAACATCCCCTTGGGTCAGTATTTTTCAATTAGCAAATATTTATCTGCAATTTCTTCATCTGCAATGTTTCAATGCAATTAATATTTGTTGAGGACTGACTCTGGTCAAAGCACATACGAGTGTTGCAGGTGAATACACTTAGAATAAAAAAAGTCTGTTATTAATGATGTTACATTTTAGCAGAGTAGGTAAAACACTTGAATAAATTTATCTAAGATATGGTAAGTGATATAATGCTGTCACAAAGTATATGAAACAGAAATTACCTTTTTGGGGGAGGTGATGTAATTAGGGAAAATATCCCCAATGTGGGAGAAAATTAAATTTCCACTATCCTATTGCTACAGGTCATGTCGATTCAATCGTACAAATCTAGAATCTGTAGGTAATATTAGCATCCACCAGTATTTTTTATATCAACAACAAATTAAAAAATGGTCACGTCAGCTCTTTACTGTGTTGCTGTAGCTGAAAATGATGTCTAAGCTGATATTCATACCCTTCCTTTTCCCACTACTTTTCTGAATTCTCTTATCTGATGTTATCACCTTGGTTGAAAGGATTTTATGAATTTTCATTCCCACAGGATCCATGTTTTAGTGCTCCCATATGTATTGGTTTGCATAGGTGGCTACTGCCAATCAATTCCTCATAGAATTCAGTTGCCCTCCTTATAATGGCACAGATCCAGCATAATCAACCTTTCACCAAGAAGCTAACTGGTAACCTCAGAACATGGTGTCCTATATGGGGTCTGGCTTTGAGCTTAACTATTGGCAGATTGGACAATCAGTAGTGCTAGGTAGACTTGCTTTGGTGAAGGGAAGTCTACCACATTAAAACTATGCATAGACTCCATCACAAGAATTTTGTATACAAACTCCAATTGAGTAAAATGTTGACTAGGAACAGAAGTTGACTGATGCAGAAGACAGATCTTGCACACTGTTTTATAGCTTTATCTGCCATGAATGTTCTGTGCAGGACAAAATGTGTTATGTGGACATCTTGACATCCTGTGTCCTTTCTGATACATTCATCCACATACCTCTTCGCCAGGATTCCTTGTCATCAATTTTCCAATGTCTTCAGTTTCTGATCCTTTGGCCAATGCATTAACCATTGCCTATGAATTAATTATAACTTACGTTATTTCAATATTTAAACAAAATAGAAAATTCTATATATTGCCAAATTTATCCCAGGTGGGAAGATTTCTTTTCATCATTGCCTTTTGGATTATCTATAAAGGAGGCTTTAGTGCAATGTTTACCTATTACCAGTACATCATAATTATTTGTTAACCAAAGCTACACTTTTTCCCCCCATGTCTTAGCTTAAATTCAATTAAATTTTAGTTTTTTTGCACAGACCCTATCTTAAATAGATTGTAGAACACTATTCACTCAAAGGACTTAAGTATACAAGATCCTTCCTGCTGCACAAAATAGTTTAGGAGAGATTTACATGAATAATGAGAATATCATTGGGGTGATTTTGAAGACCCAAGAAGTTTTAAATTGTCTACTATCCAGAGAAGACCACAGTGCGTCAAATGCATTATATGAATGTGGTTACATTTTGTATCTGAAATTTACATGGTAACATGACCAATCTTTGTTGTCCTTGAATTATAATTTGTATTAGTGACTAGTTTTTATTTGTTTATTTGTTTTTTGTTTTCATCTTGAAACTACTCCAAGGGAAACAACTAGAAAATTATGTTTCTTAAATTTGCTTAAGAAACTAATAAAACATGGAATTGATAAGAAATTGGAAAATTCATCAGAGAATATTAAAGAAGCTAAAAAATTCTGATAGATAAGTGTAATATAACACAATGGGAAACATTTCCGAGTGTTATGTTAACAGCTAGATCTTTAAAGTACTTTTTTAGTAGGAAATAAAATAAAGAAAAACTAATTAGGACAGGGTAGGATTTCAAATAAATGGTTTACTCTTGGTTTCAGGAATTTTTGTCATTTTGAGGATAAAAGAAATTACATTTAACCTCCAAGATAAATCTGTGTCAAAAATATTTTTGCTTCTGTATCTTTATTTTCTTTTTTAAATTGTGCCTTACTTATTTATTATAAAATTTATAAAATTTGTATATGTTGTAGTTATCTTAAAAATGTTAGAGGCTATTTCAGTTGCACAATACCTTAATGAATCTTGTTAAATGTAAGATATTTAGGGGAAATATAAAATTGGGATTTCAATTTTTGTTTTATGAAAGGAAGAAAACTATTATTTAAAAGTTATTATTGATAGTCTTTAAATGACGGATCACATGTGTATTTAATATCTTAAGTTCAGATTTTACCTTTTTTAAAAGATGTAATGATGCATAGGGAGATGGAGGCAGAGAAATTTAATCTAAAGTTGTAGGAATAGATTCCAAATGAAGAACATAGAGAAACAAAGGTGCACTGGGGAGATGTTATAATATAGTTTCCAGACAAAAATGAATGACTACAGACGAAATGAAAAATGAAGATCCAAAAGAAATACATAAAAGCAAGGCATAAAGGATTATGATGAGAGTTATTACTTGGGTTTCTCAAAAAGAAGTGGAAAAGTGCAGAGGTTGTGATTGCATTTGAGGGAATGGAGGTTTTACCTAGCATTTAAAAATAACTATTCGATAATTGCATAGCTTTTTTTTTCTATGCAAAATTAAGTACTTGACTTCCTAAAGAGTAAAGAATAGTTATTACTATGAAATAAAGGTGGATTAATGATAGAATTTCTTCACTCTTTTAATTTTTCTATTTATGTGTATATAGGTTGATGTTTAAAGTAATCCGTTCTTATTATAGAAAATTTGAACAATACAAAAATATTACAAAAAAGAATCTGAAAATTAGTTTTTTTTGAAAATTACTCCATTACTTTTCTATGCATATGTGGATACATATGTATTTTACATAAAATTGTTTTCATTTTGTAAAACATACATTTAAAATATAAGTATTTTTAATATTTTTCTCATGTTTAGTCCTCTAATTTTGATTTTTTGTTCTTTGTACTATTTCCAAACTTACAGATATAGCATAATCAAGGATAAAATCTGATGTAAATGATTTGCATTTTTACAAATGTTTCCAATACTACTGCTATGAAAAGACTTGTATATAATTTTCCAAATATATTGTTATAATAACATCCTAAAAGCAGAATGATTCTGGATCAAAAGTTCACTGGGCGCCTGGGTGGCTCAGTTGGTTAAGCGTCTACCTTCTATTTGGGTCTTGATCTCAGAGCTCCCTTGGGCTCCCTGCCTTGTGGGGAGGGCACTTGAGGTTCTCTCTCTCTCCCTCTGCAGCCCCACACCCCACTGCTTGTGCTCTCTCTCTCTCAAATAAACAAATAAAATCTTTTAAAAAAGAGTGCATCAATAGTTGTCTCAGGGCTTTCTTTAATTAGTTGAAATTCAAATAATATAATACAACTAAGTTCTTAAATACACACAGAGAAATATACATGTTCTTATTCTACATTTTATGTTCCAATATATAATCCATTATTTGTGTTACTCTGTATTTGTGAGTGTATAGGTAAAATATAAGATAAGGAGACTACTTATTAGCCTCAATTCATTTTCTGTGTTTTCCATTCTGATCCTTGGCTAACAATGTACTGTTTTCAGTGTTATTCTTATACATTTTAGTAAATGGGAGGAAGTACATTTTTGTTATTTGTCTTGAAGAGTGTTTTGTAGAGATAAGCATTCATATTCATCCAGTAAGATCACTCTCTGAATCTCTATACTCTTGAATCCTTTTGGCATTTGAATTTAATTGATTTAATTTTATAGATAAATTTGAAAGGACATAAAAGTCATATGTTATTGAATGTACATATCAACTTTAACTTTTTATTGCATAGGTAATTTTTGTGCTTTCATTTTTAAGCTTATTCTTAACTACTTATTTTTATGTTTGTGTTGTTGCATCTAAAAGTAAGGTTTTTTTCTTTTTTTATATGATTAAGCTGCTCATTGTTTATAAAAAAAACTCATTGGTTTTAGATAACAGTTTTACAAATTAGAATATTGCTACATTTTTTATTTTAAAGTTTTTTCAACTAATTTTCTTGCTTGTTCAGATAAACAATTTATTGCATATGGTTTTTCCTCCTTTCTTTGAATTTTTTTTTTTAAAGATTTTATTTATTTATTTGACAGAGACACAGCGAGAGAGGGAACACAAACAGGGGGAGTGGGAGAGGGAGAAGCAGGCCTCCCGCGGAGCAGGGAGCCTGACGCGGGGCTCGATCCCAGGACTCTGGGACCATGACCTAAGCTGAAGGCAGTTGCTCAACAACTGAGCCACCCAGGCGCCCCCTTTCTTCGTATTTTGATGTCATTATTTTTTTCATGTATTTGCATTGGCTAGAACTTCAGAACTATTTTTTTATTATTAATATTAGATCTGTTGAAATGAGATAGCTTAAAATCAACTTAAGAATATCTTATTTAAATCTTTTTTTAATTAATTATATCAGAAATGTATGAAGAACATCAAATACTAAGCCAAACCTGTAAGCAGATTACTCTCTCCTTTGCACAATTTAGTAGGTACAGTAAGCAAAATTTTAAACTGACTCCCAAGATTCCTCACTCCCTGTGTCCACCCCTTGTTCCTCATGATGGTGAATATGATGAATGTCACTCCCATGATTATGATATATTATATGGCACAGTTGACCTTAAGGAAGGGAGATTATCAGGATGGGCCTGAACAGGAAATAGTCTCAATTTCTTCAGTCACTTTAAGTATGCCCAAGTTTTCTAATTATTCTCTAGAAACAATTTTGCTAAGTTTTCATTATTATAATTTTGCTAATTTTATTGATATCTTCAAACTTTTTACTAAGTGTAGGTTTTTATTTGCATCCACATTACTTAAATTGGGTGCATTCTCTATAATGACTATGAAATGTTTTTAAATCATTTTATTGCTCACATCTTGGGCAATTATAAGAAAATTTTCCATTTATGGATATCATTGATTTTTAAAAATTTCTTATTTGGGGAGCATTTAAAAATGTAGAAAAGCCCAGAAATGAAATGAGACATGTCTTTTTATATCCAGAATTGATATTTGCAAATACTTACTTGTACTTACTTCATTGGTTTTCAACATAAGAAATAACGAAGTGCAGGTACATTTGAAGTCCACGTTACACAACGTTCATTTCCCTCCCATGATCATGTCCTTGCTGTGTGTTTTCAGCCTGATTATACACATTTGCACTCATACATTACATGTATAGTTTACTTTGTGCTTTAAATGTTATATCGTTTTATTCTTCACTTTGCTTTTCTCACTAAACATAATGTCTTAGAGATTTAGCTTTGTTGGCAAATGTTAAGCTTTTTTATTCTTTCTATTTGATATTTTCCTTTGTGTACATATGCTGCATTTTGTTTATTAATTTTATTCTTTTAGGATATTTGTGTCAAGTCATTGATTATCTTTGTATTAGGCCTTGAGCATTAGACCTTATTGTAAGAGTTTCCCTCTGTGTATCCCCAGGCACAGAGTGGTGGGATTGTAGACTAGGCATATTATAAATTTCACCAGATGTTCTAACTTGCCATACAGTCTTGATATTTCAATATATTTTCCCAACAGGAGTGTGGGTTTTTCTTCTACCTTTTCACTAAATAATTCACATTTAATATTTTCCAACTTTAATTTTATTGCCAATCTGAAGGAAGTAAACTAAAATCCCCCTTTTTTTTGGTTCTAATTTTTATTTTTTTGTATTTAGGTGGTATGTTCAGCCCTCTTCCTATGCATATTGGCTATTTCTGTTCCTTTACTATAAATTATTTATTTATAGTATTTTTTCTTTTTTTTTCTTTTTTTAAGATTTTATTTATTTATTTGACAGAGAGAGACATAGTGAGAGCCAGAACACAAGCAGGGGGAGTAGGAGAGGGAGAAGCAGGCTTCCCGTGGAGCAGGGAGCCCGATGTGGGACTCGATCCCAGGACTCTGGGATCATGACCTGAGCCAAAGGCAGACGCTTAACGACTGAGCCACCCAGGTGCCCTATAGTATTTTTTTTTCATTTTTAATTGACCATTTGTATTTTTTTTCCTTTTTTATATTTAGGACTACTTTATATATTCCGGGGAATGATGTTTATTTGATTACATACATTAATAATCCCCTCTCCTTGTCTGGGCTTATGTTTTTATTTTTTAAAACTTTTTAGTTTTATTTAAAATACTAAATATTTAATCTCACTGTCTAACTTGTTTTCCCTAAATGATCACCAACTTATGCATTGCTCCTAATTATTATTGTAAAAATAATTTTAAATACTAATTTTTATGTTCAGTGAAAATTTATTTCCTCAAGTATAGTGTGGCACTTTATAAAGAAAAGTAGAATATATCAGCAATATGTTTTCAAACATTACCCTAACTACGTTTTTATTTTATTTTTTTTTAGAGAGAGAGAGAGCACAAGACCATGAGTTGGGGGGGAAGGGCAGAGGGAGAGAAAGAGAGAGAATCTTAAGCTGGCTCCATGCCCAGTGCAGAGCCTCATGCAGGCTCCATCTCATGACCCCAAGATCATGACCTGAGCCGAAATCAAGAGTCAGACGTTTAACAAATGAGACACGCAGGTGCCCCTACATTACATTTTTAAAATTTGTATTTGTGAGTATATTTCAGAATCTGTCATGCAATTTGGATCACTGGAATGATAAAATCTGTGTTTATCCATTATTTCTCAAATAAAGAACAATTTGAGGAAAATGTTTCTTGAATACTATGCCTTGTGTTTTTTTCTAAGATGTCTTATTTTTGTATAAATTAAAAGTCATTTCAAACCACACGTGCAATGAAATGTCAATAGATACGACAAGAGATGTTTCCCTCTCTGGAAAAAAAAATATTAATTTCTTCACAGTGTTTATTCTGCATACATTTTACTCCAACCAGCTGCTTTTCAAACTCTTCATTTAAACCAGTTTGGCAACTAATTTCACAGTTTGTTTTTTTTCCTATCAGGCAATAGAAGTGGACTCTTTTTTTTTTTTAATTCCAGTATAATTAATGTACAGCTTTATATTAGTTTCAGATATGCAATATAATGACCCAACAATTCTATATATTAATCAGTGTTCATCATGGTATGTGTACTCTTACTCCCCTTCACCTATTTTACCCATTCCTCCACCCACCTCCTCTCTGGTAAACACCAGTTTGTTCTCTATATTTAAGAGTCTGTTTTTCTGTTTGTCTTGTTTTTCTTTATTTTTTTTCTTAAATTTCATGTTTGGGTAAAATCATATGGTATTTGTCTTTCTCTGAATACCTTATTTCACTTAGCATTATACTCTTTAGATCTATCCATGTTGTTGCAAATGGCATGAACTCATTCTTTTTATGACTGAGTAATATTCCATTATACACACACACACACACTGCTTCTTTATCCATTTAGCTATGAATGAACACATTGGTTTCTTCCATATCCTGGCTGTTGTAAATAATTTGCAATAAACATAAGAGTGCACATATCTCCTTGAATTAATGTTTTAATTTTCTTTGAGTAAATATGCAGTAGTGGAATTACTGGGTCATATGGTAATTCTATTTTTAATTTTCTGAGGAACTTCCACAGTTTTTCATAGTGAGTACATCAGTTTGCATTCCCACCAACAATGCACAAGAGTTCCTTTTTCTCTACATCCTTGCCAATACTTGTTATTTCTTGTGTTTTTGACTTTGTCTTTCTGACTGGTGTAAGGTGAAATCTCATTTCGATTTACAATTGCCTGGTGATTCGTGGTGGTGAGCATCTTTTAATGTGTCTGCTGGTCATCTGTTTGTCTTTGGAAAACTGTTTATTCATGTCCTCTGCTCATTTTAAATTGGATTATACGGAGTTTTTTGGTGTTGAGTTGTATAAGTTCTTTAAATATTTTGAGTAATAGCCCCTTACCAGATATATTATTTGTAAATAATCTTCTCCCATTCAGTAGGTTGCCTTTAAGTTTTGTTGATGGTTTCCTTTGCTGTGCAGAGGACATTTATGTTGGTGTAGTCCCAATAGTGTAATTATGCTTTTGTTTCCCTTGCCTCAGGAGACATATCTAAAGAAATGTTTCTATGGCCAATGTCAAAGGGATTAATGCCTATGTTTTCTTCTAGGAATTTTATGGTTTCCAGTCTAGTATTTAGGACTTTAATCCATTTGAGTTTATTTTTGTGTATGGTATAAGAATGTGATACAATTTACATGGATCATTCACGCATCAATGTCTAGTTTTCCTAACACCATTTGTTGAAAAGCCTATCTCTTTCTCATTGCATATTCTTGCCTCCTTTGTTGTAGATTAATTGACCATAAAAATGTGGGTTTATTTCTGGAGGCTACTCTGTTCTATTGGTATATATGTTACCTGTTTTTGTAACATACTGTTTTGATTACTATAGCTTTGTAATATGTCTTGAAATCTGGGATTGTGATACCTTTGGTTTTATTGTTATTTTTTCTGATTACTTTGGATATTTGGGCTTCTTTGTTATTCCATACAAATTTTAGTATTGTTTTAGTTTTGTGAAAAATGCTATTGGCATTTTGATAAGGATTGCATTAAACCTATAGATTGCTTTGGATAATATGGATATTTTAAGAATATTGGTTCTTCCAATCAGTAAGTATGGAGTATATTTCCATTTGTTTGTGTCATCTATAATTTCTTGTATTAATGTTTCATAGTTTCTAGTGTACAGGTCTTTCACCTCCTTGGGTAAGTTTATTCCTAGTTACTTTATTCTTTTTGGTGCAATTGTAAATGGAACTGTTTTCTTAATTTCTCTTTCTGCTACTTCATTATTAGTGTATGGAAATGCAACAGATTTCTGTAGATTAATTATGTATCCTGTGACTTTCCTGAATTCATTTATCAGTTCTAGTAGTTTTTTGGTGGCGTCTTTGTGTTTTCCATATGTAGCATCATGTAATCTGCAAATAGTGATAGTTTTACTTCTTCCTTACCAATTTCCTGCCTTGGGTGATTACTGTTCTTCCAGTACTGTGTTGAATAAAACTGGTGAAAGTGATCATCCTTGTCTTGTTCCTGATTTTAGGGGAAAAGATCTCAGTTTTTCCCCATTGAATATGATGTTCACCATGGATTTTTCATATAAGGACTTTATTATGTTGAGGTATGTTCCCTGTAAACCTACTTTGTTGAGAGTTTTGTCATGAATGGATGTCGTACTTTGTTAGATGCTTTTTCTGCCTCTATTGAGAGGATCATATTGTTTTTATTCTTTCTCTTGATTTGCGAATATTGAGCCACCCTTGCATCCCTGGAATAAATCCCACTTGATCATGGTGAATGATTTTTTAAAAAATATTGTTGAATTCTGGGGCGCCTGGGTGGCTCAGTCGTTAAGTGTCTGCCTTCGGCTCAGGTCATGGTCCCAGGGTCCTGGGATCAAGCCCCACGTCAGGCTCCCTGCTCCTCGGGAAGCCTGCTTCTCCCTCTCCCACTCCCCCTGCTTGTGTTCCCTCTCTCACTGTGTCTCTCTCTGTCAAATAAATAAAATCTTTAAAAAAAAATATTGTTGAATTCAGCTTGCTAATATTTTGTTGAAGATTTTTGCGTTTATGTTTATCAGAGATATTGGCCTGTAGTTTTGTTGTTGTTTTTGTTGTTTAATAGTGTCTGGTATCAGGTTTCTGGTTTGGGTATCAGGGTAATGCTGACCTCATAGAGTGAATTTGAAATGTTTCATTCCTCTTCTATTTTTTGGAATAGTTTGAGAAGAATAGGTATTAACTCTTCTTTAAATGTTTGGTAGAATTAACCTGTGAAACCATTTGGTCCTGGACTTTTATTTCTTGGAAATTTTTGTTTACAAATTCAATTTCGTGCTAGTAATTGGCCGATTCAAATTTTCTATCTCTTCCTGATTCAATTTTGGAATTGTTTATGTTTTGGATATGTTTCTAGGAATTCATCCATTTCTTCCAGTTTCTCCAATTTGTTGGCATATAATTTTTCATCATATTCTCTAATAATTCTCTGTATTTCTGTGGTGCCAGTTGGTATTTCTTCTTCATTTCTGATTTTACTTATTTAAGTCCTCCCCCTTCTCTTCACCTTTTTTATGTTTGGCTAAAGGTTTATCAATTTTGTTGATATTTTCAAAGAACCAGTATTGTTTTTTTAGGCTCTATTTCATTTATTTCTGCTCTAATCTTTACCATTTCCTTTCTCCTACTGGTTTTGGATTTTGTTTGTTCTTCTTTTTCTAGCTCCTTTAGCTGTAGGTTAGGTTGTTTATTTGAGATTTTTCTTTCTTCTTGAAATATTGCTATAATCTTCTCTCTTAGAACAGCTTTTGCTGCATCCTACAAATTTTAGACTGATGTCTTTTTATTTTTATTTATCTCCACGTACTTTTTGATTTCCTGTTTGATTTCTTGGTTGACCCATTCATTGTTTAGTAGCATGTTATTTAGCCTCCACGTATTTATGTTCTTTCTAGTTTTTTTTTTTTTTAATTTTTGGTTTCATATTACTATTGTTGGAAAAGATAAATGATATAATTTCATTTTGTTGCATTTGTTGAGTCTTGTTTTATAGCCTAACGTGTTATCTATTCTAGAGAATGTTTGTAAGGAATATGTATTCTACCGCCTTTGATGGGATGTTCTGAATATACCTGTTAGATCTATCTGGTCCAGTGTGTCATTCAAAGGCACTGTTTCCTTGTTGACTTTCTGTCTGGATGATCTGTCCTTTGATGTAAGTAGGGTGTTGAAGTCCCTTACCATTACTGTATTACTATCAATTTCTTCCTTAATGTCTATTAGTAGTTTTTTAAGTATTTGCGTGTTCCCATGTTGGATGCATAAATATTTACAATTGCTATATCTTCTTGTCAGATTGTTCCCTTTGTCATTAGGTAGTATCTCTTGTTACAATCTTTGTTTTAAGGGCTATTTTGTCTGATATCAGTATTACTATCCCAGCTTTCCTTTTGCTTCTGTTTGTATGATAAATGTTTTCCCATCTCTTCATTTTCAATCTGCATGTCTTTAGGTCTGAAATGAGTCTCCTGTAGGCAGCATATAGATTGTTCTTGCTTTTTAAGATATATTTAGTCACTCTATGTCTTTTGTTTGGAGCATTTAGCTCATTTACATTCAAAGTAATTATTGATAAATAAATACTTATCACCATTTAATTACCTGTTTTAAAGTTGTTTTCATAGTTCTTCTCTGTTCCTTTCTTCTCTTGCTCTTCCCCATTGTGGTTTGATGGCTTTGTTTTGTGATATGCTTTGATTGCATTCTCTTAATTTTTTTGCGTATCTATTACAGATTTTTGATTTGTGGTTACCATTAGGTTGATATATAACATCCTATGCATATTATAGTCTATTATAAGTTGATGGTCCCTGAAATTTGAACCCATTCTAAAAGAACTAACATTTTACTCCTCCTCCCCACATTTTATGTATACGATGTCATATTTTACATCATTTTGTCAGTCCCTTGACTGGTTTTTATAGGTATAATTGATTTTACTGCTTTTGTGTTTTAACCTTCATACTGGTTTTATACGAGATTAATCTACTACTTTTATTATGTTTGTATTTACCTGTGAAATTTTTTCTTTCCTAATTTTCTTATTTCTGATTCTGGCCTTTTCTTTGCACTCAAATAATTCTCTTTAATATTTCTTATAAGCCTGGTTCGTGGTGATGCACTCCTTTAAATTTTGTTTTTCTAAGAAACTCTATATCTCCTTATATTGTGAATGATACCCTTGCGGGATAGAATATTCTTGGTTACAGGTTTCTTCCTATCAGCACTTTGAATACATCATGTTACTCTCTTCTGGCCTGCAAAATTTCTGCTGATAAATCAGCTGGTAGCCTTATGGGGTTTCTGTTGTATATAACTATTTTCTTTACTCTTGCTGCTTTTAATATTCTGTCTTTATCACTAATTTTTGCCATCTTAATTATTATGTGTCTTGATTGGACTTCCTTGGGTTGATTTTGTTGTGGACTCTCTGTACCTCCTGGATTTGGATTTTGTTCCCCAAATCAGGGAAGTGTTCAGCTATTATTTCTTCAAATAAACCTTCTTCCCTTTCTCTCTCTTTTCTTCTGGGATCCCTATAATGTGAATGTTATTACACCTGGTGATGCACTGAGTTCTCTTAACCTATTCTCATTTTTTTTCCCCCTGAAAATCCACTGTATTTTCCATGTTGTGGATAGATCCAGTCAGTGTGATCATTTTTCTGCATGTCTAATGATTCATCAAAATAAATTTTCCCACAAGACTCTTCCATCAATTCTGAAAGTCCTGGTCTGACAATATACACAAATAAAACTCTTGAAAATCATCTCTTAAAATTTGGAAGAAAGTGTGTCAAGTCTTTTTTGTACCTATTCTCATCTTTTTAATTATTTTTTTTTCTTTTTGTTGTTCAGCCTGTTTGCTTTCCACTAATTTGTCTTCCAGATCAGTGATCCATTCTTTTGCTTCCTCTAATCTACTCTTAATTCCTTCAAGTGTATTTGTAATTCCAGCTATTGACTTCTTCATCTCTGATTTATTCTTTTTCATTTTCTATCTCTTTGTCAAAGGTCTCACTGAGATCCTCCTCTCTTTTCTCAAGTCCAGTAATCTTTTTGACCAATACTTTGAATTCTCTATCAGTCATCTTACTTGTCTGTTTCATTTACCTCTTTTGCTGTGATTTTGTTCTATTTTTTTTTCACTTGGAACATATGCTCTGTCTCCTCATTTTGTCTAACTCTTTGTGTTTGTTTCTACATATTAGGTAAGTCGGCTACATCTCCTGCTCTTGAAGATAGTGTCCCTGTAGTGTAATGGCCTTCACCAGAACCAGAACTTTTATGTGTGTTGCATGTGCCCTACCACTGCATGTGGCCGAGCCATATTTATTTTCAGTCCAGTCAGCTGGCATGGCCTACTTTGTTGTTGTGGGCCGGATTTTGTCCCTGTGTTGTAAAGGGGTCAGTCTGTGGCTGCCCTGGGCTTATAGTTGGGTCAGACCAGATGCTTGCCCTCATCCTGTTTACTAGGGCTGCAGTAACACCAAACTGAAGGATGCTCTTCCTGTGTTGTCTCTGAGAGGCTTTTGTTGGTGGGCAGGTCCTGCAGTCAAACCAATTATCTGCCCCTAGCCTTCTGTTGGGGTTGCAGTGATTCTAAACTGTAGGGTTCTCTCCTTCTGCTTCCCCCTGTGGGTTTTTTGTTGATGGATAGAGCCAGTGGTCAGATTAGATGTCTGCCATTAGGTGACTGCTGGGGCTGCAATCAAACTTGTGTGTGTGGTTATCTTTCTCTCTCCCCAGGGCAGGTGTCACTTTTGAATGGCACTGGTCACTGTTGTGGCTGCTTGTAGAATGAAACATGTCAGAGCCATTTTGAAGAGACTATTGCCAAGTGGTGTGGGTTGGATGGGGCAAATCCCCCAGAGAATGTGGAGGCAGGGCACTCAATGTTAGCAAGCTAGCTGAAGAGTGTTCCTGCTGGTTCCTGCAGGTGTCTGGCTACCCAGGCTGGGGATATATAGGGTTGGTGGAAAAATGGCACCTGCCAGCTATTTTGTTTTGCAGAAATCTCTGTCAATCCCTGCCCCTTCAGCACATGTCCTGAGATTAGTGAATAAGTCTCCTTCCTATATAACCCAGATCCAGATGGCTTTTCAAACTTCTGCTTCTACACTGTATCTCTGTGGGGTTGTTTGTTATGCTATCTCTGTAACGGTGGGGACTCAGTTTCTTATCAGCTCTCTCAGAGCTAAGCCCTAGTTTGTAAAGTACCCAGAGTTAAGGCCCCTGGTTGTACAAACTCTTGAAGTTAAGTCCCACTGGATTTCAAAGCCGAATGTGTGGGGACTCATTTTCCTAGGGCAGGTCCCCCATGTCTGGGATTCCTGGTGTGGAGTCTGTTCCTCTCCCTTCCCTGTGCTTGATGTATCCCTCCCATTTGTGGTTAGTTCCCACTGGAGTTTGGTTCTCTGCCCCTCCATCCCTTTTCTATGTGGCCTCCTCTCTAAGATTAATTGTAGAGTCTGTTCTACCAGTCTTTGGGTCATTTTCTGGATTAGTTGCACTGATGTGGTTATTATCTAGGTATATCCATGCGGCAAGGTGAGCTTAGAGTCTTCCTACTCCATCTTCTTTCTGGTCTCTGATAAAAGTGTACTCTTAATGAAAAAGTCAGTTTTGATATAAAATATGTAAAGTGCTAAATGCTAGAGCTCTTTGCTGCTTACTTTTGAATCAGTTTTTAACTTCCTGGTTTTAGACTCTAAAGCTAGGTAGAGCTGAAACCAACACAAGAACTGAAATAATGACATCAATAATTGAATAAACTGTCATTTAATTACTAATTATATTAAAAAATACAGATACATTATAGCAGAATGGTGTGGTTTACAAGATTCAAACTCAAATGAAGGGGCGCCTGGGTGGCTCAGTTGGTTAAGCGACTGCCTTCAGCTCAGGTCATGATCCTGGAGTCCCTGGATCGAGTCCCACATCGGGCTCCCTGCTCGACGGGGAGTCTGCTTCTCCCTCTGACCCTCTCATGCTCTGTCTCATTCTCTCTCTCAAATAAATAAATAAAATCTTTAAAAAAAAAAAAAAAACTCAAATGAAGAATATTATCTTCCAACCTGACTGTGATTTACTTTATTTTCCTAAGGGTACAATCTGCCTTGGGTGTCACACTAAATAGGAAAGTCTGTCTTTTGACTAAATTAAGAGGGAAAAGTGTGTGTGTGTGTGTGTGTGAATGTGTGTGTGTGGTGGGGATAAGGTGCCATTAATAGCCTCACTTTACTTCTTCTGTCTTCTGTCTTTACTAATCCTTATTTCTAAACCTAGTATTTACATTTGGATTTACCATAGGAAGAAAATAATGCCCTTTTCTCTAGAGCTTTTTTTTTTTCCATATTCTGACATCTTTTTTCTTTTTATGAATCTCCTGAAAAATGGTCTATTTACACTCCCATTTGTGTCTTCAGTGCCTTCAAAAGGCCCCTACACCCATCCTGTAGATAAGAACTCCCATTAGTGATTTAAAGGTGACTAATCTGTTAGGAGTGACTAATACTACTTTTTTGCCACCCTTTTGGTTAAAGTATTAAAGAACATAATAGTATCTGGTATCACAAATATTGAATAATCCATACCCCTTAATGAATATCTCTTTGTCCAGTAGTGCTATTATTTTAATATATTACCAAATAATATTTGGTAAAATAATATTTAGGAATTTGACTTACTAATTATTGGTATAATTGGCATGGATTGTTCTTTTTCTGCACTATTTCTGACATATTTGAATGTCTATTAATGATGAATGCAAAAACACATACACAGTTACATACACACCAAAAAAGTTTTTAGATTAATACAAATACACAAAATTTTCTGGTCTCTAGAAAATTTTAATGTAATTCAAATAATTTTTTCCTTAATGGTCTCAGTGGATTGTCCTTGACACTTCATTTCTTGATTGCTCTTTTGTAATTTTTTTACCCACCTCTTTCAATCTTTCTATTTTGCTTGGGTTCTCTTTTTTCATATACTATATTAACTATATATTCTATTGACATAATATTGTTTTATATAATTATATACACATATAATTATATATGTATATTTTATATATTAATAGATTTTTTGGATTTTTCAGTAAGGAAGCGCTTAGATTTAGCAATTTTATGGTTATAATATTTTTGATAATTCGTGATTATCTGATTCTATTTTTATTATTTAATTTTATTTACTTTTAATATTTTTAGTTATTGATTTATTTATTCAATGAAATGGTTTTTCAAAAATTCTTGTGCTTAGAACTGAAAATTAATTTTTTTGATAAAGCTGATTTTAATGTTCATTCTCATTAATAATTCCTTAAAATTATTTTAACTGTATTTAAAATATGTTTCTGTGTGTTTCCCATGGCTGCTGTAACAAATTACCACAAACTTGGTCTCTTAAAATAGCAACAATCTATTCTCTTATAATTCTGGCAGGCAGAAGTCAAAAATCATTATTAACTCTGATGTAATCAAGGTGTCAGCAGGGTTATGCTCTCTCCAGAAGCTCTAGGGGGGGAACCTCTTCTCTGACTCTTCCAGCTTCTGGTGGCCAAAGAATATGTTGGTTTGTAGCTACATTAGTCAAATCTTCAAAGCCACCATTCCAAATCTCTTTCTGCTCCACTTTTATACTGTCTTCTTCTCTCTGTTAAATCTCCTCTGCCTTCCTGTATACATGTGATGGCATTTAGGGTCCACCAAAATAATCTAGGATAAACTCTCATCTCAACATCCTAAAATTAATCACCTGCAAAGATTCTCCCTCCCTCTTAATTATTTTATTTTATTTTTTAAGATTTTATTTATTTATTTGACAGAGAGAGAGAGATAGCGAGAGAGAGAACACAAGCAGGGAGAGGGAGAGAGGGAGAAGCAGGTTCCCCGCTGAGCAAGGAGCCCAATGTAGGGCTCAATCCCAGGACCCTGGGATCATAACCTCAGCCGAAAGCACACGCTTAACCAACCAACTGAGTCACCCAGGCACCCTCCCTTTAAATATAGCAATTTAAGGTAATATTCACAGGTTTCAGGGATTATGACATGGATATCTGCTGGAAATGCATTTTTCAGTTCACTATAATTAAAATAATTTAAATTTTTTTTCTGAATTTGTTTATGACCTATCATTTTATTATGGCTTATTTTTTAAAAAGATTTATTTACTTTTTTGAGAGAGGGAGAGAGCGAGCCTGAATGGGGGATCCCGGAGAGAGAGGGAGAGAGGGACAAGCAGATTCCCCACTGAGTGGGGAGCCGAATGTGGGGTTCAATCCCAGGACCCTGAGATCATGACCTGAGCTGAAACAGACACTTAACTGACTGAGCCATCCAGGAACCCCTTATTTTTGCTGACATATAATGCACATGGAATGGAGATAGAAACTATTTGATTCACATACTTGTGTCCTCTTCAGTGTTTAATTATTCTTTTCAAAAGTCCTTACCCATAGAAACTCAGAATATGTACACATTTACTGTATGAATGTGAAACTTGTACTTTTAGAATTTTGTCACTTTGCTTCGGGCACTTAATTGCATTATTCAGGTTTTCTCTATTAATACTGACTCTAGTTTCCTTTGTAATCTTGCTGAAGTTAAGCACCAGAATCTATTAATATATATTCAAGCTTGATATTTTGTTTTCCTCTTTGGTCTTGGTCTTTAGAACATAAATTATCAGGAAATTACAAAGCAGCATTGTATTATATTTTAACATAGAGATGTAATAGAAACTGAATTATAAAAACAAAAAGATCATCATAAAATTATTTATAAAAGCAAAGAATGGGGGGTGCCTGGGTGGCTCAGATGGTTAAGCGTCTGCCTTCGGCTCAGGTCATGGTCCCAGGGTCCTGGGATTGAGCCCTGCATCAGGCTCCCTGCTCAGCGGGAAACCTGCTTCTCCCTCTCCCACTCCCCCTGCTTGTGTTCCCTCTCTTGCTGTGTATCTCTCTGTCAAATAAATAAATATTAAAAAAAAAGAAAGGCAAAGAATGGTAATATGTGTGTTTTAATACAATAGAAATTGTTTAATATGTTATATTAACTCCATATGATAGATAATTCTATGCTTCTAAAAGTGTGTTTTGTAGAATATTTAATCGCATTTAATTGCAAAATGGTAACAATGTGGTGACAAAGAATGAAACAAGCTATAAAAGAGCAAGAACAAAATAATTTAGTTTTTAAAAATATGTATTTTGAGATAATTGTAGATTTACAGAAGAGTTGAAAAATAGTCAAAAGAGTTCCATATACCCTTCCCAAAGCTTATATTGCCTCTTACATAGCCATACTACAAAATTAACAAAACTAAAAAATTTATAATTTACACATCCTATGGCATAAAGAAAAAAAAAAGACAATTTTGATTTCACTGGTTTTCCACACTAATATTCATTTTCTTCTCCTAGATCCAATCCAGGAGACCACATTGCATTTAGCCATTATATCTCCTTAATTTTCTCCAATACATTATAATTTCTCATGTTTCCTTGTTTGTCACAACCTTGGCAATTTTGACAGTAGCAGGTATTTTTATAGACTGTTTCATGACTTGGGTGTGTCTGATGCTTTCTGATGAGCATTGAGCCTATGACTTTTTGGGAAGAATACCACAGAAGTAACTGCCCTGATCATTGCATCATATCAGGGGGTGTGACATCAATATGATTTACTGGTGATCCTAACATTGAACACTTGGTTAGAGTGGTGTCTCCAGATTTCTGAACTCCAAAGTTATTATTTTTACCTTTCCATTCATTTTGTTCAGGCTTAGTTATGTTACATTTTAAGAATGGACATTGTGCAATTTACATTATTTTATATAGGTTAAAGTTTGAGTTATGTCTCAGCATATGGTTTCTTCTTGAATGCTCCATGTACAATGCATATTCTGTTGTTGTTTTTGGATGGACTATTCCACAAATGTTAATTAGATCAATTTAGTTGGTAGTGTTTTCCTGGTCATCTGTCTCTGAAGTCATTTTCTGTCTAATTGGTCTATTAATTATTGAGAGAGGAGTGTTGAAGTCTCTAATTATATTTGTGGATTTATCTATTTCTTTCTTCATTATCTATCTGTTTTTTTCTCATGTATTTTAAAATTCTATTGTATATTACATAAATAATTAGGATTTTTATGTTCTTGAGAATTGACCAACATGTAATGAACATCTTTAACTCTGACAATATATCCATCTTTATTTCTTGGATTTAAAACATACATTTTGAAATAATCTGGATCTCCCTTAAGTAATATATGTCTTCGCTTATTTTATAACATCATATTCCCAATTAATCCCTCCCATCCTTTGTGTCATTATAGTCAAACCTTGCACTTTTTCAATTGTTATGACTTTTGCTGCAAAAGTTAGTTTTCTTTTAGAGTGATTAAAATTCAAAGATTATGTTTTATCTTCATTGATTCTATTTCTGAGACTCATCATCTTTTTGTAGAGACCCTAATTTGGACTAAATTTTACTTTATCTGGCTAAATAAGTTATCTTCCTTTCTTCTTTATGGGCCCCTGGTGGTAATCATGTAGGGAAAAACCATGAGGTTGCAACCCTCATATGTCTGCAGACCTCAGAGTTTTCACACCTTTTACTAACACTTGGTCTTTAGCAATTTGTTAAACATTTTTAGCTTAATCATTTTACTGGCTTACATGGCATTCCGCAGTATCTGCCCCAAGAAAGCAAATGCTGGGATTTTGTTTCTCCCAGATAATTCCTGTCTCTTCCCAGGTTTAGGGTTAGTTATTTGCCCTATGATGTCATTTTTCTTAAGGCTCCAATGAAAAGGTAATTTGCAATTTCCCCAATACTTAAAGGATGGGAGCAACATTCATTCCATCTCTACATTTCTCACCTGAAAGTCCAATAATTTAGTTTTGTAAGAAAATACCCAGCTAGATTTAAAAAAGTCAATGCACTTCAAAAGTAACAATGTCTGTTTGCAAAAAGTAGGTTCTCATTTTGAGCCTTTTTTTTTTAAGTTTTTTTTTTTTTTTTTTTTTTTGAGACAGAGAGAATGAGAGGGAGAGAGCACATGAGAGGGGGGAGGGTCAGAGGGAGAAGCAGGCTCCTTGCTGAGCAGGGAGCCCGATGCGGGACTCGATCCAGGGACTCCAGGATCATGACCTGAGCCGAAGGCAGTCGCTTAACCAACTGAGCCACCCAGGCGCCCTTGAGCCTTTCTACATTTCCCAATATAGCAAAATTTTCCTGTAACTGTTACATGATCAGAAAAATTAAGATTTTAGAATTATGAACACAGTATAGTGAATATGCAATAAGAAGAATTAGAATGGATTGTGAGGGAAAATAGTACAATTGAGAAACAGTAGTTAAAATATGATTATGTAGAAACTATAGTTAAATATATACTTATTTCTAGCTCTTGCTATTTCAAAATATTACTAGTATAAACTGAAAATGGTATATTTTTAATAAATAGTATCTGCCATTTTTTTTCTTTGTTCCTGCCAGAGGAACAAGAGAAATTTGGACTTTATTGACAGCTGATTTGAATTCTGTTTATGTTGTTATCCCACAGTCCTATCTCATACTTGTGGATATGGGTCTCAAGAGACTTTAAAACCCTTCTGGATTTTGCCAGGGAGTTCATGCAGTGATCTAGGGAGAAAATCACTTAGCCTTTCTTGCAATTTTCTTTTTTATCACAAAAGGGGAATGACAATAACTTTCTGTGTCTTCCAAGTCTATTTTGACGACTGATGATATGATATTCTATATTCCTTGGAACAAAAATGATAGATAAAAATGCACGTGTAATAGAGTAAGATTATAAATAAAGTTTAGAAACAAACAAAATTGGAAATGTATGAATACATTTCAGTATGAGTGCCTCAGTCCACTATTTGAATTCACTTTGATATTATTCTGCAATTGGCTTTTATCTTCCTCACCTATGACAATTACAGTTCTCATAACCACTGCTTGTCTCACATTAAATATGTCTCAGAGAGGCTGCTTCTGCTGGTCTCTCCACTGTCACAAGCTCACTGAGCATTAAAATTCCCACCTGCTGTGGAATAGCATACTCCCAAGTCCAACTGCCAGACTGAAAAAAACCTAGTGACACTGGATTGCATCAGGAGACCCTTTCTCTACCTAATTGCCTCCCAGAACTGTTGAGGAGGTCTGGGTTTGAACCTCTTCAGGAAGATAAATAGAAAATTAGGCAGGCTTAATTTCAATTTAATCAATTCTAGCTGATGTTATAGAGATAACTATACTACATTTTATAATTTATTGACTCTCATGATATGGACTCTAAAAACACTTTGTGCTGTGTGAAACCCCACTCTCCCTTTATTACCTAGGGATAGTTTATTTCTACTGTGCAGCAATTGGGGAAATTTCCAAATATGTATTATTTTTTTTTAACAAAGAAGGCAGCCTGGGCCCAGAAAGTGAACAGAAGAGATATGAGATGACAACAGCTGTTTTTTTTTTTTTAAGATTTATTATTGATTCTGGGGGGGTGAGGGGAGGTGCAGAGAAAGAAGGAGAGAGAGAGAATCTTAAGTAGGCTTCATGTCCAACATGGAGCCTAAAGCTGGGCTGGATCTCAGAAACCCAAGATCATGACCTGAGCTGAAATCAAGAGTCGGACGGACGCTCAACCGACTGAGCCAACCAAGTGCCCCAACAGCTAGTTTTAAAAAAAATATTTTATTTTCTTTATCTTTGTGTTGAGTTTAGTTGGTAAGACCACATCACTTGTTAACAGTTGACATCTCATGGGGAATATAAGTATAAATCAAAAACAATACAATGCAAGGAAAAGAAATGGGAAGTAAGGCTAAGGTCTGACATTAAGGAAATGTATATACAGATAAAAAGCCATATAATAAAATTATCTTTTTAATGGAAGACAAATAAGGAAATTATTTTTAATATAATCATGTTTAGTGTACATTAATTAGCATATGTTTATAAATAGCCACAATTTATTTTAAGCCAGTTATCAGTATCAAATGTTAGAAAATTATATTTTCATATGGATCCTTTTAGGCAATACTGATCATATATTTTATCTGCAAATACACTTTTTTTGTAGAAAATAGCAAGAAAAACAAATATAAATTTACTTTTATATATATATAATATACATATTATATATATCATATATATTTTAAAGATTACATATATATATATTAAAGATTTTGTTTATTTATTTGACAGAGAGAGACACAGCGAGAGAGGGAACACAAGCAGGGTGAGTGGGAGAGGGAGAAGCAGGCTTCCGTGGAGCAGGGAGCCCAATGCAGAGCTCGATCCCAGCACCCTGGGATCATGACCTGAGCCGAAGGCAGTTGCTTAACTGACTGAGCCACCCAGGCACCCCACAAATATATATTTGAAAAGTGAATTTGTAAAAAATGTTTCTTAAAGGAAAGTAATAAATTTACATAATTTTTAAATAAAGCATTAGGGATACACTGTTTAAAACATAAAAGATCAGTCCTATGTGCTATGTTTCCACTCCCCTTCAAGTCTCTTTCTCCAGCAAGGACTTGCGGTTTTTTAGTTGTTTCTTCCTATAGACACGTACCAATTTTCACTCTAATATCGTATCTCCTTTCTCAAGTACTTTGCTGCCTTTTAATCCTTTTAATGGCCTTTCAATGTTAGAAAGCTCTTGAGTTACCTTAATATATCTGTTTTAAGATGGCCTCGAAACGCCCTGTGTATTTGCCAGGGCTCTCCAGAAAAAGAGAACCAATAAGATACATAAGATAGTATTATAAATATAATATAATATAAATAATATAGAGGGCATTTCTTAGCGGAACTGGCCCACACAATTATGGCGGCTGAGTCCCATAGTCTGCTATCTGCAAGCTGAAAACCAAGAAAGCCAGGGGTGTCAAAAGCCTGAGAACCAGGGAAGCCAATGCTACAAGCTTCCATCCTAGTACAAAGGCCCAAGAACCAGGAGAAGATGGATGTCCTAGCTCGAGCAAAAAGGGAAAATTCTTCATTCCTTTACATTTCTGTTCTATGTAAGCCCTCAACAGATTGGACGATGTCCATTCCATTAGTCAAGGCGATGTTCATTACTCTGCTGATGGAAATGTTAACCTCTTCTGGAAACACCCTCACAGACACACTCAGAAATAATGTCTTACCGGATATATGGGCATCTTTTATCCCAGAGATGTTGACACATAAAATTAACCATTCACACTCTGCCTTATGGAACCAAACTCTAGGTCATTTGCCATGTGACGATGATTCCTTGGTCTGGCAAAAGTGGTTCACGATAGACTGTAAACTGTCTTTCTAGATCATGGGATTCCAAGGCCTTGGGCTTTCTTTTCTATCCCTCAATGTCCAATATGCAATGTGAAGTAATTTTTACATAGCATCGCTGTCACTTATATTAACACTAAAAAAAGAAATACAATTATTTATCACTTAATCAGTTCATATTGACATATCATGTAATTTTGTAAATTTGTAATTTTGGTTTTCCTCCATTTTCTAGATCCAGGAAATATATATTATTAATATTGTTATTAAAAGGACATCAGGTGGGGTGCCTGGGTGGCTCAGTCGGTTAAGTGTCTGCCTTCAGCTCAGGTCATGATCACAGGGTCCTGGGCTCGAGCCCTGCATCAGGATCTCTGCTCTGCTGGGGGCCTGCTTCTCCCTCTGCCTCTGCCTCTCTCTCTCTCTCTCTCTCTGCCACTGTCTCTCATGAATAAATACATAAAATCTTAAAAAAAATAAAATAAATAAAGATAAAAGGTTAGCAGGATAATATAAAATTTGAAACTGACCTCTCTTTGTAGCACTTTTATTTCTTTGGGTATTGTTTTCATAATTAAATGTGTCTTGGAAAACTCAATTGTGTAGGGCACATATAACTCAACTTTGGTCAAGGCACTCTGAAATCCTATTGCTTGACTTGTGCTTTTGTATCAAATTATACAATCTGAATCTCTATTTCACTGACAGATGATGAGATAAACAGGACAGACACAAAATATTGTATACCTTCTTTCAGCTGCTTAATGACTAAAGAGAATCAAAATGAAAGGAATAAGAAAATAGATGAAGGCCCTCTGGACTGATTTCACTAGATAAAGCAACTTAAAAGGGAGAAAAGGGATCACATTAAAGTAAAGATGAACTTCTTGTAGCAAGTTTGATAAATTATTATTATTCCAGACAATTTGAGATAATGCAATCTCCATGTCTAAATGACATAATTACTAGATATATTGTGAGTTGTCAGGAAATCCAAAGATTAAGCACCCGAAGACTTGACTGGATCTGCATCTATTTATTTGCAACCCTGGGTAAAAATCACTGCATCAGTACAAACAACAAAGATTAAAAAAAAAAAAAAAACAATAAAAAAAGAAAAGAAAGAAGGTTAAATAATGAATACAGATGCTCAATTTATGGCTTTAACTGGCAAAAATATTCAAATCCATAAATTAAAAAAAATCATTGTGAAGTTTAACTTACATAATTCTAGGGTTTAAATCAGAAAGTAAAAATCATATATGAATGCTATTTTTTATAACTTAAAATGCAGATTAAATTCAATCAAAAGTTTTATAATTTTTATGCAAGTTAACCTGAATATATATATACGGAAGTTCCTTAATAGAGCATGTCAAAATTAAGAATCCAAGAGAAGAGAACATGGAATTTACGGCTAAGCTATATATTTTTCTATAGTCCTAAGAGGTAAATAGATGAGGATAAAGTGTAATGGATCTAGTCATCTCTGGATATAGGAACTATATGAAAGAGTGGTATGAATCACTATATTACTTAGTTTATATGGTTAAACTAGAAAGTGTACAAAAAAACACAAAGAAGTATCATTTCACTATTCAATGATATTTTCCACATGCGGTAAATGAAAAACAAGAACAAGACAAAACAAAAAACCATACTAAATACTGCATTATGACTTTATTTCACATGCATAACTTTCTCTAATGGTTTAGGAAATTTTTAGAGGAAAGATACTATGCTCATAAAGAATCTGTTTCACTTGCTGAACAGACTCAATCTTCTTACGTGGGGCAACCAAGTTTAAATGTTTCATCAGCAATTCAATCTAATTCAACAAAAACTAAATTCATCATCATCCTTCCAGTAGTCCTGATCCATCTTCATGCTTTCTGTTTTGTTTAATGATATCATCATTCACCCAATCAACAATTTCAAGATCTTGAACTCTTCATTAATTTTCCTTCTTTCTCGGCATGTCAGCAATTCTATTGGTTTCATCTTGACCAAGTATTTAACTTTCCTTCTTTTTCCATCAAAACAGCAATGTCTCTGCCAATGTGAAAACCTGTTTGTATTGTCACGGTGTTTTCTTATAAAACAATTTATTTTAAAATACCTCCTTCCTTAATCTCCCTGAAGCATTGCTGCCTCGGCAAAAACTTTCTGTTTCATCTCTAAATATGACTGTATTAGTAAAGATAGAAATTCAGCTGTGTGCCATAGAACCCTATAACATATGTCGAATGGGTATAGACATTTCTTTTTCTCTTAAAATGGTTGGTATGATGACATTTCTCAGTTATCCAGGGACCCTGGCTCCTCCTATCTTCTTTGTCCTCTATCCCTCGAATCATTTGAGATGACCTCCTACTGTGAACATGGTGCTAGCTGAGGATGGAGGAAGGGGTTAAAGGGTAAGGACAAGTATTGCACACTTTAGCTTACATCCCATTAATTAAATCTTAGTTATATGGACGTACTTACATTCACAGATGACTGTGTAGTTGTACCAGCCTTGACAATGAACCACTTGAATTTCCCTTCAAGACAGAAATGTAGTTAGCTGATGGCCACCACCTGCCACACATTTGGGACCCACCAGTGTTCAAACTGAGGCCATGCTCTCCTTCCGCTATTTCCAGCTAATGACTTAGCAGTGAGGTTATCCTAGAGCCAGGCCATTCCTTCCCAACATACGACTTCTCTAATAAACAGTCTTTCTTCTGGATCTCTCTGTAATCCTGGATAAATATTTTTTAGAACTGTGCTGCAGTCTGAAGTTCTTCTTACTCAGTCCTCCTCCCTTCCTTCTGTCAGTTCACAAATGCCGAACCTAAATCTCCATCTCAAGGCCATCTCTGCTCATGTTTCTTTTCTCCTTTATCCCTTATAGGCATTTCCTTCAATAAATGTTTTGCATGGAAATTCATCTTGTCATCTGCCTTTCAGAGGATCAAATTTGGCCAGCAATAGTCCAACTTAAATCAAAAGTTGTAATATGATAACATATGTAGTATGATAAGGAGAGATCCATACTGGGGAGCCATCAGCAGTCTCTGCTGTAAGTACCGTGTCTGCAATAGTTTTCTAGAGCATATAATAAAGTTTTAAAAAGTAGCTTCAGATGAATACTAATTATCAGAGCAGTAGTAGTTCATATGCAACAAAAAAAACTTATTCTCGTTAACTATAAAATATTAGCACATAAAAAGCTCTGCTCTGGGAACCTCTTGAGTATGTATGGCACAAAAATTTTTTTAAAGTGTTCTAATGGATTCTGATACTAAATAAGTATCAGTTCAAAAGTCAGTTCTGCAATTGGGAACATGTGAGATATTAAGCAAGTCACTAAATCTACCTAAACCTCTGCTTCTGGATCCATTAAAAGTGGGTATGAATTATTTCCCATTAATATTATAACATACAGTGAGATACTGAAGAATATAAAAGGCTTAGCAAAGTGCCCATGCAAAGAGAATTTCTCCCTCTTCCTCCTCTTCTTCACTATTGCTGTTGTATTATTATTGCTATTATTATTATTATTTTGCCCGAAGCATCCTGAGCTATTTATTTTGAAAATCCCAGTGTCTGGGGGAATTGCCTCTCATACATTTGGCCTCTGTATAATTAGTGTTTGCAGCATGGTGGAATAAAATTATGTTTCAACCTTTGTGAGACATTATGAGAATTTCCAGATGTACCTGGAAACACAGCTTTGTAGAGGTGCCTGAAGTTGTTCATTATGAGGTGTGAACAAGAGCTGACAAAATGTGGATTGTCATTTTTCATGTACAATCACCTCCAATTTATTTTATAGATTGTTGCAGTCTTTGAGTGCTAAATTACTTTTTTGATGTTCTATCTTAGACTGCTGTGAATTTGGTTGAAACTCAGTTTTTTATCTAATTATTGGCATTTTTGAATAAAACCAAGAGGGCAGCCTCGAAAAAAGAACTGCTAGTTGGATGGGACCATGGGTGGGCAGAGCTGATCTTTGTAATACCAACATTAAATAAAAGAGATAAGACATTATTGAGTCTTTGGGAAGTGACCTAATATCTTTGTGCCTCAGTCCTCTTCTGTTAAATGAGGCTAATACTAATTCATAGACTTGATGTGATTAAATTATACACATAAACCATTTGTCACTATGCCTATTACATAGTAAGGTGAATCTAAGGGTCTGCTCCTGGGGCAAAATTCTGGGCAAAATTTGAAAATGAGTTCTATGCAATTTTATGTGTTGTTTAAGCTAATAAGATGATCAGAAATTCTCCTGACAATTTCTAGACAAGGAAGTGCTCTGTAAATTATCATTTAGGAATAAACCTCCCCATCTCTCTAAACTGTGAGGGGACTAACTATGCTTGCATTGAACAGTAGTTCTTGTCTTGTTACAGATCACTACTTAGAAATGCCTCAACAATTAAGCTCATGCTCTGGCAAAGGCAATTCAGCAAGCAATAAAACTAATGAAAGAAGCCACAATAATTTCAGTTGTTTTCTAAATGTGTATTACTAAACTCTGAAGAGGAGGGTTTTTAATGGGGGCTAGACCAAGGCACCGAGATGTTACAACTGTCCTTGAGGCAGAAAGAGAGGATAAATAATAGCAATTCTCTAGGCACTGGAACTCAATCCATCTGTGTCTTCAAAGTGAAAATAAAGGAAACCTCATTAAAAATGGAGTTGGAAAACCCTGGAGGGGGAGCTTTCATGCTCTACCCCTCATTGTAAGAAGCATGCTTTGCCATCCCCAACAGGAAGAAGCTTACTTTATAAACCCCAGCAGAAGGAAGGAAGAATTTCTCCTATTCCAGCAACAGCCCAGCCAATGAGAAACCACCACACTCCACTAATTGAGAAGCCATAACAGCACCTTCCAGTTTCTGCTTTTCCCTTATAAAAGCAAGCCACTCTCAGCTGTTCTCCAGACTTGCCTGTGGGTAGGCATAGTTTGCTTGTTCTGAATTGCAATTCTCTTTTATTCCCAAATAAGCTCATTTTGTTGGTAAATTAGCTGGCTCTTGTTTTTTAAGGGTCAACATTATGTGGTGATCAAAGAGGGATCTGAAAAGGATGAACCCCTGAGGAACTAACCCCAGAACTGTGTGAAGTACCCACGTGAGTCTTTTGCTCTCTGCTTTTGTGAGTTGTCTTTCCTTTGGGTTTGGTAAGTCTCCTCTTAGATCTGAGCTCCCTCCTTTGGGTTGAACTGACTTTATTTGGGATCTGTTTAAAGGCTTTGTCTTTCCTGGTGAGTACTTGTTTGTTTTTGTTTTGAACCTCTGATTTTGAATAATGGGATCTCAATCTGCTAAATTCTCTCGAGAGCATCCCCAGTTTTATATTCAAAAACTATGGTCCCTCCTCATGTGCATTTTTAACTAACTGATTAACTTAATGAAAAATAATTTTATAGTCCCAATGACCATTATAGGGAACTTACTTCCAAAACTTACTTTTCTTAGAACCAAATTAGAAGACCACACCTCTAAAATAAACTGAATAGAACACTTATTTCAATTGGGGTATTGTGAGGCTTCCAATGTATTCAGAACTCTAAAATTGCTTCTTTAGAAAATACCATTTCTAAATAGACCAAGGCAAATAAAAAAAAAAGAAAAAGATAAAAAAGTATCAGAGACCTTGTTGCTTCCTCCCCACCACAAACTTAATTTATCTTCCTCTATGGCACCTCTTTTTACCCTCCACTTCTTCATGTAACCCTCTCGATGAACTTAGAAGCTGCACGTTTAAAATCAGACCCTCTGAGGATGCTTATGCTCAGACCCTAATTTTTTATGTCCCCTAAACTCATGCTGAACTGTGAGCCATAGTCAAAAATTTTCTCAAAGTAGCTGAGGATCCCCACAGATTTGCTGAGGAATTTAAGAAGTCTTTCGAACTTCGTTTTCTCCAGTTTGTACCAATTAGTTCACATGCTCATTGGAGAAGGCCAGGCCTGATACTGAATGAAAACAACTAATTGGGATCCTGAAAATCTGTAGAACTGTAAATAAGAGGCCAATCTCCTGCCTTGTATATGGTTAGGCCTTGTTCTATATATGATCAGACAATCACTAAATAATGTCACCTGGAGACACCTAGGGCTGTCCCAAAATTTATTGATTGAAATAAAATTCAGGCTTGTACTCAGAAACTCAGTAAACATGTGCATGGTTCCAAATTATTTTTAAGGAAAATCCTGGCCTTCATCTAAATGTTGAATCCACTCAGGTGGCCTTTAACTCTATATTCATTAATAGGCTGAACTGGGATCTTTCTCTACTAGTTAAGAGAATCAGGGTAGGATAAAAAGCAAAAAAACTATGTCCACTCCTCTTTTAGTTAACTTAACAAATCAGTTCACCCATACCATAGGTGATTCAACTAAAAAGACTGCTAAAGTCCCTAATTTGTAACTCCAACAAATGGAGGTCTAAACAAAACTCCCTTATTCTACCCCCCCCCATCTCTGCCGTAATTACAACAAGCCAGGATACTGGATAATAGACGGTTGCAGACTTAGTGTTCTAAGCACCTTCAGCCGTCTAGCCAGCCTTGGCTTAGTTACTGGCTCCGAGGAACTACAGAGGCTCTTCCCACTCCTTCCGCTTAACTGGCTCACGTAAGGAATTTTCCAGACTGGGAATGAATAGCTCAACAGCGCCCCCTGCCTCAGAGTTCCTCTACCCCAGTTTGTTTAGTGGTTGGAGATTTCTTAGAGAAATATACCAGAATTTCTTTCTCCCAAAAGGGAGTGATAACTCTAGAATTTAAGAGCAGCAACCCAAATAGCCCACCAGATGAATCAAATGACCCTTCAACATCTTTTATTTGTTTTATCTCTGATGACATTAGGGCTAATTTTAAGGATTCTGACCATTTCTCCCTATAGGATCAGCTGTAAGGCATCCAGCCATAATATAAGATTTTAAGGCTCAGGGCCTCACTATCCCCTGGACTAGTATCCTTCATCACCCATAGTTTCTTTGTCCCCAGTTACCTAAAGCTTATTGCTAAAGAGCAATTAGACATTGAAAAACACATCAAAAGAAATGATTAACACTTATTTTTTGTGTTAGTAAAATTAATGAAAGTGCAAAAATTGTCAGTGTGCAGCTCAATGAATTTTCACACAGTGAACACATTAAACACCATTCAGATGAAGAAATAGAACATTAATAAAACCCGAGAAATACTGTCTGCTTTGCAATCACTATCTCTGATAGGTAATAGGATTACTGGCTGTAATTCTAGAATTATCTAAGAAAGTTAAATTGTACTTGGCAGATACTTTAAAAAGAAGAAAAGGTCTACTAATATATATATATATATATAAAACAACCCTCAAACCTAAAGTCAGATATTAGTGATGAAATAGATCATTACTTAAAAAAAAGAGAGCAATTTATCAGAACAATAAAATCTGTAATCTGCGTATGCCTAACCATATAGCCTCAAAATAAATAACAAAGATTGATGTAATTATCAATAAATTGACAAGCCACAACTATATAATTTCTTGTATTTAACTTCTTATTTTGGAAATAAATGATATTTGTTCTTTTTTTTTTTTTTTTGATGAGGGGAAGCATGCTGGCTCCTAAACTACTAATGTAAAATTTATATGATTTGAAGATACACAATATAAATGTAAAAGTTCTCATTTTATTTTTTATGGGGCATTTTAAATAGTGAAATTTTGCTAATATTAATTCATTATGAAGACAAACTATGTCTATATTAACTATTTCCTGTAGTTATGGTTTCAGAACAGATTATTCTGTAATGTTACAGAAGTTGAAACAATACCTATACAGATACAATTCAGTAAGAATGTTACTCAGCAAATGCTTGAGGTATTCAATTCCCATAAGTTTTCTTAAAACCCTTGGAAGATATTCCTGTAATGTGGAACTTTATAAAGAACTGCATATAAATTGAGAATTTTGGAACATGCATTAACTAAATTATCTTGTCCTATATATATCATCAATCTATCTTTAATCCATCATTTAGATTTTTCATTTAATTTCCTGAAGCCTCAATAAACACAACTATAGCTATGCTTTGGTTTTTATTTATTCAGTCATCAAATATTTATTGATGTTACTATGGCCAAATAGGATTCTAGGCACTGATGAGAAAACAATGGGTTTATATTTCCATGTTATGGCTTTCTGATAAACTATAAAACTTTGAGTTTATTGTGGTTCATGTATAGATTCTTTTGGTTCAGGATATGTTTTATGATTTCTCCATGTTCTTTCATGTGCCGTGCTGATCTATAGCCAAGTACGGCCTAGAGTTTTTCTTGATGCACTTATGCCTGTAAAATTTCCTTTGAGTATATTATGGTAAGTAATTTTAAGAAACTTTAAAAAGAAAAAAAAAAAGGAAAAGAAAAGAAACTTTATAAGGCATTTGGCAAAAAATAACACACCAATATATACAAAATGAAAATTGGGCCTGAACCATAACGTTTTTGTTATTCGTTTTATTTCTATTGTTGTATTTATTATTGCTGTAAGTTGTTCAGTTTCTTCACTATCAAACACCTTTTATTGGGTCCACTGCTATATTTAATATTGAAAGCTCAGAATATTGCTGTTAAACTGTTTCATGTCTATGTATAAACACCATATTTATTCAATCAGTACACTTGAGATTCAGTGTCATATTAACACAGACTACATAAGATATTTTTAGAAATTTAGTAATTACTAAATATGTTGAAAGAAAACAAAAGGCAAAAATTGTTAAATTGTGTCTATGAAGAAATTACTTTGGGGACGCCTGGGCGGCTCAGTCAGTTAGGTGTCTGCCTTTGACTTGGGTCATGATCTCAGGGTACTGAGATCGAATCCTGCATTGGGCTCCCTGCTCAGCAGGGAGTCTGCTTCTCCCTCTCTCTCTGCTTGCTGCTCCCCCTGCTCATGCTCACTCTCTCTCTCTGACAAATAAATAGATAAAATCTTAAAAAAAAAAGAAATTATTTTGATTAAAATATTATATTTTAGGGGTGCCTGGGTGGCTCAGTTAGTTAAGCCTCTGCCTTCTGCTCAGGTCATGATCCTAGGGTTCTGGGCTCAAGCCCCACTTCAGGCTCCCTGCTCAGTGGAGAGCCTGCTTTTCCTTCTTCCTCTGCTGTTCCTCTTGCTTGTGCTCTCTCTCTCTCTCTCTGTCAAATAAATAAATAAGTAAATCTTTAAAAAAACATTATCTTTTAAATATTTTCCATTTTAAATGAGTGTTTTTTATTTTTATTTTTTAAATTAAATTAAATTTTAATTTTTTTAAATGAACATTTTTTAAAGAAGTAAGCTAGATCTTATTTAATAAACTTAGAACTTAAGGCAAACATATATTTAAAAAGGCGTCTGGCCTACTATGTCTCCTTGAGGAATACTTTTATAGCTTTGCACAATTTCCAGTTTTAGTAAATACTGTCAAGACATGTAGATTTTATAAATCTAGCTACATATAGGCTTTTATAAATAAAATTGTACATTAATAAAACTAATTCTCAAAAGGGTTTTACAATAATGGAGGCTAGATTTTAATTTTTAAATAATGGAGAGACTGGCAGCAAATATTTTTGTTAGAATATGAGAACAAAATTTGGTCTATTCTACATAGTTTCTAAATTACAAATAGATTTCAAATAAAATTACTTATAAGTACTTTACAGAGTGAGGATAGTAATTAGTTTATTATGGAATATGCTGAAATATAAAAAGAGGGTAACATAGAATGAAGTCATTTTTCTGTAAAGACTCAAAATACATGTAAAATTGTTTTTATTTTTATTTTCCTGTCTTTCTATGCCAAATTATTTACACTAACTTATACACTTTCACAAAGTAGGAAGATATAATAAATATGCAATAAGAGTGGAGTGACTAGAATTCAGAATAGGAAATTGAAACAATGCTAGAATATAGTGCCGAACCTTAAAAGTCTAAAAAGAAGTGATAACCCCAGGGCGAAAAGGACAAACAGCATACAAAGTAAAAGTAAATCAAATGAATTAGAAAACAGGAGTTTTGCTAAATACATCTAAAATATATAAAATAAAACCGAAACTGGCAAATATAATCAAAAAAGAAAAAAGAAGGCAGGGGGACCCAGAAAGAGGAAATGAATTTAAGAAGAATAAAGAGTTCAAGAGAATACGTTTTCACAATCTCACACTCAAAACCCTTGGGTCCAGGTGTATTTCAATATCAGAACTTTTGAGAATTTAGTAACATAATGAGGATATATATTGTTATTACATTTCTAATAAGAAACAAATTATTTGGGTTATAAAATGTTATCCATACTCTTCCATTTCAAACCTATTATTACGTTGATACAAATGTTGCATAAAGAAAATTCTTGCCAAATCCCACTGCCAAAACTAAAGTTCAGAATAACAATCAATTTCAGTTCCATATAATGTAATTATATTCACAGTCAAGTAAATATATTTTAGGAATGCAAATACAGTTCAATATTAGAATGTACAACAGATTCAGTAAGAAAATAAAATTTGCCAGTTAGTCTATAGCAAAATACTTTTTGATAAAGTTACTAAGTTTATAAATAAAAATCTCGTTAATGATATCTTTAGCATGGTGGAGAGTATAAAATTTCAGTTTCTATAATAGAGGGATAAGAGAGGCTCTCTCATTAGAGTTAAGAACAAAGCAGTGTGATCACTGATTGTTCTGCTTTCATTAAACTTGGTTTGAATATTTAAGCCACAGTAGTAACAGGAATAGAATTAGAAGTGCTAAGGAAAGAGAAGTCAAATATTACTTTCTAAATTTTTTGGTGACATATTTTAAAACTTAAGATGATCAGTTAGGAGAAAAGAATGCAGTTATTCTTACAAATAAGATTTAAGTGAATTGCTTATCATCAGGAACTTCTTTAATACCACCATGACCAGTTAAAGAATATATCAGACAAACATAATTCATTTAAAGTTCAACAAAAATATAAAACCCTTAAGAATTAGCAATAGGCATGAAGGATATTTAATGCTTTTTAACCAGATTAATTGATATTTTAAAGCTTGATTTTTAAACTTCATGCAGATATATTTAAAATTATTCACATTAGAGCCTTATGTGAAATTGTGAAAAATCCAATTCAATTTAAATACACCATAACTTAGGAGGAATTATACCAAACTATAACAGTCAAAAAATATATAAATGGAAACAAGAAAAAAGTGAATTGTGAAGTGAAAAAAAACCTCAAGGTACACAACAAAAAATATATGAAAAACATATGTAACAAAATGTATATGTTTTTATGAGTCTTAACATGTGCTTGTGTATATTACATATGAATGTGGTATCTTGTAGGCTTGTAGTGTACACATTTAATATTAAATATACACTACCCAAATTAAAGGCAAATAAAACATACTAATCTATCAATATACTTGCCTTTGTTAGGATTATACATTTCAAACTTTTTTCCTACTCTTGATAGAATACAATCATAATTGCTTATGTAATTAAAAATACATAACAAATATAAAGTTAATGAACATTCAAAGTCATGGTCATGAAAAAATCCATACTAAAATATGTTTCATCTTATTGAATATTATTCTTACACATAGGTCTAACATTTATAAAAACTAATATGAATAATGATAACCAGTTTTTAATAACCACATCTGAAGGGTTTTATTCAGGAGAAACACATCTATCAGTGATGTTCAAATCAGAAAAATATTTCTTTGGGGCGCCTGGCTGGCTCAGTCGTTAAGCGTCTGCCTTCGGCTCAGGTCATGGTCCCAGGGTCCTGGGATCGAGCCCACATCAGGCTCCCTGCTCAGCCGGAAGCCTGCTTCTCCCTCTCCCACTCCCCCTGCTTGTGTTCCCTCTCTCACTGTGTTTCTTTCTCTCAAATAAATAAATAAAATCTTAAAAAAAAAAAAAAAGAAAAAAATATTTCCTCTAAGGAAACTTCTAGAAAGATTTCCATGTAATTTCTTTAATTGCATTCTTGCAAAGGTTTACATTAAAAAGTGACAATTTGGGCGCCTGGGTGGCTCAGTTGGTTAAGTGACTGCCTTCAGCTCAGGTCATGATCCCGGGGTCCTGGGATCGAGTCCCGCGTCGGGCTCCCTGCTCTGTGGGGAGCCTGCTTCTCCTTCTCCCACTCCCCCCTGCTTGTGTTCCCTCTCTCGCTGTATCTCTCTCTGTCAAATAAATAAATAAAATCTTTAACAAAAAAAAAAATAAAAAAAAATAAAAATAAAAAAATAAAATAAATAAAAAGTGACAATTTCCATATGATTTTTTAAAATATTCAAATTAAAAAAATATTGTTCAAAATAGTGCACTCTCATCTTCCAGTATTAATTCAGGAAGCTTGGCCAATCTAGCAAGGCCCCAATCCTAGTTAACTGATGGTTAGAGTTAATCCAAGGATAGATTTATAACAAAAGCCAGATTCATAGACACAAAGAATAAAGTGGTGGTTGCTACACAGGAAGGAGGTTAGGGGTGGGCAAAATGGATGAAGGTGATCAAGAAATACACACTTCCACTTATAAAATAAATAAGTCATGAGGATGTAATGTAAGCATGGGGAACAGAGTCAATAATACTGTATTCACTTTGTATGGTGACATATGGCAACTACACTTACCGTGGTGAGCAGTTCTCAATGTATACAAATGTTGAATCACTACATTGCACACATGAAACTAATAGAATATGGGATGTCAATTATACATCAATAAAACATAATTGGTATATGAATACTGCGTATTGTAAATATGCATATAATGCAAGAGTAGATAAATTAGAATACCCTGAATACCATACCTTTTTCCAAGGGTAACCTGTCTTCACTGTTTACTTGGTGTCATTTTTGACATTTTCTGTGGTGTAGACACTAAGTAATATATAACATATTTACTTCATTTGGTACATTAATATATTTAAATAGTATGGGATGTTCTATTTTTATTTCAAACTTGCTCTTGTGTCTTGAAGATATTATCATGTCAGTAAATGTGGAATGATTACTGTCATTTTGACCACATTTAACTGTTCCCATATTCATAAGTAAGAAGGTTGATTCCACATTTGGTCATTTTAAAATAAAATTTCAATGAACATACTGTTTATAAGTCTTTTTTTCATATGCATACTCCTGTAACAGGTTTTTAGTAATGAAATTATTATACTGAGGGATAAGTACATTTTAAATTTCAGAAAATATATTCCCCATCAAAAGTTTGTGCCTATTTTACATAAACATCATATCAACATTGTTGATAATCAGATAAACAGATATCATCATTATTTGTTGATAATTCACTCCTACATTCTGCTTTATCCCAATCCCCTTGGGGAAAACTATTTTTATTTACTATGCATTTCTTTTGACCTTATCATTTGCCCATTTTAATTGAGTAGTTTGATTTTTTGTATTAATTTTCTAAAATATCTTTAATTTTTAAGATTATGCCCATTATATATTGTCTGTTTTTAAAACTCTATGGTATCATATATGTTTATTAATAACTTACAGATTTTCTATTTTCCTTTGGAAGGACTTCCTCAACCTGACTCAAAATGTATAGTGCTAATTGATGTTTACTTTTATGTAGATGCTATTTATTTTTATTATCCATGTGAAATTATTTTTTCTGATTTTTATTAACATATTACATTGATAATTATTTCTGTTCGTTTTGTTTTCTCAGTGGTTACCCATTGATTAAAAATATTTCATTGACTATTATATCTTTCCCAATCTATCTGAATTCCCAGGATGCAAGTGTCTAGACTTTATTCTGTTACAACTACTACGTGTATTCACATAAATTTACCTTACTACCTTATTTTTCATCTAAATTTGAAGTTTTCAACATTTACTTTTATTTTTGTCATTTTATTTTTTATTTTTTTGGTTTTTGTTGTTGTTGTTTTATTTTAAAGATTTTATTTATTTATTTGACAGAGAGGGAGCACAAGCAGGGGGAGTGGGAGAGGGAAAAGCAGGCTTCCCGCCAAGCAGGGAGCCCAATGGAGGGCTCGATCCCAGGACCCTGGGACCGTGACCTGAGCTGAAGGCAGATGCTTAATGACTGAGCCACCCAGGTGCCCCTGTTGTTGTTTTTTACTTAGGCTCTATGCCCAAGGTGGGCCTTGAACTCACAATCCTGAGGTCAAGAGTTGCATACCGACTAAGCCAGCCAAGCACCCCTTTTTGTCATATTTTTTTTCTTTTTGTCATATATATTTTTTAAGATTTTATTTATTTATTTGTCAGAGACATAGAGAGAGAGAGGACAAGCAGGGGGAGTGGCAGGCAGAGAGAGAAGCAGGCTCCCTGCTGAGCAAGTAGCTGGATGTGGGATTCCATCCAAGGACCCTGGGATCATGACCTGAGCTGAAGGCAGATGCTTAACCAACTGAACCACCGAGGTGTCCCTCCTTTTGTCATATTTTTAATGAAGAATATTTCTTCATAATTTTTGCCTCCAAATGAAATTTATTATCAACTTGATGAATTTTAAAAAAAATCCTTTAAGAATTTCAATTATATTGAATAATATTTTTCTAAATCTTTATATTTGTGTAATTTGTATATTGTTATTTGTATAATATTAATTTGTTCAATTCAGGAACATTATATGTATCTTTGTATATTTTAATGTATGTCAGGAATTTTTTTTTTTAAAGATTTTATTTATTTATTTGACAGAGACAGAGACAGCGAGAGCAGGAACACAAGCAGGGGGAGTGGGAGAGGGAGAAGCAGGCTTCCCGCTGAGCAGGGAGCCCGATGCGGGACTCGATCCCAGGACTCTGGGATCATGACCTGAGCTGAAGGCAGACGCTTAATGACTGAGCCACCCAGGCGCCCTACCTCATCTAAATATGTTATCAAATAATTAAGAGAAACAGCAAATACAACTGTTTCACCCAACAGGAAGTTGTGTTCTGAATAGTCTAAACATAATTCTAACTAACTTCTGTCTTAATGTAGGGGTTAATATTAAATAGCATTCTATTTTATAATTGTCAATTAATAATTGTCAAAATTCAGTGAGGTAGACAGTTAATTTAAGACACCCAAACTTCCAAATATAAACATAAGACAATGCTGAAGAACTTGAATTTTCTTTAAATTGAGTAGCATTGTTGATAGTATGAAATTAGTAATAATTGGTTATTAACCTTGAAGACTGGGTGAATAGAGGACTGACTACCGAAGCATATTGCTACTGATCTGCAAAGTGTTACCTATGACCTTTGTGCTTCTTAGTGAAATTTAAAGTATAGATTTCTATTTCTAAACTCTGATATGGTTTGGGATTTAGTTACCTTGGAGACTGCCTCTCTACCCTTGCAAGAAAAAGGATCATTTGAAGGTTCCTGTTGTTTCCAGTTCAGAACAATTGAGAAAATAATAGTTTCTTTTGAAATATACTCATAGTTCAAAATCTCTACTGCAAAATGCATCAGGAATATAAATTTTACATCATCAATAGCTGTGTACCCCTGTTAATATAGTAGCCTACATTTATTGAATATACATTTTTGTGACCAGTACTATCATGAGGCTTTATAGATAATACCACTTAAAACTCATAAGAAAAACAAACCTATATGTCAAGACTATGGAACTCCCTTTTAAATAAGAAAACATAGAGCTTGTTGATTATATATTTTCAGGGTAGAGCTTCCACTCTATTCGAGACCATGTGTTCTTATCACTCTCTTTCCTGACTCTGCTGTCGGTGTGCTTCAGAGTTTACCTTAGTTGTTATAAAATACAGTGTGACTAAGTGCATGTGTAACAGGGACACTATTTCTACAATCACCTGAATTCATGGGGGAATTTTCAAATTACTCTGTTTAGTCTCATCTTGGTCAAGAATGAAGTTTTGCACGTCATTACCATCTCAACACACACACACCTAAAGATTTCCAAATATTTTACTCACAGTTCAGAGTTATAGGACCATCCAGCACTGTTAAATAAGTACACTAATAGGCCATTGTGAAATGGGAGGAGTGAATGACACTTCAGAAATACTGAATGTTCAAGAAAGTTGATATCTTATCCACTAGATGTTAATAATGTTAATGGGAACAAAAGTTCTATAGCATTACTTTGTCTATTATATTAAAAAATATGTTTTATATTAAATTTAACTCCCACATTTCTTCACATTGTTTTGAAATTATCCGGGGTGAGACATTTAAGCAAAATATATTCCATCAAATGAGTATGAGATGAAGTATTGTAGATTGTGAATGTAGATACTCAGCAGGAGATGATCAATAATAAATTTTCTTTCCTTTTCTTTCCCTTTCCTTGCTCCCTTTCTTCCATCCTTCCTTTCTTCCTAGCTTGCTTTCTTCCTATCTTCTTTTCTTAGCTTTTTTCCTCCCTTACTCTCCATCCCACTCCTTTTTCCTTAACTTTTCCTCCTTCTTCTCTCCCTCTCTTCTTCTTCCTTTTCTCTCATTCTTTTCTCCCTCCCTTCATCCATCTCTCCCTTCCTTTCATCCTTTCTCCTTTTCCCCCCACATGTTTCTCTTTTTCTCTCTATCATATATCTGCAATCACTATCCATCTACTCAAGCACAAGCTGGAATTATGATTTGAAATATAGTCTTTAAAAATGAGATAAACCATCACCAGAAAAAAAAAAAAAAGTTCCCTAAGTTTATTGTATAATTCTACTATTTTACCCCTAGACATAAACTTTCAGGTCTTATGAAAAATATATAAACTCAAATTTACATCATTTATTGATGAATGATCACAGTGTTGTTCTGCCTTAAAAGAAAAATGCAGGGGCTAGGGGGAAAAGATGGTGGAGGAGTAGGGGACCCTATTCCAACTGGCCCCCAGAATTGAGCTGGGTATCTCCAGACCACTCTGAGCACCCATGAAATCAGCCTGAGATGTAAGAAGATCTGGATCTCTACAAACAGAATATCGCAGGTGGTTGGTTTTGAGGTACAAATTGGGGAACTGTGATTCTGCTTGCAGATATCGGAGGATAAATGGCAGCGGGAGGGAGACTGGATGTGGGGATCCTACACTGCCAGTGAGTGATAGCCTCCTGCGCTGGTGACCAGGCACAGACTGGTAGCAGCAGGGAAAGGACTTTAGATGGAAACCAGAATGGCAGGGTCACACAAGCGAACTGTGGGCGGCTGGTGGATTTAGAAGCACAAAGGGCAGAGACGTGCCCCAACCTGGAGGCAGGCCTGGGAATGCTACAGAGGGGCGCACAACCCAGGACACTGCAGTTTATAGCAGCACGGACAGAAATGGAGAGACTGTGGCCTGGAGAGCTCACTAAAGAACAGACTGCGATCTCTCTGCTCTGAGGCAGAGGGTTAGAAATGGTCTCTTCTGCTCTGACTCTTGGAAGAGATGCAGAAAGCTGCTAGGGAAAGCCACCAGAGAACAAAAGCCCCCAAAAAACAGTTCCTACTGAGCCCATCCCCCCCCATAGGGGGACAGGGCCACTCTGCCCAAACAGGATTGCCTGAGTAACAATGCGGCAGTCCCCTGCCCCAGAAGACAGGCTGGGAGAACAAGAGGCCAGCAACCCTAAGGTCCCTAGAAAACAGGTGCATCTTGCTTGGGTTGTGGTCAATAATTTGGACTGTATACATTCCCTCAACCACCCATCAACAGAATGACTAGAAGGAGGAACCCCCAAAATAGGAAAGACTCAGAGATTATGATTTATGCTGCAGATTTACAAATGGATGCAGATATAACCAAGATGTCAGAGGTGGAATTTAGGCTAGCAATTGTGAAGACAATAGCTAGAATGAAGAAATCAATTAATGGCAACAGAGAAACTCTAAGGGCAGAAATGAAAGCTGAATTGGCAGAACTTATAAATGCTATCAATGACATCCAATCTAATCTAGATAATCTAACAGCTAGATTAATAGATAAAAAGGGAAACTTAATAGATAAAAAGGGAAAAGAGGAGGCCAGGGAAAAACAACTCAGAATCCATGAAAATAGAATCAGAGAAATAAGTGACACCATGAAGCGTTCCAATGTCAGAATTATTGGAATCCCAGAGGGGGTGGAGAGAGAGAGGAAGAGAAGATATATTTGAGCAAATCTGAGAACTTCCCTAATCTGGGGAATGAAACAAACATTCATGTCCTAGAGGCAGAGAGGACTGCTCCCAAGATCAAGGAAAACAGGCCAACACCCTGGCATGTAATAGTAAAACTCGCAAATCTGCTCAAGAATGTTTGGGTCCATCAGGAAATCAAAGAAGAATTTAAACAATTCATGGAAACCAATGAGAAGAAAACACATGGGTCCCAAACCTATGGGATACTGCAAAGGTGGTCCTATAGGGGAAATACATAGCCATCCAAGCCTCACTCAAAAAAATAGAAAAATCCTGAATTCACCAACTAATCTACACTTTAAAGGACTAGAGAAAAAGCAACAAACAAAGCCTAAGCCACGCATTAGAAGAGAAATAATTAAGATTAGAGCAGAGATCAATGAATTAGAAACCAGAAACACAGTAGATCAGATCAATGAAACTAGAAGCTGGTTCACTGAAAGAATTAATAAGATCGATAAACCACTGGCCAGACTTATCCAAAAGAAAAGAGAAAGGACCCAAATTAAAATTATGAATGAAAGGGGAGAGATCACGACTAACACCAAGAACATAGAAACAACTATTAGAAATTATTATCAACAACTATATGCCAATAAACTGAGCAATCTGGATAAAATGGATGCCTTCCTGGAAACTTATAAGCTCCCAAGACTGAAACAGGAAGAAATTCACAACCTGAATAGGCCAATAACCAGTAACGAGATTGAAGCAGTGACGAGAAACCTCCCAAAAAACAAGAGTCCAGGGCCTGATGGATTCCCTGGGGAATTCTACCAAACATTCAAAGGAGAAATAATACCTATTCTACTGAAACTTTTTCAAAAAATAGAAACAGAAGGAAAGCTTCCAGACTCACTCTATGAGGCCAGCATTACCTTAATCCCCAAACCAGGCAAAGACCCCATCAAAAAGGAGAATTTCAGACCGATGCCCCTGATGAATATGGATTCCAAAATCCTCAACAAAACCCTAGCTAATAGGATCCAACAATACATTAAAAAGATCATCCACCATGACCAAGTGGGATTTATCCCCAAGATGCAAGGGTGGTTCAACATTTACAAATCAATCAATGTGATAGAACACATTAATAAAAGGAGACAAAGGAATGATATGGTCCTCTCAATTGATGCAGAAAAAGCATTTGACAAAATACAACATCCTTTCCTGATTAAAACTCTTCAGAGTATAGGGATAGAGGGAACATTCCTCAAGTTCATAAAATCCATCTACAAAAAACCCACAACAAATATCCTTAATGGGGAAAAGCTGAGAGCCTTTCCCTTAAGATCAGGAGCATGTTAAAGATGCCCACTCTCAGCCACTATTGTTCAACATAGTACTAGAAGTCCTGGCAACAGCAGTCAGACAACAAAAAGAGATAAAAGGTATTCAAATTGGCAAAGAAGAAGTCAAACTCTCTCTTTTTGCAGATGACATGATACTTTATGTGGAAAATCCAAAAGACTCCACCCCTAAATTACTAAAACTCATACAGCAATTTAGTAATGTGGCAGGATACAAAATCAATGCACAGAAATCAGTTGCTTTCTTATACACTAACAATGCAACTGTAGAAAGAGAAATTAGAGAAATGATTCCATTTACAATAGCACCCAAAACCATAAGATACCTTGGAATAAACCTAACCAAAGAGGTAAAGGGTCTATACTCTAGGAACTACAGTACACTCATGAAAGAAATTGAAGAAGACACAAAAAAACATTCAATGCTCATGGATCAGAAGAATAAACATTGTTAAAATGTCTATGCTACTCAGAGCAGTCTATACCTTCAATGCCATCCCGATCAAAATTCCAATGACATTTTTCAAAGTGCTGGAACAAACAATCCTAAAATTTGTATGGAATCAGAAAAGACCCCGAATTGCCAAGGAAATGTCAAAAAAGAAAAACAAAGCTGGGGACATCACGTTGCCCGATTTAAGCCATATTACAAAGCAGTGATCACCAAGACAGCATGGTACTGGCACAAAAACAGACATATACACCAATGGAACAGAATAGAGAGCCCAGATATGGACCCTCAACTCTATGGTCAAATAATCTTTGAAAAGGCAGGAAAAAATATGCCATGGAAAAAAGACAGTCTCTTCAATAAATGGTACTGGGAAAATTGGACAACCACATGCAGAAAAATAAAACTCGACCATTCTCTAACACCATACACAAAGATAAACTCAAAATGGAGGAAAGACCTCAATGTGAGACAGGAATCCATCAAAATCCTAGAGAACATAGGCAATAACCTCTTCAACATCGGCCACAGCAACTTCTTTCAAGTTACATCTCCAAAAGCTAGTGAAACAAAAGCAAACATGAACTTTTGGGACTTGATCAAGATAAAAAGCTTCTGCACAGCAAAGGAAACAGTCAACAAGACAAAGAGGCAACCCACAGAATGGGAGAAGATATTTGCAAATGACACTACAGATAAAGGGCTGGTATCCAAGATCTATAAAGAACTTCTCAAACTTAACACCCAAAAAACAAATAATCAAGTCAAAAATGGGCAGAAGACATGAAAAGACACTTTTCTGAAGATGACATACAAATGGCTAACAGACACATGAAAACATGTTCATCATCATTAGCCATCAGGGAAATTGAAATCCAAACCACATTGAGATACCACCTTATACCAGTTAGAATGGCAAAAATGGACAGGGAAAGAAACAACAAATGTTGGAGAGGTTGTGGAGAAAGGGGAACCCTCTTACACTGTTGGTGGGAATGCAAGTTGGTACAGCCACTTTGGAAAACAGTGTGGAGGTTCCTCAAAAATTTAAAAATAGAGCTACCCTATGACCCAGCAATTGCACTACTGGGTATTTACCCTAAAGACACAGATGTAGTGATAAGACACAGATGTAGTGAAAAGAAGGGCCATATGCACCCCAGTGTTCATAGCAGCAATGAGATGCCCTTCAATAGATGAATGGATAAAGAAGATGTGGTCCATACATACAATGGAATATTACTCAGCCATCAGAAAGGATGAATACCCAACTTTTACATCAACATGGATAGGACTGGAGGAGATTATGCTAAGTGAAATAAGTCAAGCAGAGAAAGTCAATTATCATATGGTTTCACTTATTTGTAGAACATAAGGAATAGCATGGAGGACATTAGGAGAAGGAAGGGAAAAATGAAGGGGGGCGGAAATTGGAGGGAGAGATGAACCATGAGAGACTATGGACTCAGAAACAAACAGGGTTTTAGAGGGAAGGGGGGTGGGAGGATGGGTTAGCCCAGTGATGGGTATTAAGGAGGGCACGTACTGCATGGAGCACTGGGTGTTATATGAAAACAATGGATCGTGGATCACCACATCAAAAACTAATTATGTATTTAATGGTGACTAACATAACATATTAAATTAAAAAAAAAAAAAAAGAGAAATTCATGGGCTGCTTGGGTGTCTCAGTCCGTTAAGTGTCTGCCTTCGGCTCAGGTCATGATCCCAGGGTCCTGGAATCGAGTCCCACATTGGGCTCCTTGCTCAGTGGGGAGCCTGCTTCCCCCTCTGCCTGCTTGTGTGCTCTCTCTTTCTCTGACAAATAATAAAATCTTAAAAAAAAAGGAAAATGCACTATATTGTACACTTAAAACTATTATTACACTGTATGTTAACTAACTGGAATTTAAATAAAAATAAAAAAATGCATCCATATTCTAAAAAAATACTTAAATAGTATTTTAAATAATCTATGAATAAATACTATACCTGGTTTCTCTCACATATTACTAAATCCTAAATCCTGTGAAATATGTCAATCCATCAATTAGTTTCATGGTATACATTTTTACTTAATAAGGATATAACAAACTACCTCAATGTAAGAGCTATTTCTTTGGGGTGCCTGATGGGCTCAGTCAGTAGAGCATCAATCTCTTGATCTTGGGGCCATGAGTTTGAACCCCATGTTGGGTTAGAGATCACTTAAATAAATAAAACTTTAAATTAAACATTGTTATTTGATTTTTGCTATTGAACTGTAGAAGTTCTTTATATATCTTAGATATTATTATATATTATATAGCTTAGATAATAACCTCTTATTAGATGTATGATATGCAAATATTTTCTTGCATTGCTTTGGTTGCTTTTAATTTTATTGACTGTTTATTTTGCTGTGCAGAAGCTTTTAGTTCATAATAGTTCCACTTGTTGATTTTTTGCTTTTGTTATTTGTGTTTTTGGTGCCATATCCAAAATATTGTTGCCAACGCCGATGTCAAGGAGTTTTCCCTCATATTTTCTTCCAGGAGTTTTGTAGTTTTAGATCTTATGTATGAGTCCTTAATCCATTTTGAGTTAGTTATTGTGAGTGGTATAGGAGAGTGGTCCAATTTCATTCTTTTGCATGTGAATATCCAGGTTTCCCAACATCATTTGTTAAAGAGACTTTTACCAGTGTGTATTCTGAATTCCCTTGTCAAATATTAGTTTGCCATATGTGTATGGGTCTACTTGTAGGCTGTCAGGGCTATTCTATTGGTCTGTGTATCTGTTTTTATACCAGTACCATATTGTTTTGGTTACTCTAGCTTTATAATGTAGTTTGAAATCAGGGAGAGTGATGTCTTCAACTTTGTTCTTTCTCAAAATTTTTTTGACTTTTCAGGGCCTTTTTTGGTTCCATACAGATTTTAGGATTTTTTTTTCATATTTCTGCAAAAAATGCCATTGGAATTTTGATAGGGATTGCATTGAATCTGTAGAAAGCTGTGGGTAGAATGAACATTTTAACAGTATTAGCTCTTCTGATTTATGTACATGAGAATCAGCATCGTAAATGAATCAGATATTTGTAACATAAATGGAAAACTGAAAATAACATTGTAAAATATGGAATTGTTTGAGTAAAATTGACACAAGGCAATAAGATCCCATTTTTTGGTCACAGGAGTCTGGGAATACTAGCATTCTATAGAAAACCTTTAAATATTGGCTATTGTATATTGAGACTTGTATCAACTTCTAATGATGGTGAGTCATCAGGTAATCTTAGTAGGAAAAATTTATGACAATGGATTACATTGAATATTTTCTATGATATTACATAACATCTTAAAATATGAGGAAAACTTTTGTCTACAGGTAACTCATTTGAAATTGGGGAGAGAAAAAATATGTCTCTGCTCAGAGAGACCATCTTCACTTAGGGATTATAATCAGAATGAGTGAAAGCTTAGTAATTATGGGGATTTAGAAAAGCTAAGGCTTGTAAGAACAAAAACAAAAATTTTACAATTTGGGAGAAAATAAGATTGGAACAAAAAAATAATACTGACCCCAAAACCTCTCCCAAGCACCATCTATGAAGCATTATGTGACTGATAAAGGGGACAACCTGGTTATTGTGAAGATACAGCTGGCTAAAGCAAGGATGTCCCTGCCAGAGACAATTGGTTAAATTATCTGTTAGCTGAGACCAAGAGGAAAGGAAGGTATTAAATTAAGGTGTTATGGCACAAATAGAGCAGAGAGCTTTTAATGATGAACCAGAAACTTCCAGATCCATAGCCCCAAGCAATTCCTGATTGTATATATCTGGTTATGAAGTTGAATGAAAACAAGTAGCATAAACAACTAGTTTTTAAAGAGCTGTATTAAAAAGCGACCTCAAGCCAGGGCAAGTATATGTCTGCCAAACTTCCTAAAGCAAACACAGGGCCCAGGAATTTTTACCTACAGAAAGTACATTGTTAGAGTGGTGCAGCACCCAGGAAAGAAGTTTTCTATAACGTCCACTTTACTGTATCACAGAGACATATAGCTATACTCTGAGAGGGGAGAACAAAAGGTCTCTGATTCACAGGTTTTGAAAATCACTTCTGTGACAGAGCAGAAATTTTCTGTACACCCGTCCACCAAGTAGAGTATATTATAGACAACCACAAGTTTTCCCATTGCCCACCTTTATAAAAAGCAGATTTTTAAATTAAGTTTTTGTTTTAATCTCAATATAGTTAACATACAGTGTTATATTAGTTTCAAGTGTACAATATAGTGATTTAACAATTCTGTATATTACTCAGTGCTCATCCTGATAAATGTACTCTTAATCCCCACCATCTATTTCTTTCTTTTTTTTTTTTTTTAGATTTTTTTATTTGTTTGAGAGAGAGAATGAGAGAGAGAGAGAGAGAGCATGAGAGGGGCGAGGGTCAGAGGGAGAAGCAGACTCCCTGCTGAACAGGGAGCCTGATGTGGGACTCGATCCTGGGACTCCAGGATCATGACCTGAGCCGAAGGCAGTCGCTTAACCAACTGAGCCACCCAGGTGCCCCCCCACCATCTATTTCACCCATCTTCCCACTTACCTCCCCTCTGGTAACCATCAGTTTGTCCTCTATAGTTAAGAGTCTGTTTTTTTGTTTGTTTCTTTTTTCCCCTTTTTTTCATTTGTTTTGTTTCTTAAATTCCACATATGAGTGAAATCAAATGGTATTAGTCTTTCTTTGACTTATTTTGCTTTGCATTAAACTCTCTAGCTCCATCCATGTTGTTGCAAATGGCAAGATTTCTTTTTTTTTAAGGCTGAATAATATACCATCATATATATATATGATGGTATATATATATATTATATATTACATTACATCTTATCCATTCATCTATCAATGGGCACTTGAGCTGCTTCCATAATTTGGCTATGGTAAGTAATATTGCAAAAAACACAGGGGTGCATATAATCCTTTTGAATTTGTGTTTTCATATTTTTGGGTAAATACCCAATAATGCAGTTACTAATTTGTATGGCAATTCATTTTAATCTTTTGAAGAACCTCTATACTGTTTTTCACAGTGGCTGCACCAGTTTGCATTCCCACCAACAGTGCATGAGGGTTCTTTTTTCTCCACAACCTCACCAACACTTGTTTCTTGTATTTTTGATTTTAGCCATTCTGACAGGTGTGAGGTGATATCTCACTATAGTTTTGATTTGCATTTACTTAATGATGAATGATGTTCAGAATCTTCTCATATGTCTGTTGGCCATCTGTATATCTTCTTTGGAGAAATGTCTGTCCATGTCTTCTGCCCAGTTTTCAACTGGATTATTTGTTTTTTGGGTATTGAGTTGTACCAGTTCTAATCTTTTCATGTGTCTGCTGGTCATCTGTATATCTTCTTTGGAGAAATGTCTGTCCATGTCTTCTGCTCATTTTTCAACTGGATTATTTGTTTTTTGGTTATTGAGTTGTACCAGTTCTAATCTTTTCATGTGTCTGTTGGCCATCTACATACCTTCTTTGGAGAAATGTCTGTCCATGTCTTCTGCCCATTTTTCAATTGGATTATTTGTTTTTTGGATATTGAGTCGTACCAGTTCTTTCTTTATATATTTTGGATACTAACCCTTTATCAGATATGACATTTGTTTAAATATCTTCTCCCATTCAATAGGTTGTTTTTTAGTTTTGTTGATTGTTTGCTTTGCTTTTTATTTTGATGTAGTCTCAATAGTTTATTTTTGCTTTTATTTCCCTTGCCTCAGTAGACATATCTTGAAAATGTTATGGCTGATGTCAGACAAATTACTGCCTATGCCCTCTTCTAGGATTTTCATTGTTTCTGAATTTACCTTTGGGTCCTTAATCCATTTTTAGTTTATTTTTGTGTCTGGTGTAGGGAAAGTTGTCCAGTTTCATTCCTTTGCACATAACTGTCCAGGTTCCTAACACAATTTGTTGAAGAGACTGTCCTTTCCCATTGCATACTCTTGCCTCTTTTACTGAAGATTAATCGATCATATAATTGTGGGTTTGTTTCTGGGCTTTCTATCCTGTTCCATATATCTATGAGTCTGTATTTGTGCCAGTACCATACTATTTTGATTACAACAGCTTTGTAGTATAACTTGAAATCTGGAATTGTGTTACCTCCAGCTTTGTATTTTTGAGATTGTTTGGCTATTCAGGGCCTTCTGTGGTTCCACATAAATTAGGATTGTTTGTTCTAATTCTTTGAAGAATGTCATTGGCATTTTGATAGGAACTGCATTAAATATCTAGATTGCTTTAGATAGTTTGGATATTTTAACAATATTTGTTCTTCCAATCCATGAGCATGGAATATCTGTCCATTTTTCTGTGTGTCATTTTCAATTTCTTTCTTTAGTGTTTTATAGTTTTCAGAGTATAGGTCTTTCACCTCCTTGGTTAAGATTATTCCTAGGTATTTTATTATTTTTGATTCATTTGTAAATGGGATTGCTTTCTTGATTTTTCTTTCTGTTGCTTCATTTTTGGTTTATAGAAATTCAATGAATTTCTGTACACTGATTTAATATCCTGTGACCTTACTGAATTCATTTATCAGTTCTAATAGTTGTTGGAGTCCTTAGGGTTTTCCATATATAGTATTACATCATCTGCAAATAGTGTAAGTTTTACTTTTTCATTACAAATTTGGATGACTTTTACTTCTTTTTATTTTCTGATTGCTGTGGCTAAGACTTGCAATACTATGCTGAATAAAACTGAGGGTGGACATCCTTGTCTTGTTCCTGATGTTAGTGGGAAAGTTCTGTTTTTCCCCACTGAATATGATATTCACAGTGGGTTTTCATATATGGCTTTTACTATGTTGAGGTATGTTCCCTGCAAACCTACTTTGCTGAGAGTTTTTATCATGAATGGATGTTCAAGTCAAAATCCTTTTCTGCATCTATAGAAATGGTCATATAGTTTTTATCCTTTATTGGTGTGATGTTTCATGTTTATTTATTTGCAGATATTAAACCACCCTTACATCACAGCCATAAATCTCACTTGATCATGAATGATTTTTTTTTTTTTTTAAGATTTTATTTATTTATTTGACAGAGAGAGAGACAGCAAAAGAGGGAACACAAGCAGGGGGAGTGGGAGAGGGAGAAGCAGGCTTCCCACTGAGCAGGGAGCCTGATGCTGGGCTCGATCCCAGGAACCCGGGATCATGACCTGAGCTGAAGGCAGATACCCAATGAGTGAGCCAACCAGGTGCCCCATGAATGATGTTTTTAATGTATTATTAAATTCACTTTGCTAATATTTTGTGGATTTTTGCATCTATGTACCTCAGAAATATTGGCCTGTAGTTTTTTTTGTTTGTTTGTTTTGTTTATTTATTTATTTATTTATTTATTTATTTTTGGTGGTGTCTTTATCTGATTTTGGTATTAGGGTAATACTGACCTTATAGAATGACTTTGAAAGTTTTCTTTCCTCTTCTATTTTCTTTTAGAATAGTTTGAAAAGAATAGGTATGAAATCTTCTTTAAGTATTTGGTAGAATTCACCTGTGAAGCTATTTGGTCCTGAACTTTTGTTTGTTGGGAGTTTTTTTTTTTTTTTTTTTTTTTTTTACTTATACAATTTCACTGCTGGTAATTGGTCTGTTCAAATTTTCTATTTATTCCTGATTCAGTTTTGGGAGGTTATATGTTTCTAGGAACTTACCCATTTCTTCTAGGTAATTCAATTTGTTGGCATATAATTTTTCATATATAGTCTCTTACAATCTTTCTATTGCTGTGGTGTCAGTTGTTATTTCTCCTGTTCATTTCTGATTTTGAGTCCTCTCTCTCTCTCTCTTTCTCTCTTTCTCTCTCCCTCTCCTGTTCTCCCTCCCTCTTTAGATGAGTCTGGCCAAAGGTTTATTAATTTTGTTGATCTTTTCAAAGAACCAGCTCCTGGTTTCATCAATCAGTTCTGTTGTGTTTCAGTTTCTATTTTATTTATTTCTTTTTATAAAGATTTATTTATTTATTTATTTGAGAGAGAGAGGGAGCATGAGCAGGAGGGCAGAGGGAGAGGGAGAGAGAATCTCAAGCAGACTCGCATTGAACGTGGAGCCTGACATGGGGCTCAATCTCACAACCCTGAGATCAGGACCTGAGCTGAAACCAAGAGTTGGATGCTCAACTGACTGTACCACCCAGGTGCCCCTCCATTTTATTTCTGCTCCAATCTTTATTACTTTTTTCCTTCTGCTGGTTTTGGGCTTTTTGTTTTTTCTTTTCTTTTTTTTCTAGCTCCTTTAGGTGTAATGTTAGGTTGTTTATTTAAGATTATTTCTTTGCTTTTTGAGGTAGACCTGTATTGCTATAAACTTCCATCTTAAAACAGCTGTTGTTGCATCTCAAAGATTTTGGCCATTATGTTTTCAATTTCATTTGTCTCTGTGTATTTTTTTATTTCATTTGTGATTTCTTGGCTGACCAATTCATTGTTTAGTAGCATGCTATTTAACCTCCATGTATTTATGCTATGTCCAGGATTTTTCTTGTGGTTGATATCCAGTTTCATAACATTGTGGTCAGAGAAGATGCGTGGTATGACTTTGATCTTTTAAAATTTGTTGAGACTTATTTTGTGGCCTAATATGTGATCTGTTCTTGAGAATCTTCTATTTGGATTTGAAAAGAATGCGTATTCTGCTCTTTTAGGATGGTATATTCTGAATATATCTATTAAGCCCATCTGGTTCAACATGTCACTTAAAGACACTGTTTCATTGATTTTCTGTTTGGATGATCTGTCCATTGATGTAAGTGGGATGTTAAATCCCCCCACTATTATTGCATTGCTCTTGATCACTTCCTTTAAGTTTGTTATTAACTGCTTTAAGTATTTAGGTGCTCCTATGTTGGGTGCCTAAATATTTACAATCATTATGTTTTCTTGTTGAATTGTTCCCCTTTACTTATTTTTCCCCCTTTAATTATATAGTGCCCTTCTTTGTCTCTTGTTACCATCTTTGTTTTAAAGTCTATTTTGTGTGATATAAGTATTGCTACCCTGGCTTTCTTTTTACATCCACTGCATGATAAATATTCTCAATTCCTTCACTTTTAATCTGCATCCTTCTTTAGTTCTGAAATGAATTTCTTGTAGGCAGCATATTGATGGGTCTTGCTTTTTAATCTATTCCATCACCCTAGGTCTTTTGATTGGAGCATTTAGTTATTTACATTAAAAGTAAGTATTAATATGTATGTGTTTATTGCCATTTTGTTGCCTGATTTATGGTTGTTTTTGTAGTTTTCCTCTGTTTCTTCTCTTGCTCTCTTCTCTCATGATTAGTTGGCTTTGCTTAGTATTATACTTGGATTCCTTTCTCAAATTATTTTTGCCTATCTATTAGTGGTTTTTTATTTATGGTTACCATTCAGTTTGTATATAACATCTTCTGCATATAGAAATCTACATTAAGTTGATTGTTGCTTAAGTTTGAATCCGTATTTTACTCCTCTTGCCTTCACATTTTAGGTATACTTTATATCCTTTATTTTGTGGGTTTCTTGACTGATTTTTACAGATATACTTATTTCTACTGCTTTTGTTCTTCCCACTTTCCTTACTCTTGCTTATGGTCTTTCCACTCAGAGTTCCCTACAAAAGGCAGTTTTTATTATAATTATCATTCTTTATATCACTTTTTTATTTCTGTGCATGTAAGGAAAATAATTCATCCTTTAGCATGATATCACCAAACCCTTAGGAGCTACATCTAAACATGATGAAGAGGACTGAACACTAACCACAGATCTTGTACTTCAGGTTAAATACAGTAATGAACTTTGAATTTTGTCTATTTGAGGAGGAATTGAGACATATTTTATGTGGGCATGGATATTTTTAAAAATGTATTTGTAGAATAAGTTCTTGGATAGCCAAAGAACTTGTAATATTGGATTTCTTGTAATATTGGATTTTGATAGTTGTTCATCCATCCATATTCCATATCACTCCTTACCATTTACCTACTAAAAACTGACCAATTTTCCCCAAATATCCACCTCTTTCTATGAAGCTTATATAACTTAGTAGAGCCTTAATAGGCTGTGTTAGCCTAAGTTAGTCACAATACTTACGTTCCCACATGTCAGTGATTTGGTGGAATACAGACATGGTATTTATTCAGAATCAAAAGAATTGAGAAGTCCACTGAGGGCTTCTGAGAAAGTTCTTCCTTGCTCTTCATCAAAGAACCTAGGTACCTTGTGACCCTAAGGGCAACCAATCTTAGCATGAAACCAACCCTGAGGACAAGAGCCAAAAGGCAGATAATATTAATGACTCTGATGACCTCATAAAGTCATATATTCAATAACTTTAGAAATCTGCTGTAACTTCCAGTTCTATGAGACAATAAATGTTCTCATTATTTTAGCAAGTTTATACAAGACTTCTATTAATTAAGCCAAAAACACCCCCAAATATTGTAATAATGTTCCCCCATTTATTCCCTTCAGGAAACCTAGATGGTGCTTGTGAAGAGATTCTATATAGAACAATTTTCCAGGAGTATTCACAGTTGTCCCACACATCAAGCCTCTGTGTGGTCTATTCTTCCAGAAAACTAAGTGTTTTTTTTTTTTTTTACTTTATTTTGTCCCCTTTGTTGATGAACTCCTATAAACAGGATGGTATATACATGTCTGAACCCCATTTATAAACTATTCAAATACTTAGTCATGTGACTTTAGGTTTCCTTGGAGAGCAAAACATTAGATGGGGAATTTATTTCACTGATTGGACAGCTTATGAGAGAATATTCTATTTTATTTTGGTTTTGTCAATAAGGAGGGCTCTGTGCTCAGAGGAAAATAACCAAAAGAATATAATATTTTCACATGGTTGATAATAGTAATGCTGTTAAATATTTCTTCTAAGACATTATGTGTAATGAATAAGTGCAATTCAGTCCTATGTGTTAGCTATTTCCCTAATTTTTATAGTTAAATTTTTTTGTCTTTTGCTATTGTAAGCAATGCCTCTGTTAATATTTTTACACAAATCAGTATCATTTAATAAAAATATTATTCAAATGCTTATTTTGAGCAAGATGTTTATGTATTTCAGGTTTAGTATTGGGTATTCATTAAGGAATTTGTCTCCTATTATTATGGAGCCTACACAATAGTGAAGAGAGAAACATGAAATAAAATCTCACAATGACATATTTTTTGTGATAAAAAACAGTATTTCATAAAAGACTAAAAGCTAGGGAGCAGATGTATTTTGTATTAAGACAAAAAACCCAGTTCTGATGAACTAATGCTTATCCTGAGTTGTAGAGGAGACTGGGCCTATCAGGGAGAACATACATCTTACATGAATGTCTAAATGTGGAAAAGAAATTTCTGTACTAGAGAAACTGAAAGAAAGGTACTGTGCTTAGAAGCAAGAAAATACACAAGGTGAAGAAGAAAGGAGGAACTGAAATGTGCAAAATCTTGGATTATATCATGAATGTAATGGTGTGCCAGTAAAGATTGGTTAGGAATATAATAACCCACTTAGCATATTGAGAAAAATGTTCGAAATAAAGAATTAGAGTTTTGCACAATATTATTCTTAGTTACTGAAGCACAATGTGACTCAACATCACTTGTTTAATAAATTCATAAATAATGACTTGGCTGGAATATTGACTAATTTGATAGAGGTTAATTTCCAAAATATGTAAGGGATTTATAAAACTCAATAGCAAACAAAACCAATAATAATAATTCAATTTAAAAATGGACAAAGGGCCTGAATAGGTATTTCTCAAAAGAAGACATAAAGATGTCCAAAAAGTGCAGGGCACCTGGGTGGCTCAGTTGTTTAAGCGACGGCCTTCGGCTCAGGTCATGATCCTGGAGTCCCTGGATCGAGTCCCGCTCATCAGGGAGTCTGCTTCCCCCTCTGACCCTCCCCCCTCTCATGTGCTCTCTCTCTCATTCTCTCTCTCTCAAATAAATAAATAAAATCTTAAAAAAAAAAAGATGTCCAAAAGTGCATAAAAAGGTGCTGAACATCACTAATCTTTAGGAAATTCAAATTAAAACAACAATTAAATATTATCTCATACCTGTTAGGATGACTGTGATCAAAAAGGCAAAAGATAACAAGTGTTGACAGGGCTATGGAGAAAAAGGAACCCTTGAACACTATTGGTAGGAATGTAAATTTATATAGCTATTATGGAAAAGAGTATAGAGGTTCCTCAAAAATTAGAAATAGAAGTATCTTATGAAACAACAATCCCACTTTTGAATATTTATCCAAAAGAAATGAAATCAGTATCTTAAAGAGATATCTTCACTTTTATGTTCATTGCAGTATTACTCATAATAGCCAAGATATGGAAACGACCTAAATGTCCATCAAAAGATGAATTGATAAATAAAATGTGCTTTTGGGGGCACTTGGGTGGCTCAGTCGTTAAGTGTCTCTCTCCGGCTCAGGTCATGATCCCAGGATCCTGGGATCGAGCCCAGCATCGGGCTCCCTGCTCCTCTCCCACTCCCCCTGCTTGTGTCCCCTCTCTCGCTGTGCCTCTCTCTGTCAAATAAATAAATAAAATCTTAAAAAAAAATAAAATAAAATGTGCTTTTATAATGTGAATATATAATGGAACATTATTCAGCTTTAAAAAAGAAGGGAATCCTGACATTTGTGACAACATGGATAAACATTATAAGTTTTGTTATAATTAAGGTAACATGAAATAGTCTTTATAAATATAAAAAATGAGATAAAATGTATATCCTTTTGGTGATATAATCTTTATACCTAAAAAGACTCAGATAAATTCTTAGAAAATATAATGAAGGATCTAGAGAAATTGAACAGATGCAAAAAATAATTTATTACTTGATCTTTCCTATTAGAAATAGTAATAGAATTTTTAAAAATCCATTAACACAGTGGTAAAGTGAAATAAGCCAGACATAGAAAGACACAGGAAGTATGATCTCACTTATGTATGGAATCTAAAATAGTCAAACTCATAGAAGTAGAGAGTAGAATGGTGGTTTTGAGGGGTGTATCTGGAGAAGGAAGCAGGGAGAAGTTGATCAAAGAATACATAATTTCAGTTATGCAAGATGAATAATTTTTCGAGATCTAATATATAGCAGAGTGACTATACTGTACTGTGTGCTTGAAATTTGCTGACAGACTAAATCTTAAATGTTCTTACCGTGCACACTCATATGAGCACAAAAGCAAATGGTACATGTGTGAGGTGGTAGATCCAAGAATTATCTTGATTGTGGTGATTATTCCACAATGTTTACATATATCAAAATATCAAGTTGTATGCCTTTAAATATATACAATTTTTGTCAATTTGTATGCCTCAAAAAATAAGAGCAAAACCAAAAAAAAAATTAGGTAAAGATATTTGTATAGTTAATTTCCCTATAAGTTTTAAGTAATAAGTAATTTTATTTTATTTATTTATTTACTTTTTAAAGATTTTATTTATTTATTTGAGACAGAGAGAATGAGAGAGAGAGAGCACATGAGAGGGGGGAGGGTCAGAGGCAGAAGCAGGCTCCCTGCCGAGCAGGGAGCCCGATGCGGGACTCAATCCAGGGACTCCAGGATCATGACCTGAGCCGAAGGCAGTCGCTTAACCAACTGAGCCACCCAGGCACCCAGTAATAAGTAATTTTAATGATATTTAACCCAGTCCAGCCATGGAGTAAAATATAAAAGTTCTTGATTTATTTTGCAATATAAAAATATAGCAAAGTGAAAAGGTTATGGTTAAAGCCCAGTCCTATATCATATATAACTGATATGTCTGTATATACTATACTATGCTATAATTGTATAGAGAAAATAGTATGTTATGGAAAAGTAGGATTAATTGCAAAATTGAAAAGATAGCTCAATAACATGAATACTATCAAAACATCTCATATCTATAAAATAATATAGCAATACCTTTCTCTAATACGCAGGCAAATTTTTTGGTAGCATTTGAAACTAATTTGTAATTAAGTGTCTAAGCAAAATGGTAATTGTAATCAAAATCATATATCAAATTTTAATAGCAAGCACCACTTTAGATAATGGAACTTTAAAGTCTCCACCAAGGGCGCCTGGGTGGCTCAGTTGGTTAAGCGACTGCCTTCAGCTCAGGTCATGATCCTGGAGTCCCTGGATCGAGTCCCGCATGGGGCTCCCTGCTCAGCAGGGAGTCTGCTTCTCCCTCTGACCCTCCTCCCTTTCATGCTCTCTGTCTCTCATTCTCTCTCTCACAAATAAAAAAAAAAAAAAAGTCTCCACCAAGGAAAAATCAGGATTAAGACAGAGAGGAATGACATCTGCATTATTATGCATTATCATTATAAGTTTTGTTATAATTAAGGTAACATGAAATAGTCTTTATAAATATAAAAAATGAGATAAAATGTATATCCTTTTGATGACATAATTTTTATACCTAAAAAAGACTCAGATAAATTCTTAGAAAATATAATGAAGGATCTAGAGAAATTGAACAGATGCAAAAAATAATTTATTACTTGATCTTTCCTATTAGAAATAGTAATAGAATTTTTAAAAATCCATTAACACAGTGGTAAATATAAGATTCTTTGGAATAAACCTAAAGGAAAAATACCTGACTTTTATGAATAAACCAATACAGATTTATTGAAGGATATAAAACAAGACAAGAAGGAAAGGAAGGAACATACCCTAGTATTTGATGGAAACATACATGTTTATACACATGTTAATATTTTCCATAATTAAAAAGTTGATGTGATTCCAACTTGAAATCAGTTTTTAGAGTTATGCTATAACCTTAAGCCAATGGAAAAGTTTTTCTTTGCCAGTTTTGTTTGTTTGTTTATAAACTGGGAACTGTTTATTTTTTGTGTTGAGAAGCTTATGTACAAAAAGGCATGAGGAGAGGGAGGGAATTGCCCATTGCCTGTACAGGTCAGGTTGGGGGTGCTGGAGAGTGAGTCTGATAAAGAGTCAGGGGAAGTTCTTTGAAAATTGGCTCAACTCCTACAGTGTGCCTCATGGGAAGTATCCTCTGGGACACCTGGGTAAAGCGGCAGACAAGGGTGACTGTAAAAGTCAAGAACTTTACTTGCAGACTCCCTACCTTTAATCCTTTCAGTGGAGTCTGACCAGACTGCTAGGGACCTATCTCCTGTGACCTATATTCAAGCATTGCTTTCTCTGTGATCTTGTAAGGGTCCTGCAGTTCCTTGTCTGAGACCAGGATGTTGGTGGTGGGTCAGAGTGCCTACCTGGCCACAAAATTATTCTAAAACAATGGTTAGTTGGGGATTTTCTAGATTTTAACATGTAATAGAGCTTAAAACAACTAACAAACCTCAGAAAACTATAGACAGAGAAAGTATCCAGTCATAATGAGGATAAATTAGAAATACCTTCAGAAAAATGGAAACTGAGAAACTTTCTTGCCAATGGAACTGTATTAAAGGAAATACTAAAGGTTATTCTTCAGACTGATGAGAACCATCACCCACTGGCACTCACATGTAAAGGAAAGAATGAGAGAAATAGAAATTGTAATTATTTAAATAAACATGCAAAAAAACAAAACCCAACATTTTTTCCTGCTCTTAATTTAGATGAAAACAACTGTCTTGTATTAAGCCAAAATAATTACAGTATACTGTATAACTGTCCCCAGACAATAAACAAATAATAAACAGTAGGAGTAGAAATCAATGAAATAAAAATATTCAATATAAATATAATTAACAGAGACAAATGCTTTTTTGTGAAAAAACAAAAAACAAAAAACAAAATTGGTAGACTTTTAACATGAGTGTTTAAGAAAAGGGAAGGAGGGGGGCGCCTGGGTGGCTCAGTCTGTTAAGCCTCTGACTCTTAATTTTGGTTCAGGTCATGAGATCAAGCCCAGTATTGGGTTCTGCACTGGGCATGGGGTCTGCTCAGGCTTCTCTCTCTCTCCCTATTCCACTGCCCCTTCTACACTGTTCTCTCTCTCTAAAAAAAGAAAGAAAAAAAAAAAAAAAAAGGAAAGAAGAATGGGAGCAAAAGGATTTATTACTACAATTCTTCAGATTGTTAGAGGGAAGCCCAGAGGCTTCCTGATGCATTAGAGGCCAGAGTAGTGGCCTGAAATCTCACTCCCTGACCTTTCTGGTAAGATATCTTCAGTGACATACCTGATCCTTAGATTTGGCAATGCAAGGTTTGTTGGGGTCCCAAACTTTTGGGAGAACAAGAGGAGCGATGCCAGACTGTAGTTAATGACTTAAATTAACTGTAGTGTTTGGATGATGGTTTGAAAAAAATTTATATGCAGATAGCTTATTCAAGAAGTTTGGCTGTGGAGTAGAAGAGACAAGAATACAATCCACCAGGAAAGGGATATATATAGTCAATATGGGTTGTTTATCTCTTTCTTTTTTTAAATTCTTTTTTAATTGAAAAGTAGAATATGTTTACACATCTGCAAAGAAATTGACTGGCCCATAGGACAATAAAACTTTATTTCCCGGCTCTGTAAAAAGTAGATGGAGATAAATGAAATGACATCAGTTGTTTTTATCATCTGAAAACCTTGCTGCAAAGAACCAATAATCTTGGTTAAATGTAAAATATAATGTTATTTTGTTTGTTTATGTTCACCTTCCTTTCAATAATAAGAGCTCTCTTAAAGGTTCATAATTGTGGCTTATTGAATATTGCATTCACAATGAAACTGACAGCCAATTAGTCAAGGATCTGTCGAATTAAGTAAAAGTGCAATTCACATGCTATAAACAAACTGAAAGGGGAAAAAACAGCATTAGTTAAGAGATAAAAAGATTACAAAATCTTGTAGGCTACTGACCTTTGTTTCAGATAAATGCATTTACGTACATACAGATACGTTTAAGGGTAGTAAATGTATTTCAAATTCAATGGATAAAATATCCAAGAGTCTATAATTATGTTGTTCATTGTATTAGGCAATTATTGTCAGTTTTAATGCTTTGCCACTGTATCATGCCTTAGGCAAATACTCTCCGTGTTCATGAATATTGGAGAGAGCAAGTCATAAATCTGTAAACTGAACATAAGCATCTTTCAAGCTGTCTGGCCTCTTGCAGTGTTTGCAAAGCTTAACATATATTTTAATCTGTGCACTGCTGTTTTTATTTGCTGCCTTCCATCTTTCTGTCCATCTTCTTGCCTCCTGTCTTTCCATCGATCCATCATTTTTTCCAATTAAGGGCAAGCTAGATGACAGACATGACAGGCACTCAATGTCCAATGCCACAGACTCTAAGTAGAAGTAATTACTGTGTATGAGACAGAGGCAGTGTACCCGGGCTGCCACCCTGGGTCCCCATGACAGTAGCTTACTTGTTTGAGTAATAGGAATGGGGATGAAGTGAAGGGTGGGGAATACTGAACACAATCTCAGAAGCAATCCTGTAAGATTAATTCCTTTTGATTTGACCAACTGAACATAAAATTTAGTTTTTGTTGAATTTATAATTGAGGAAAGTATTTAATAATGGATGCTGGTATACTCTGAACAATTCAGCCCTGGAGGGGAAGATTTTTGGAAAAATGCTACAGGCTTTATGTGCAGAAATATCCTTGATTTTCTCTTGTTACAGGACTTGTCATTAGAATTAAGGAAAGAGTAACTTGTAGCTGAGCCATAATAATGATACTTATTCAGCCATGAGTACAGAGTGAATTGTGTATAAAATATTAGAGAAACATACACATCATTTGTATATATCACCATGCATGATTTATATATATTTAGTAAGCTTAGAAGATATTTTTCAGTTTGTAACCCTATTATAAAGGATGTATCAGTTTTTGAACCAATGTATTAATCCATGGTTCTTTTTAAATGAAAACAGTGAGGTATCCAGTTAGAAATGAAAGATTTGTGAGATGCAAAAGAAAATACATCCAAATTGTATTTAATAAAATAATTTCTGAGTAGACTGTAAGCAATCATTTTATTATGGTATGATATAATTTGAGATGGAATTTTTATAAAGAAACAGGAGATGCCCCTTTCTATAGTGATATAAAAACTGTCCCAATGCCAAGATTGTTGTCTTTAATACAGTTCACCCAATTTAGGGGGTCTGAATTTGCCTTGGGGAAACAACTGGTCCTATGTTTGGATTAAGAAAGGTACAAGATGAATTTGGCACATATTATAACATCAGAAAAAAAAAAAAAGAATTGGCTGCTCAAAACTAACAGTCATGTCAAGAGGATCAAAGAGTCAGCTTTAAGAGAATCTTATAGGCCAGTATAAGATAGTTTGAAAAAATTTTTTAAATGATCATACAGTTGATTAAATCTCTTCAAATGTAGAAAATGAGTTCATAAAGACATTCATGAAGAGAAAAAAGTAACATCAAAATGAGAGAAATCATTAGCATTTGCTAAAGCATTAACTCATTACTCTGAAAATAGGTAATGGTAAAGGAATACACATTTTACTATTTTTCTGGTAGAAGCTGCATTTTAGGATTATCAAATAGCTATGAGAGTCACTATTCTTAAAAATGAAATCTACCTATGAAATGAAGAAATGATCAAATTTAATTAACTTTTTTTGCATTTTGTATTGAAATAACCGATTTAAGCAACAACCCTGATGGCTGATACCATTGTGTTAGGGTAGAATGTTGATGGAAAGTACTAAAATAGAGGAGTTATGTCTCTACAGGAAAGCATTAATCAATTTTAGTATTAGAAATAGGTTACCATGAAGGTAATAGCCTTAGCTTCAAGTTCCCTTATTTGCATTTGCCACTTCTGAGCCCTATGAGGGACCAGAGCGATGTGTGATGTTTGAAGTAGTTAGGTGTTTTTGAATTTTAATTGTTGTTTGTGTGATTTGTTTACTATTTCTAACTAAATAGTTATGCTTGTAACTGGTTTTCTTTGTAATTTTAATTTTTTTTATTTGTTTGTTTGTTCGTTAAAGAAGAGACCTCAAAGGGTGCCTGGGTGGCTCAGTCGGTTAAGCATAGGCCTTTGGCTCAGGTCATGATCTCAGGGTCTGTGTCCTGGGATAGAGCCGCTGCTCAGCAGGGAGTCTGCTTCTCCCTCTCTCTCTGCCCCTCCCTCCACTCATGTGCTCTCTCTCTCTCAAATAAATAAATAAAATCTTAAAAAAAAAAAAAAAAAAGAGGAAACTTCAAGTTGTAAAAGCCTCAGGCCTCACATCATCTGGACTTGTTTCTGCTTAGAATCACTAAAATTGACAAAACATGGCTCCCCATGTCATGCAATGAAACCATCCAAAACTACCCCAAAATTCTTGCCAGTGTTTTTGAAGCTCAGTATGTTCAAACCCTTCATATCTAACTGATGTTCAGAAACATCCAGAAACTATGGAGAACAAAAAAAAAGTTAAATATCCATAAGGAAGCACTCCATAAAGTTAAAAATGTGGAGTATGCTATGAAATAGTTGAATACATTTAAAAAATATTGATGGAATAGAATAACAAAAAATTAGAATGGGAGATTTTGCATTTTTTTTTATTCTGATATAACCAAAAAAAAAAACCAACAAATTTTTTCAGGGAATGGGGTAAATTGATTATAGATTAAATATTACATAATATCAATAATCATTAAATGTATAACATGATAATATGATTGTGTTTATGTAAGAAATGTTTTTATTATTATTTTTGGGATTCATCCTAACTTTAAAATTGTTTGGTTTAAAGAGTGACTACTTGGGGATACATTTAAAATGTGTGGAAAAATGTGTTTCTTAAAGCTGGATGACAAATTCCTGAGTTACGGATCTTTCTCCTTTTGTGAATATTTGGAAATTTTTATAATTTAAAAATATTTAAAAGTTTTTCCACAAACATTCTACCTACTTTAAACCATTATTGAGTGGTATTTATTCCTGGCGTAGAAGGATGATTCAGCATATTAAAAAACACAGGCAACAAGAGAAAAAATAGATAAATCAGATTGCATCAACATTAAAAATTTTGGTGCATCGAAGGACACTATTAGAGTGAAAATGCAATCCACAGAATGGAAGAAAAGTATTTGCAAATTATATATCCAATAAGGGACAGATATCCATGATACATAAAGATCTTCTATACCTCAATAGTAACAATACAGGAAATCCAATTAAACTATAAAGGACTTGAGTGGACATTTCTCCAGGGAGTATAGGTAGCCCATGAGCACATGAGAAGATGTTACACATCACTAATCCTGGGGAAATTTGGATCAAGACTGTGATGGCATGCCACTTCATGCCCTGGGATGGTTGAGAGCACCCAAACAAACAAAAAACAATCAGAACAAAACAAAAAAGTGAGAAAAAAAAAAAAACCCAGCAGGTGTAGGCAAAGATATGGAGAGGTTGGAATGTGCATTGCTGATGGGGACATGACATTATGCAATGGCTCTGGAGGAAAGTATGTCTATTCCTTAGAAATTATACAAGGAATTGCCATGTGATCCAGCAATTCAATTTCTATGTATGTACCCAAAAGAGGTGGGAGTGAGGACTGAAAAGATGCTTGGACAGCCATGTTCACGGCAGCATTTTTGACGGTAGCCCGGGGATAGAGGCAACCAAGACATGCATCCAAGGATAAGAGGATAAGCAAAATGTAGTCTACACATACTGCAGACTATTGTTCAGACTTGAAAGAAAAGGGAATCCTGACACATGCTACAGCATGGACCAACCTTGCAGATGTTACACTGGATGAAGTAGGCCAGTCACAGAAGGAGAAGGATTGTATGATTCCACTTGTGTGGGACTGCCTAAAGTGATTAGTTTCATAGAGACAGACAGACAGATGGTGGAACAGTAGTTACTAGGGGCTGCAGAGAGGGGGAAATGAGTTGGTATTTAATGGGTACAGAATCTCAGTTGAGGAGGATGGAGAGGTTCTGGAGATGGATGGTGGTGATGGTTACTCTGCAGTGTGAGTGTGCTTGATACCACAAAGATGTACATTTGGAAATGGTGAGAAAGGTGGATTTTACATTGTGTATATCTTGTCACAATAGAAAAAAAAAGTCTAATAAAATAAACTCTAAAAAATTAAAATATACCAAGTGTATATAAAAATACTATGTTTCCAAGAAAAACACTTTATCATACTTGGCTTCGTATTTATCTTTTCACAGTAATTTTTGGTGGTAAATATGGATTGCTGCTTTTCACACTCATTAATAACATGGACTTTTTGGGGACTCTGAATTTTCACCTGCTCAATACTACACCAGAAACTAGCACTACTAAAAGAAAAAAAAAGTTAAAAAGAAACAAAAATAGAATTTATATCATCTATCATGTATGCACTGATATCAATAGTAAACTTTTTCTTTAAAATGCAAAAGTAAGTATTTTAGACTTTGCAGGCCATACAGACTTTGTGCAACTATAGAACTCTTCTGTTGTAGTATGACAGCAACCATAAACAACATGTCAATGAATAGGCATCGCTGATTCCAATAAAACCTTATTTATAGGGGCGCCTGGATGGCTCAGTTGGTTAGGCGACTGCCTTCGGCTCAGGTCATGATCCCAGGGTCCTGGAATCGAGCCCTGCATTGGGCTGCCTGCTTCCTCCTCTCCCACTCCCCCTGTTTGTGTTCCCTCTCTCGCTGTCTCTCTCTGTCAAATAAATAAGTAAAACCTTTAAAAAGAAAAAAAAAAAAAAGAAAAACCTTATTTATAGGAACAGTCACTGGCCAGCCCTGGATAATTTGCTGACCATAATCTTTACCATGTGGTATATTTGATTATCAAGAGTTTCAGCTTTTCTTTTGGCTCTTAGTTGAAGCTAATGGCTCGACTACGTGTAACATAAGCGGGCCTATGAAGTACGCGGGGACAGACTTCTCAGTGACTAGAGCCGTCATGATTGGTGTTGGAAATCATTCCAGGTCTATTCCTCTTCCATTATCTTTAAGTTGAGCATTGTCAGGGCACCTGGCTGGCTCAGTCAGAAGAGCAAATGACTCTAGGTCTTGGGGTTGTGAGTGCAAGCCCGATTTTGGGTGTAGAGATTACTTAAATAAATAAAACTTTAAACATTGCCACGTGACTTGCTTTGGCCAGTAAAATGTGATCAGAAATAGTATATGGATTTCCAGCTGGAGATTTCTGAAATCCAGGTTCAACCTGCCATTTAGCTTTCTCCCTACTGCAATGATTGTGGAAATATGTATCACAATTGAGACTCTATCACCTGAGATATCTGAATGACAGTTATAAACAGAAAAGTCCCCGTAGTACCACAATAGACGTTTAATCGGCAAGAAGTAAATTTTGTTTGTGTTAAACCATGAGATTTTGTGATTGTAAATTATCACAACATAATTTAATCCATTCTGGGAGACATTACACTCTTAGATTAATAATTATGTAATTTTAAAATTTTCATTAATCATTCATTGTAATTTGCCAAAATCTGAAGCACTGATTAAAGGACTTATCTATTAAAGGGTTGCATCTGCATAGGTTTAGTGATGAAGCATTTTGGAAATGTACGAAGTCTTTATGAAGCCGACCATAAGCACTATGGCGTAGGCTTTCTCCACTCACACAGCCCAAACTTGATTTTTATTCGGAGTACTATAAATCTATATCAGTGTAATTCCTGTAACTCCTATTTCAATCTCAAACCATCTACTATGAAAATTATGGATTGCAATGTATATTTTATAATGCTGATTTTGATACAGAGGCATGTAAAAACAAAGTGATTTTCTTATATGCAAGAAAATGAAAGATAAAACAAAACAGAGGCTCAAAGGGAAAGAGAGGAAAAATATAAAACAAGACGAAACCAGAGAGGGAGACAAACCATAAGAGACTCTTAATCATAGGAAACAAACTGAGGGTCACTGGAGGGGATGGGATGGAGAGATGGGGTAACTGGGTAATGGGCATTAAGGAGGGCATGTGATATAATGAGCACTGGGTATTATGTAAGACTGATGAATCACAGGCCTGTACCTCTGAAACCAATAATACATTATATGTTAATTAATTAAATTTAAATAAAAAAAGAAAGAGAAAATGAAAGATGAGTCAGTCACTTTCCTTCTCTGCCTATTGAGAAAGCTCATCTTAATTTAATTTAATTTTATTTTTTTTAAAGATTTTATTTATTTATTTGACAGAGAGACACAGTGAGAGAGGGAACACAAGCAGGGGGAGTGGGAGAGGGAGAAGCAGGCTTCCCGCCGAGCAGGTAGCCTGATGCAGGGCTCGATCCCAGGACCCTGGGATCATGACCTGAGCTGAAGGCAGATGCTTAACGACTGAGCCACCCAGGCACCCCAAGAAAGATCATCTTAATTTTAAAACATAGTACTTTTTACTATAGCACCTATTTAATTTTAACTTTATTCTGATAGAAAACCCCCCAAACTAATGTATAAATCTATAAGCATAACATGAATTCTAAAAAAAAGTCAGGATAAGAAAATAAATTATATTGTGCAAATTGCTAATTCGTGTAGTTCATTTCATTATACCGCATACTTGACTTTATAATATTTAACTTATAACCCTTTACCATTAACATTCTTTAAAAATAAAATCCAAATCTATTGAATATCTGCAGCATGTCAGTTGGTCTCTGAATTTTGTGAACCTGATCATTCTGTGAAACACAGCATTCATCATTTTAGTCTATGTGTGAAAAGTGCTGAGAGTATCTTATCACGCATTCCCTGCCACAGGTATAGACAAGTGATGATAACAAGCTGTGAACCCAAAAACTGTATTTAATGGTCTATTAGAATAGGTTGAACATTGACAGTGAAAACATTTATTGATAAAATTTCTAACTCATGCTGTGTGGGGAATGGATGACAGAGGGAACTGACTCCTGACAATCAGCACACACCGGGGAAAACATAAGCAATGAATGTTTCTGCAACCTCTGTCACTTCTGATGTGCTTTACGTTTGCCATTGGTTTTAATGAATAGGAACGGGGGTCCGACAAACCTCCGCAGTGTTCTTCAACTTCTCTCCACTCTGCACTTCTGCAGCTCACACATCTGCTTGAACCCATCAGCTATGATAAGTGTACATTTTGAGTCTTAGCAGGATCTGCAGCTTGGGCACGGAAGCATTAAAGCAGGGACCCTCCACAGTTTAAGACATTTTTTAAGTCCCATTTTAGGAAAATCTGTCCCTGAGAGCAGTGGATGCAAAGTCTTTAGGAAAGCCTGAAACATCTGCTTGAGACACTGATGTTTCACAGACTTCAAAGGCAACAGATGTGACAAAGCAGGGGGAGCCATTGAGCCTTCGTGTAGTCAGAAGCCGGGGATATGGATGATGCTATGCTTTAACTCAAGCAGATATATTATCTGAATTATTTTTTCTCCGCACAGTATCTGTTTATTAATTTTTACCCTGCTCATTAGAGTTTATTTTGGCTTTCATTTTACAGCCTCCTTTCATTTCCAGAGTTACTTAGGTCAACACCTTTTCTTCCCTGGACCCTTGTAAGTGAGATTGTTTCAGACATTTGTAGTACAGCTAGATTGGTCGCATTCTGCATTCCATTGTGGGATTATCCTGACATTTGAAATGATTTTTTTAAATTTGCATATGTTAAGGTTCACTCTTTATGCTATAAATTTCTATGGGTTTTCACAAATGAATAGTATCAGATGTCCACCAGTATAATATTATACAGAAGAGTTTCACTGCCTCCCCCAAATTCCCTGTATTTCTATTTAACGCTTGTCTATCCCCAAACACCCGGCAACCACTTTTTTTTAAGTCATTATTAAAGTTTTGCCTTTTCCAGAATGTCATACAATTTTGCATTATTTATTCTTTTCAGACCAGCTTCTCTCACTTAGCAATATACATTTACAGTTCATCCATATATTTTTGTGGCTTGCTATCTCATTCATTTTTATCACTGAATAACATCCCATTGTTTGGATACACCACAGTTGGTTATTCACACCTATTGAAGGAGATCTTGGTTACTTTGGGCTTTTGACAATTGCACGTAAGGCTGGTATGTTTATTTGCATGTAGTTTTTTATTTTTAGAATTTTTTCTTTATCTTTGATTTTCTGTAGTTTCTATGACATGCCTACATGTAATCTTTTGGCATTTATTCTGCTTGATGTTCTCTGAGCTTCCTGCATCCGTGATTTGGTGTCTGACACTAATTTGGGGGAAATTCTCAGTAATTATTGTTGCAAATATTTCTTCTGTTCCTTTCTCTCTTCTCCTGGTATTCTCATACATATGTTACCTTCTGTGTTTGTCTCAGTCTTGAGACGTTCCTTTTTTTTTTTTTTTTTTTTACTTTAGTCCTTGTTCTCTTTGCTTTTCCATCTTGAAGGTTGATACTGAGATAGCTCAAGCTCAGAGATTCTTTCCTCAGCTGTGCCTAGTCTACTCATTATTCCCTCAACGCAATAAGGCAATCTTCATTTTTGTTAGTGCTTTTGATCTCTAGCATTTCTTTTTGGTTCTTTCTTAGGATTTCTTTCTCTCTGTTTACATTGCCCATCTGTTTCTGCATACTAACTACTCTACCATTATGGCCCTTAGCATATTAATGTTCTTTAAAATCCTGGTATGGTAATTCTCACTCCCTTGTTGTGTCTGGTTTTGATGCTTCCTCTGTCTCTTCAAATTTGTGTTTGTTTTTTTTTCTTTTTGGCATTTTAGTATGCCTTGGAATTTATTTTTTTCATGATAGCCAGACATGAACAAGGAACTGCTGTAAATTTGGTTTTTAGTAATATGATGGTAAGGTGTGGGGGGAAATGGAAGTATTTTCTGGTCCTATGGTTAGATCTCAGTTTTTTAATGAGCCTGAACTGTGAACTTTACAAGTATTTCTCATGTTTTTTCCCTCTCTTCTTGGTGGATGAGGATGGCTAAATGAGCTAGAGTTGATCCTTCCCTTCTTCCACATGGAAAGCTACACCTGACTGAGGTTGAGCTGTTCCCTTCTCCCAGGTGAGTTAGGGGCTGATAACAGCCTACAAATTAGTCTATGGTTAATTTGTTTCTTCTGAGGGCAGGCCTCATTAAGAACAGAATGCTCTGGCATTTTTCAAAATGGTTGTCTCCCCTCCTGCTGCTGGAAGCATGAGGGAATTTTTCTCTCATATTTACTATGAGAATTTTTTTGAGCTCCTAGAGGTCAAATTCACAAAACTTTGGGAGCCCCTGTGACAGAGTCCCCCTGGAGTTTTTAACTGTTGATGTCCACACTGAGCCTCCAGCACTTCAGCTGCAGGTCATGTTTTACTGACCTAGTACTGGTTCTCTTGGCATGTTCTGCTCGTGAGTCTCTGCTCAGGTAAGTCCTAACTCCCTGTATTCACTTGTGTGACTCTCCAGTCTTGGGGGGGAGTGGTTTGTTCTGTGTCCTCTACTCTTTTATGGATTCAAGAAGCGTAGTTGGTTTTTGTGTTTGTGTTTGTTTTTTTTACGTTCAGCTTTTTTCTTGTTAGGATGGAACAGTGATTTCCAAACTCCTTACACATAGAACCAGAAACCTGAAGCCTGCAGGGTTTTTGTGAATATAAGTTTTTAAGTTGCATAAATGCCTAGGAGTATGACTGCTAGGTTGTATAGTTAAGAGTCTGTATAGCTTTGTAAGAAATTGATGAACTGTCTTCCAAAGTGGCCGAAACATTTTGCATTCCTATAATCAGTGAATGAGAGTTCCTGGTTCTCTGCGTCCATGCCAGCAATTGGTGTTAAATTTCTGGATTTTAGCCATTCTAATGGTATGTAACAGTATTCTTTCTTGTCTTAATTTTCAACTTCCAAATGACAAATGATTTTCAGCATATTTTCATATACTTATTTGTCATCTGTATGTTCTCTTTGGTAAGATATTCAGATATTTTACCCATTAAAAGTTCTTTTAAATTCCTCCCTATATTTCACATACAAAATATGTTGGGTATGTGGGTTTTTTTTTAAAATAGTTTATCCTGGTCATTCTATTGTCCTAAAAACTTCTTTTACATCATGTAAATTTTTAGTTTTAATAAAGCCCAACTTAACAAGTTTTTTGCTCATTGAATGTGCTTTTGATATTTTATCTAAAAACTTATCACCAAATTCAAGGTCACCTAGATTTTCCCTTTCTTTACCTTTGTAGCGATACATTTCAGCATCTTCTTTTTGCCAACTTACTTTCTAACGTTTGCAATTCAGTGAAAGCTCCATAATCTGAATTTTTAGCTTCCTAAGTTAGTCTTTAGTTATTGATTTATCAGTCTGAACAATATACAATCTAAATTAAAAGGACTTTCTAACAACAAATACCATGTATTTTAAAGACACTTAAGTTGTTTTACAGAGGTTTTCTTCAAGACTGTACTTTCAGGGATCATTTCTATAGTTCGTTACAACGGTTTTCTTCAAAGGCTTAAGTATCTGAACAGCGGTTACAGAGAAATCCATACTTCCATGTGGAAGCACTTTCATTCTTTTTTTTCTTCTGCTGTTTTATTTTCACATTAGTTTTTTTGCAAAATTTTATAGTCCATTGTGGTATATGTATAAAATATTTGTAAATTTTAAGATCTCCATTTATTTTTTCCCAGTTTTATTGAGAAATAATTGCCATACATCACTGTATACATTTAAGGTGTACAGCATAATGGTTTGATTTACAAATATTGTGAAGTGATCACAATAGGTTCAGCTAACATTATTCTCATATGGATACAATAAAAAGAAAAGAAAAAAAAAAGCTTTCTTCTTGTGATAAGAACTTAGTATTTACTTTCTTAATTTCCTATATATCACGCAGCAGTGTTAACTTTTGTAATGCATTTCTGTCAATTGAGATAAAATTTAACAATTTCCTGGACATGAGATGTTGATATAGCTTGGAATCCAGGTGTATTTTACATGACCTGTCATTTCCAAAGGGGTTTAGGGTATGAACACACTCATACTTTTTGGTTTTGATATGTTTCTTTCAGCATAGTTGACACACAATGTCACATTAGTTTCCAATGTATAACATAGTAATTCAACAACTATATACATTATGCTGTGCTCACGAGTGTAGCTACCATCTACCATCATACATCCCTGTTTAATACCACTGACTGTATCCCCCATGCTGTACTTTTTATTCTCCTGACTTATTCATTTCATACTGGAAGCCCATATCTCCCAGTTCCCTTCAGCCATTTTGTCCATTCATCTACCTCTTCCTCTCTGGAAACCATCAGTTTGTTGTCTCTATTTATAGGTTTGATTCTACCTTTAGTTTGTTTATTCATTTGTATGTGTGTTTGTAAGATTCTGTATATATGAAACCCTATGATATTTGGGTTTCTCTGTATGACTTATTTCACTTAGCATAATACCCTCTAGGTGTATTCATGTTGTTTCAGATGGCAAGATCTCATTCTTTTTTATGGCTGAGTAATATTCCATTTGTGTATGTATATACACACCCCCCACATCTTTATTTGTCTATCGATGGACACTTAGGTTGCTTTCATATCTTGGTTATTGTAAATAATGCTGCAGTAAACATAAGGGTGCATATACCTTTTTGAATTAGTGTTTTCCTTTTCTTTGAGTAAATACCAAGTAGTGGAATTATTGGATCCTATGGTATTTCTATTTTTAATTTTTTGAGGAACCTCCATACTGTTTCCACAGTGGTTGTACCATTTTACATTCCCACTAACTGTGTATGAGAGTTCCTTTTCCCCCACATCCTTGCCAATACTTGTTTGTTTCTTGTGTTTTTGATTTTAGCCGTTCTGACAGGTGTGAGGTGATATTTCATTGTGGTTTTGATTTGTATTTCCCTGATGATTACTGATGTTGAGCACCATTTCATGTGTCTGTTGGCCATCTGTATGTCTTCTTTGGAAAAATGTCTATTCCTCTGCCCATTTTAATCAGATCATTTGTGGGTTTTTGTTTTTGTTTTTGGTGTTGAGTTGGATAAGTTCTTATGCTTTGGTTATTAACCCCCTATTGAATGGTTTTGATATTTTTAATAAATTATAAATAAATAGATGTAATAGATATTTTTTGATAAAAATTGAAGAATCAAAGAAACCAGTTCATTCAGTATGTTAGAAATCTCAAACTGAAAGGAAATAGTGAACGGGATCACAAAAAGTGTTAATGTGGAAGGAAAATAAAGACATTTGTTAATGGTCCTAGAATCATCTCCTCTTATACCTTTAATGACTTTAATATCATTTTATCTATGTACATGAGTTTTTTCAGTGATTATAGAAAAATGCCATAAGTGATTTATGATTAAAATTTACTAATCTGGATAAGAGTTTTTCTTTATATAACAGGAAAGTTCTATGTGAAACATTCTATTTAAGAGGAGCAAATGTGGAAAGATCCTACCATGTAATAACCTGGCAGAATGAAGGTACTCAAAATGTTTGCTGAATAAATCATAAAATGATTACGGAAAGTTGGCACAGCAAAAGATGAATAAATTAGATCAATATTTTTGAGTCTAGTTTGCCAAGGATATTAATATTTGCTAAATATCATTACTTGCTATGTTTGAAGCCTTATCCTACTTATTTTACATACATTATTTACTCCTCCTAATTGTCTTGTGAGATGGCTGTACTTTATAAGAGATTTGCCACTTCTGGGTTACCTGGGTGTCTCAGTTGGTTAAGCATCTGACTTAGGCTCAGGTCATGATCTCAGGGTCCTGGGATCGAGGTCCACAGTGGGCTCTGTGCTCAGCAGAGAATCTGCTTGTCCCTTTTCCTCTCCCCCTGCTCATGCTTTCTCTCTGTATCTTTCTCAAATAAAATCTTTAAAAGAGAGAGATTTGTTACTTCTAATTCATTTTTGGTTTGTATAAAATAGGTATCTATGTCTAAGTTTGATTACAAGCCTGTATGTATTAAGATAATCATACCCATTGCATTGAATTGAAGGATTTGGAGGGCTGATCAAGGCAAGACATATGCCATCAGGTAGCAATGGCACACAGAGAGCTGCATTTGGGCAGCCCTTGAACAGGTTGCCTGTGGTGGGGGGTAATCCCTCTCAGCAGGAGACCTTTTAGACACCCCAGCATGACCACCATCCAGAAAGGGAGGAGGAAAAAGGAACTCCTTGGAAGGAGAATTGAAGAGGAGACTCAGTGTCTACATTATGTCACTCAGCAGCAAGATAGGGAGTTTCTGGGTTCCAGAGCAGTGGCTTGGGATCTTTAATGGCCCCAGGTTTATCTTATTTACTACTAGCAGATGTTGGGTACAGTTTCATGGGGTATGCAAAGCAGGCCAGCTTCTAAATAGCTAAATATGTGCTTATTTGGGCCATATTGAAAGCAACTGGATGTGTTAGAATTGTTTTTTTTGCACCAGCAGGCTTTTGAGCTAATAGTCTTAGACTGCTATAAAGAAGTAAACAATCCAGGGGCCTTATTTGGCTCATTGATATAACATCTATCAAGTAATTTCTATTCATTCTTGCTATACACAATAAATAAGAATACATTTTGCTGATTTTAAGCTACTTGGCATACATATGTGTAATATTACATGAGCTTACTTTTAAATACACACATGCTCCTAAATACTGGGGGGAAAAAAAACCTTTCACATATGTTATCATTCAACAAGCTTTGCTTAGGGGATTTCTTTTTTGTGCTTTTTAGGTTTAGGCAATTATGTTAGTCAGCTAGGGCTGCTATAACAAAACACCATACACTGGGTAATTGAAACAATAGAAATTTATTTCCTCATAGTTTTAAAGATTTATTTATTTTGAGAGAGAGTGCATGTGTGCATATGGTAGGGAGGGGCAGAGGGAGAAGGAAAGAGGTCTTAAGCAGACTCCCGCACAGAGCACGGAGCCCAATGAAGGGCTCGATTTCACAACCCTGAGATCACTACCTGAGCTGAAACCAAGAGTCAGATGCTCAACCAACTGAGCCACCAAAATGCCCCTATTTTCTCATAGTTTTACTTATTTATTTTTTTATTATTTTTTTTTCTCATAGTTTTAGAGGCTAGAAGTCCACACTCAAGGTGTTGGCAAGGTGTTCGTTTTTTTTTTTTTTTTTTTTTTTTTCCTCCCTAAGACTTCTTTTCTTGGCTTGCTGTCTGTTGCTGTGTCCTCATATGACCTTTTCCTGGTGTCTCTTCTAATAAGGACCCTAGTCCTATTGGATTAGGACTCCACTCTTAATGACCTCATGTACCCTGAATTACCTCCTTAAGGGCCCTATTTTGTTTTGGGGTTAGAACGTCAACATATGAATTTTCGGAGGCATAATACAGTCTATAACATTTTACCTCTGGCTTATTTTTATACATATTATATATATATATATTTACATATATAATGTTTCCATTCACATATATGTAAACTGTTTCACTATTTTAATTGTGTGTGTGTTATATACCACATACCTACTCTACTTGAACAAGAATTGCAGATTCATTTGGCTTATGAAATTCAGTTCATTTATAATCAGTTTCACACAGCACTTCAGTGAGAACAGAAAATTAACTTTCCTAGCTGAATAAAACCAAGATGGAAACAAATTTTTAGTTCCTAAAAGAGCTTTGTAAATGATTTTGTATCACATATTTCACTTTATTTATTCCAGCAGACATTAAAATACCTGTTAAATACTTTTTTTCATGAAGATGTTTACAACTACCAAATGGAGTAGCCATCATATTCTTAAGAGCTCAACTTAATTATTAAGACTATACTGTATTAGGATCAACCAATTCCGGGCACCTGGGTGGCTCAGTCGTTAAGCGTCTGCCTTCGGCTCAGGTCATGATCCCAGGATCCTGGGATCGAGTCCCACATCGGGGTCCCTGCTCGGCAGGAAGCCTGCTTCTCCCTCTCCCACTCCCCCTGCTTGTGTTCCTACTCTTGCTATCTCTCTCTCTGTCAAAAAAAAAAAAAAAAGATCAACCAATTCCATTAAAATGTCATTAAAACGAATAAATTGAAAGGATTCTCAGAGAAATGAGAAGGAATGGTTATGAGTTACTGAAATTTGAGCTCTATGAAGGTAGTATTTTGTTGCCATGGTTTTTGTTCATATATACAAATAGGAACAAAAGCTGGTAGCATTGCATTTTAAAATGATTCTATATTAAATGTATGTTTCCCCACAAATATTTGGCAATTTTCAAAATTGTATCTATATGCAAGACATTTTTCTGGGATTTAGGATTAGATCTTGGAATAAAACAAACTCCCTGCCCTCACAGAACTTCATTCTAGTATAGAGATGATAATAATCAAACATTTCCTTTATTTTGGTTTTCCTTTTTAGGACTAGCCAGTGACCTTGACAGTTTATTGGTATTCAACACATAAAAGTATATCTATAATCTCTAAATGATAAAGTGTACATATAATAATTGTACTTATAACTATTTCAGGGTGCTATCATGGCCTACCTAATCTATATGTCTAAAATAACCAGCAAAGATAATTCAGCTTTAATTTCTAAATTTATTAGTGAACATGGACCAAAATGCAAGAGACCATATAAAGGAATGGTTAAGAAATTAGTTTTTTTTTCTCTACTTGACTCCGTTCTCTGCTACTTAATAACTCTATGACATGAGGTAATGTATTCTATCTCCACAAAAATCAGATGTTTTCTGTGTAAAATGAAGGAAATAGTAACTATATTAAAGGATAGCTCTGAGTATTATGGAAGATAATATGTATATCATATTTAGCATGATGCCTAACACGTAAGATTCATTCAGATTTGTGGTAGCTATTATTACTGCTGAAGTGTAGATGTGTTAAAGAGGGCAAGGAGTTTCCATCTAGCGCAAATTTCTTAAAGTTCATATAGATCTTTTGAAAAATAAAACTCATGCCATGGTGTATGGAAAATGTTCCATAGATGATTATTATACTAGCGCTGCCCTAGAAAACAAAGTTATTTCTTAGCTGTATATGTTCAGATAAAATTCCAGAACATTTTCATGTATTGTTTGTGAGAAGATTTTCAGCAATTTCAATTTTCTTTTTGATATGCTTGTATTCTTCAGGTTTTTTATGTATTATTATTATTATTTTTAAAGATTTTATTTATTTATTTGAGACAGAGAGAATGAGAGAGAGCACATGAGAGGGGGGAAGGTCAGAGGGAGAAGAGACTCCCCGCCGAGCAGGGAGCCCGATGCGGGACTCGATCCCGGGACTCCAGGATCATGACCTGAGCCGAAGGCAGTTGCTTAACCAACTGAGCCACTCAGGCGCCCTTGTATGTATTATTTTTGAAAAGTAAAAAATATAATCAGTTTCTCACTGTTGGAGTGGCAATTTACAGATAAGCAATGAGAAGAGGCACAGAGTAAGCCATACAGTAATATTGATCTATATTTATGTATATAGACATATAAATGATTATATATAGATTTTTTATAGATATATGTATATACACATGCTAGTATACACACATATTTTACCTTGTCTTTCATCTGAGAGGGCCTAGAAGTAACAACTCTCCAGTAGCAATGAGTACATTTAATGAATTTATTTTGGTTTCTAATTCCATTCTTCACTAAAATGAGCCAGTGCTCCCTGCAGAAAAGGCTGCTTATAGCATCAGATGAAGATATATATCAAATGAGCCCAGAGGATGATGTAGAGCCAGAAAGAAAGGAAGTGCAAGAAAACAAAACAGAACACACATATAATGATGGAAGTATGTTGAAGAAACAGAGGAACCAACTGAAAGAGCCAAGGTTGGAACAATTTGAGCATCAGGATAAATTAAGTGTATCGAGTTATAACATAAAGTATAAGATTAACATCAATGAGGTCATACTGATATAATAAATTATTGTTGAATTGCAAATAATGTAGATACTCCACACTAAAGGATGTGGAACATTTCTTAAGTGTGGACTGTGCACAGTGATTTCCTTCCAATGAGTGCAGTACAGGGGGAGAGTACAGGAGGAATAATAAAAACTTTGTAGTGAAAAAAAAAAGAAAGACAAACACTACTTCAGCAAGGTGGTCAAGGTCAACAACAGCATTGCTAAATCATGTTGATAGTATGCACCTTGATGTGATGAAATGAAAATGTTATATGACTTCTGTGATCTTCCTTCTCCAAATACCAGCCTCCCATGTGAGAGTAAGAAAATATGCAATTCTCAATTTAGGGATATTTTAAAAAGATACTTGAACACTTCTCAAACTGTCAAAATCATCAAAATCAATAAAGTTATGAGAATCTGTCAACAGCTAAGAGCCTAAGGTGACATGACAACTAAACATAATGTGGTATCCTCGATGAATTTCTGGAAAAGAAGAAGTCATTAGATAAAAATTAAGGAAATCTGAATAAACTATGGATTTTCGCTAATAATTAGTTAATAATAGAGCAATTCTGGTTCATTAACTGTGACAAGTGGACCACACTAATGCATGATGTTGTGATGGAGGCTGCTTTTTACCCATGTATGGTCCAAAAATTGTTTCTTTGTGTGTTTTATATATTTTTTATTGTGGAAAACAATATAAAATTATATAATTTGTCAACTCCGGAAATTACATTCTTCCTTTATCCAGTTCTGTTATTGCTGCTATTTGATGTTTTTCTTGTTTTATTTTTTAAAAATTTTAATTGAAATATACTTGACATACAATATTAGTTTCATGTGTACAACATACTGATTTGACAATTATATACATTATGAAATGTTCACTGTGGTAAATGCAGTTGCTGTCATCATACATAATTATTCCTGACTGTATTTTCCTATGTTGTCCTTTTCATCAACATGACTTATTTGTGAGTATCAGTTTCCTATAGCCCTTCAGCTCTCCCACGGTTAAGCTCTACTGATTTTCAAAGTCAGACATTATGATGGCATGCCCCATGCCAGTCCCTGGGGCCAGGGATACCCAGTGTGGGGCCTTATCCCCTCATTCCTCAGGGAAGACCTCTGTGCCTATGATATCCCTCCCACTTGTGAGTTGATGCACCAGGGGTTTGGTGTCTCTGCCCCGCCGCCCCCCCCCCCCATCCTTCTCAATGTGGTTTTTTCTTTATATCCCTTGCAATGGAAGAGTTGTTTGGCTGGTCTTCAGGTTATTTTCAGAGTGAATTGCTTTTTTGTACTTGCATCCTTGATGTGTACATGGGAAGAAATGAGCTCAGTATCTTCCTACTGTTCCATCATCCCTACAATCTTCTTTGTTGTTGTTTGTTTAGGATTTCTTTGGGCTAATTCTATAATGTCCGTATTCTTTGTGTGTGTATCTGCTGGTCTCTATTTGATTAATTTCATAGAAGGGAGATATACTTAAACACCTTGAACTAATCAGTTTCTAGGACTTTGCTGAGTGCCTCTGTGTCTAGGTGTGGGTGTGTGTTGGGGTACATATTCATTGCTTGAGCCAATAGGTTAGAACTGTCATAATCTTCACATACTACTTATGTTAAGCCTAAAGGTTAAGCAGAGGTTAAAGTACCTTTTCATGTCTCTTCTGGGCATGTGCACAGTCCTACACATGAACACAGCCTCCTAGATTCCCAGAAATATTATGGAGTTTTTCAGAGTATTTTAGTTTCCTCCTTCTCCCCTTCCCCTGTGTGAAACATACACTAAACCAATGACACATTTTATTAATGATTCTGTTTATTTCCATAGCCTCTGACAATTTTTTTCTAAGTTTTTAAGAAAACTTTTAAACTTCATTCCTATTAATATGTGATGTCTCTACTTTTCTAATAATGGTACAGATGGCTATGTACCTCAATTCCAATGCTCCTAGAATTGAATTATTAATTAAAAAATAGAATATAATATAGCAATTATCAATACATTTATTGAAAATCTTTATTGAAAATCCTTATTTATCAATACATTTATTGAAAATCCTTATTCATGTTCTTGAACTTATTTTTTTAAAGATTATTTATTTATTTGACAGAGGCACAGCGAGAGAGGGAACACAAGCAGGGGGAGTGAGAGGGGAGAAGCAGGCTTCCTGTGGAGCAGGGAACCCGATATGGGGCTTGATCCCAGGACCCTGGGATCATGACCTGAGCTGAGGGCAGATGCTTAATGACTGAGCCACCCAGGCGCCCTGTTCTTGAGCTTATTGTTTTAATCATAATAGTAAACTTCTTTTTAATCTATTTAAATTTAGCTTTCTGTATTGATTTAAATTTTTATTAGCTTTAGTAGAAAGTTTTGTTTTAAATAATGACAATTTAAATAATTTTCTAATACTTCACCAATGTAGCTTTAGGCATCTTGCTTTATTAGAAAATTAAGTTTTTAAGTGTCATGCACAATGCCCAAGGAAAAAGTAATGAATGTATTTGAGTATTATTCCTGATTAAATTTGTGTATTTTATTAGATTAGAAACAAAGCTTTGCCAGTGGGAGTATATCATTACATGTAGTATAGAATGGCCCTCATTTCATGGGAAAACTAGTTTTGTATTGAAGTTGCATTTCTTTTTCTTTAAATCACTCTTTTCCTCTATCTTTTGGGAAATTTTCAGCAATTGTGGGTCACTGAATAAATTATTTAATGTATGAGAAATAACTAAACAATTAAATTTGTTTAACCCACCATATTTCATGTTATCTAGATCTCTTGTTAAGTAATATGGCATTCTTAAAAAAAAAAAAAGTTTCTCATATAGACGAACCTATATCATGAGCCTCTTATAATAAGTGAAAAATTGATAATTTTCCAGATTTTTATGTTTTTACTTATAAATTTGAACTTAAATAGGTTTAATAAGTAATCTAAAATAAAACATTGGGGTATTGATTCTGTAGTATATTAATAGGTGTTATGATAAAAAAATTCATGGTAGTCAAATGCATCTTAGAAATGTTGGATTAAAAAATGTTGAGGTTTCTTTATAGCAGAAATTCTCAGTGCATTTGCAAAGTTTAAAAAATATGTTAGTTTTATCAACCTGCTAATTTTCATCTTGACCAAAATTATATCATAAAATATTTATTAGTATTCTAGAATATTCTAGTGTTCTAGAATATTGCTAATTACTAGAAGCCTAAAGATCCACTTTTAATGTTTACCTAGCCAATTCACAGAAATTACTTAAATCAACAATTATAAAATATATGCAAAAATAAGCCAATTAAGTATAACAAGGAATGCAGTGCTACATACTTAATATTACCCATTTCCCATTTTACCCCACCAGCCTGTCTAGGGCAGAAAACAGCTTTCTTTACCCTGGCCAACATAGTAAAATATTTTGAACTGTACTGAGTTTCTTCCAAGGCTTTTAAGAATATTTCAAGGTTATCAAGTTATGTTCCTCAGCCTTATGTAAACTTAGGTTTTGACCACCTCTATAGTCTCATCTTGTGAACTAAACCCATGTTTTTTGTTCTTGCTTGTTTTTTAAATCATTCCATACTCCTCTAATAACTATTCATTTTAGTAGATGAGCTACCTCATAACTCCTCTAGGTCTACTTCTCCTGAGGCTATTACATCAAAGTGAGAACTAGTTTCAAACTAGTTTTTTCCTATGTTTTTCTTTTCTTTGACAAGTGCTGAGTAGTGAGAAACTTAATTGTAATTGGATCAACTGTGTCTTTCATATAGCATGAAAAATATTTAACTGCCCAAAACGCATGTATAGGGTTACTGTATATACTATATATATATAATGCTGTGACTCCTCACTTGGAAGTGTGAAACTCAGGGCAAAAAGAAAAAAAAAAGGTGGGGCAAGGGAGAATGAGGTAAGGTTTTCCTCTTATTATCACTTTTTTCTTTCCTTTTCTTTTTTACCATTCTAAATTATTTAAGTCATCTTTTGTCACAAGCAAAGGGATAGAAGATCAGTCTACAGGTCATCATTTGGTACAAGTAAAGAAATGAGCTTAAAGTCTCATACACTTTACCAGTCCATGTACAGAGTAATGGTCCAAACTGGTGCTGTGGTCCACAGTGTCAGGGAAGTGGTCCAGATTTTCTTTATTCATATATTGTGGGTTGGAAGTGGCTTTGCATGAAGGCTGTGGAATAGAGTGTGGTTGCCATCTTTCCAGAGAAAGAGCATCTCATCATGCAGAGATGAGGTAGAGATCATGTGCTCTCCCTGATGTGACTTCAGGAAAGCAGTCAGCATATTGACTCCAACCCCAGGAAGAATGATGAAGTAGACGAGGATCTTCTATGTATGATCTGAGCCCTCCTCACTTGGGGTGTCTCAACATAGGCCTCCCCAGTTGTGACTGGAACCCATGTAGTAGCCCAGAAATCAGGGACTCAGCTACCACTTCCATTTTTGACCTGAAACTGTCATTATCTCTTAATTCACACCATTATTCTAGAGATTAGAAATAAAATATGTATTCTTGTTTAAAAAAAAGAATTATGACATTTAAAATTGTGATGGCAGTAAACATCAAGTTATGTTCCTTAGAGAATCTGTGCAATGAAACACATATTCAGTCAATTTCAGAATTCAGAAGAAAATCATAGAAACTAGATATGGTGAGAGAAACATTAAGAGAGAGAAGTGGAAAATAAAATCAAATCTACATAAAATGGCAATGTCATGAAACAGAACTGATATAAAATGATGAATGAAAAAACTACCATGTTAATGTGAAAGAAGAGCCCCATTGACAAATTTATTTTTTTCATTTAAATAATTTATAAAGCCCCCAAAACACCAAGCAGAATTAATGAATCATCACGTTACTTTTGCAAATTACAAAGGTTTTTTTTCTTTTTAAAATTATTTATTTATCATTTATTTATTTATTTTGGTTTTCTATTTATTTTTGGTGGGTGGGGAGGGAAGGTAAAAAAAAAAAAAAAGGTTTGGTTTTTGCTTCAAGGAGCTTTTCTAAAGAGTGGTAACTCATTCATTACACATTCCCATGGATGAATACTGTTTTCTTGGCTTTCATGACAGTTTGAATTCAAGGTAATGTGCACAAAATTTATTTTTCTGTAATTCAGTATATTCATTCAGACACACATGGGGTGACCCTTGTGTTCTCCTTCTCATACAAAAGATATTGGCACTTTGGCTTCAAGGACAAATAAAAAGTATCATAAATACAACTTGTGATTTGGATCTGGGCTAATGACTAAGGAACTATTCAGCTATAATAGTCTTGGATATTTCAGTGTCCTGTGAGCTTACAATTAATAAAGACTGCTGATTCTAAGAACTATGCCACCAGCAAGCAAGTGAGGGAAGAGTTATAAGTCTGATGCAAAGTTCAGAGCAAAATATCAATGATCTCCTCACTTTTGTGATATTTATAGAGAGTGAGGATAAGAATTATATGAATAATGATAAATAAAAAGTATTTACAGAAATGGGAAAATATTTTTTCATTAAATTTGCCACTTTCTCTAGTTTAATAAGATGCTTGTGAGGAAAAGAAGGCAGGAAACTAGTTATGTTGTTGTTTAGAACTTCTTAAGAGCAAAAAAATGAATACCAATCAACTTCCTTGGTTTAATATTAATTGCCTTAAAGCGTGTTATTTTGTGAGGTGCCTAGGTGGCTCAGTTAAGCATCTGCCTTCAGCTCAGGTCATGATCTCAGAGCCCCGGGATCGAGTCCCACGTCTTCGTCCTGCTCTCTGCTCAGCAGGAGTCTACTTCTCCCTCTCACTCTCCTTCTGTTTTCTTCCTCCCTCTCTCTCTCAAATAAATAATAAAATCTTTAAAAAAACAAAACCAAACAAATCCCATGTTATTTTGTAACTTGAACACCTATGCTGTGCCTTGAAATTTCAAAGCAAAAAGTAAAATCACATAGAAAGCCAGAAATGTCATCAATGCATCTACACAGATGTTTGCTTGTAGTTTTTGGTATCCCAAACCTTTTTTTCACACATTGCACAGATGTCCTTTTTGTAGGCACAGCCCTGGCAGTAATGAGAACCTGGTTGGTTCACAGAACTTTTACAAATTCTGCAAGTGGAGAACTTATTCTTTCCATATGGATCGAATCTTGCTTTTTTTTTTTTTTTTTTTTAAGTCAAAGCTTTATCTTCGTTCAGCTTTCTTCTGCCACTTTCTGTGGTATTCCTTGCACCATCTTTCCATGTGTTTGGAGTAATAACAGTACCAAGTTTCTTTTCACCTGGGAACTGCAGTTAGCTTCTCCCAAAAGATGCAGCCCCTTAACTCACATTTTTCACACACGATCCTTCCCGGACAGTTCCCTTGGCTGCAGAAACAGCAGCAGCTTGAAAATATCAACACAACCGCCAGGGAAGGATCTTTTCCTTTGTCTTAAAATCCAGAAAGTAACATAATGATGTATCAGTTACTAGGTTCACATCCTTCCCATATTTCTGAAGACACAAGTCAAGATAAAACTGATAGTTACCAAACATTTGATATGATAAAAACATAATACCACTAATGGAGGAGGAATTTCCTCTGCTCAATATGAGTAGATGGAGGTGACTGAGGGGGTAAAGAAATTAAAAAAAAAAAAAAAAAAGTTTTCACAAGAAACTGAGAATGCATGAAACAAGGATGATAAAAATTCTGATTAACCACAGATAGTGGCAAATTGAATTTTAACTAGATAGTTATGGTTTTCCAAAGCAACAAAAGCAGCTCATCTTCACGAGGCTAGTAGTGGGTACTAAAACTCTTTAATATACCCCATCCCCTACTACTGTGATAAATTACACACACAAGTGGTTGGCATTCTTAAGAATATTGGTTAAAGAGAAAGACTAGAAAGTAGAAATGTGTTTTCTTTTGCTCAGCAAGTGAATAACTTCTGTTAGGTTTCTGTTTCCTCTCTGGGGGTCTATTTGACAGTAGCCCATTACCTTTAAGAGACAGCCCCACAACCTACTCAGTACAACGGTATGCTTTATTCTATGATTTCTGTAGGGCACAAATATCATAGTATGATCATGTAAAATACATATGTACATTTTTTGTTTCAAGTTTTTATTTAAATTCTAGTTAACATATACTGTAATATTGGTTTCAGTAGAATTTAGTGATTCATCACCTACAACACCCAGTGCTCATCACAAGTGACCTACTTAATACTCCTCACCCATTTAACCCATCAGCCTGCCCACCTCCCCTCCAGCAACCCTCATTTTGTTCTCTGTAATAGAGAGTCTCTTATGGTTTGCCCCCTATCTCTTTTCCCCCCTCCCCTATGTTCATCTGTTTTGTGTCTTAAATTCCACATATAAAAGAAATCATATGGTATTTGTCTATTTCTGACTGACTTATTTTGTTTAGCATAATACACTCTAGTTCCATCCACACCATTACAAATGGCAAGATTTCATTCTTTTGATGGCTGGGTAATATTCTGTTGTGCATATATACAGCTTATTCTTTATCCATTCATTAGTCAATGGATATTTCGGCTCTTTCCATAATTTGGCTATTGTCGATAATGCTTCTGTGAACATCAGGGTGCATGTATCCCTTTGAATGAGTATTGTTGTGTCTTCTGGGTAAATACCTAGTAGTGCAGGGTTGTCCGGGTGGCTCACTTGGTTGAGTCTCCAACTCTTGATCTCAGATCAGGTCATGATCTCAGGGTTGTGAGATCAAGCCCTACATCAGACTCTGTCCTGGGCATGGAGCCTGCTTAAGATTCTTTCTCTCTCCCTCTCCCTGCCTAGCTCTTGTTCTCTCTCTCTCTTTCTCTAAAGAAACAAACAAAACAAAGCAAAACAAAAACCTAGTAGTGCATTGCTGAGATATAAGGCAGTTCTATTTTTCTATTTTTAACTTTTTAAGGAACTTCCATACGGCTTTCCAGAGTGGCTGCACCAGTTTACATCCCACCAACAATTTAAGAGGGTTCCCCCTTCTCCACATCCTAACCAACACCTGTTGTTTCCTGTGTTGTTCATTTTAGCCATTCTGACAGGTGTGAGGTGATATTTCATTGCAGATTTAATTTGTATTTCCCTGATGATGAGTGATATTGAGCATCTTTTCATGTGTCTGTTAGCAATCTATATGTCTTCTTTGGAAAGATGTCTATTCATGTCTTTTGCCTATTTTTTAACTGGATTATTTGTTTTTTAGGTGTTGAGTTTGATAAGTTCTTTATAGATTTTGAATACTAACACTTTATCAGATATGTCATTTGCAAATACCTTAAATATGCACATTTTAATTAGCAGACGGTTCTTTTTATATAGATCTTGAAATACAAATCAGAATAAAATTCAGATGGAATAATGACTTAAATGCATAGAACCTAAAATTACTGAAATACCACAGGAGAAAATTGAAACTCTGAGCTACACAATAAAAGCTGACATAATGATTTAAGTATCAAAAACTTCAAAAAGTAAAAACAAATTTCAAAATAGAGAATTTCTGCAATGCAAAATAATTAATACAGTCAAGAGATCTCATAAAGCAAATAGAAATAGAAGATAAAAATTACATTGAACGGTTGTCACAAAGAAGCAATTCAGAAAAACAAAATATAAAAGATAATAAATATAAAATATTCAAACTGCCTAGTATTCAACTAAACACAATTTAAAATTATAAAAATTTTATTTATAAATTTGATTCATAAAATTAATTATGTAAAGCATTCAGATTGGTAGAAATATAAACATTGGACCAATATTCTTTGTATTCTTTGGGTCATGCTTTTTATTTAATAATTTAGAGACTTTTTCCACATCCATTTATAGATTTATATCTTTCAGAATACCTTCAAAGTCTTATATATTCTGGATTCTTCATCACTTATTTGCCATTCCTATGCAGACAGTGAGTTGTCGTCACTTGGTTACTATACAAACAGTTCTATAGTGGACAACCTTACCCACCCAATTTTGTTTGGATGTGTTTTCTTAGTACTGATCCATTCTCCTGGGAAAATCTTGCCCCCTTTCCCAACCATCAATTCAGGAATCACAAGATTGGTCACTTACTTTTAAAACTGTATTATATTATTGAGACATGTTACTTTTGTGACCTCAGAATTCTTCCTCAATTTGGTCTTATTATATTAACAAAATCATCTTCTATTGAAAGGTAAAAATATTTACTATTTTTACTGAAGATACACTTATTATTTTCATTTTCCTTTTGTTGGTGGCACTAAATTGCTGAGAAAAGGCATAAGAAACAACTTTATTCTGCCAAATAAAATTATAAATCAGTTTAATATTTAGTAATATTTTCTAATATTGTTTTTTATACATTATATAACTTAAAATTAGGGTATTTACAAATTTCTTTTTTGTATCTGATGAGGCTAGGACCTCCAATATTATGTTGAGTGAAAGTTGTGAAAGTGGATCTTCTTGTTTTATTCTTGATCTGAGCTTTAAGCTTTTCCTCATTAGTATATTGTTAGCCTTGGCTTTGTCATATATGTTCTTTACTATTTTGTGGTAGTTCCCTCCAAACCCATTGTGTTGAGAGTTTTTTGATCATGAATAAACACTGAATTTTGTTAAATGCTTCTTCATCTATTGAGATGATCATATAACTTTATCCTTTATTTTGTTAATATGGTGTATCATGTTGATTCATTTGCAAATACTGAAACTTACATCTGAAATAAATCCCACTTGATGGTGGTGAATTTTATTATTTTTTAAAATGTATTGTTGATTCAGTTTGCTAATTTTGTTGAGAATTTTTGCATCTTTGTCCATCAGAGATATTGGCCTATAGTTTTCTTTTTTTGTAGTGTCTTTGTCTGTTTTTGGTATCAATGTGATGCTAGGTTTATAGAATGAATTTAGAAGTTCCCTTCCTCTTTTATTTTTTGGACTAGTTTGAAAGAAGCAATTCTTAGTCATTCTCTAAATGTTTGGTGGAGGGATGCCTGGGTGGCTCACTCAGCTAAGCATCCAACTCTTGATTTCAGCTCAGTCTCAGGGTTGTGAGATGGAGGCCCATGTCAGGTTCCATGGCCTGCTTAAGACTCTTCCTCCCCCACCCCCTAAAAAAAAAATATAATAGAATTCACCTGTGAAGCCATTTGGTTCTGGACTTTTGATAATTGGAGGTTCTTTGATTACTGATTCAATTTCATTGCTAGTAATTGATCTGTTCAAATTTTCTATTTCTTCCTGTTTCAGTTTTAGAAGGTTATATGTTTCTAGGAATTTACCCATTTCATGTAGGTTGTCCAATTTGTTGGCTCATAATTTTTCAGAATATTCTCTCATAATCCTTTGTATTTCTGTGGTGTTGGTTGTTATTGCTCCTCCTTCATCTCTGATATTGAGTCCTCTCTCTCTCTCTTTTGATTAGTCTAGCTAAAGGTATATCAATTTTGTTTATTTTGTCAAAGAACCAGCTTTTGGTTTCATTGATATTTTCTATTCTTTTAGTCTCTATTTATACTTTAATTTGTATTACTTCCTTCCTTCTAGCTTTGGGCTTTGTTCTTTTTTCTAGCTCTTTAAAGTATAAGGTCAGGTTGTTCATTTAGATTTTTCTTGTTTCTTAAGATAGGCCTGTATTGCTGCAATCTTCCCTCTTAGAACAGCTTTTGCTGCATCCCAAAGATTTTGGACTATTGTATTTACATTTTCATTTGTCTCCAAGTGTTTAATTTCCTCTTTCTTTTCTTGGTTTGTGTTCTTTCCAGATTTTTTTTCTTGTAATTGATTTCTGGTTTCATACTGTTATGTTCAGAAAACATGGTGGTATTATTTCTACCCTCTTAAATTTATTGAGGCTTGTAGGTGGCTTAACATGTAATCTATTCCACTTGAAAGGAATGTATATTCTGCTGTTTTTGGATGGAATGTTCTGTATATATCTTGTTAGATCCATCTGGTCTAATGTGTCTTTCAAAATCACTGTTGATTTTCTGTCTGGATGATCTATCCATTGATGTAAGTTGGGTGTTAGAGTTCCCTGCTATTATTCTATCATTCTCAATTTCTCCCTTAATGTCTGTTAATATTTCTTTTATGTATTTAGGTGCTCTTATATTGGGTGCATAGATATTTTCAATTGTTCTATCCTCTACTTGCTTTGATCTCTTTGTCATTATGTAGTGTCTTTCTTTGTCTCTTGCTGCAGTCTTTGTTTTAAGTCTATTTTGTCTGATATAAGTATTGGTAGCCTGGATTTTTTTTTTTTTTCATTTCCCTTTGCATGTATATGTTTTTCCATTGCTTCACTTTCTGTATGTGTCTTTAGGTCTGAAGTGAATCTTTCATAGGCAGCATATAGATGGCACTTAAAAAAAAAAATCCATTCCATCACCCTATGTCTTTGATTGAAGCATTTAGTCTGTTTACATTTAAAGTAATTATTGATTGGTATATACTTGTTGCCATTTTGCTAGTTGTTTTCTGGTTGTTTTTATAGTTCTTCTCTTTTCCTTTCTTCTTTCTTGCTTTCTTTCCCTGTGGTTTATTGACTTTCTTTAGTGTTATGTTAGAATTGTTTTCTCTTTATTTTTTGTGTATCATAGGTTTTTTTTTTTTTTTAAGATTTTACTTATTTATTTGATAGAGAGACACAGAGAGAAAGGGAACACAAGCATGGGGAGTGGGAGAGGGAGAAGCAGGCTTCCTGCGGAGCAGGGAGCCCGATGTGGGGCTCGATCCCAGGACCCTGGGATCATGACCTGAGCCAAAGGCAGACACTTAACGACTGAGCCACCCAGGTGCCCCTATAGGTTTTTATTATGGGTTTTTTTGTGGTTACCATTGGAATCATATACAACATCTATGTGTATAGTAGTCTATATTATGTTGGCTATATGGTTGCTTAAGTTTGGACACATCCTAAAAGCACTAAATTTTTACCCCTACTCATTTTATGAATATGATGTCATATTTTACATCATTTTATTTTACATATCCCTTGTCTAATTTTTGTAGATATAATTGATTTAGTTCTTTTTGTGTTTTCACCTCTTTACTGGGTTTATAAGTGATTAATGTACTATCTTTAATATAGTGTTAGCATTGGCTCCTTTAAGTGTCTGGCTATCCAGGCTGTGGGAGGGAAAGGGAAATGGTGCTCACCAGTACTTTTTTTCTGGGAAAAATCTCCTGATGATCCCTGCCCCTCCATTACACATTTTAAGATTGATCAATGCATCTCCTTCACTTATATCCCAGGCATTTTTCAAACAGTTGCCTCTGTACTGTGTCACAGTGTGAGTTACTAATATGCCAGCTCTTTAAGGGCAGGGACTCAGTTTTCTATTGCCCTTTGTCTTGCTTGGTGTTAAGCTCATTGATTTTTAAAGCTCCTGAAGTTAAGCCCCACTGTTTTTCAAAGCCAGATGTTATGGGTACTTGTCTTCCAAGTGCAGTTCCCCAGGGCTGGGGGTGCCTGGTGTGGGGTCTGATCCTTTCACTCCTCCATGCTTGTGGTGCCTCTCCTTTTTGGGGTGTCACATGAGAGGTTTAGTTCCCAACTTCATCTCCACCCTTCTTACCCTTCTTGATGTGGCCTCTTCTCCATGATTAACCATGAAAGGTCTGTTCTGCCAGTTTTTAGGTCATTTTCAGAGTTGGTTGTATAGATATCCCATAGACATACTAAGATAATAGCTACAAGGTGAGCTCAGTATCCTTTTAGTCTGCTATCTTCCAAGAAATCCTGTCTCTGGTACTTTTTGTTATAACATTACATTAAGAACATTTTTCATGCTATTGAATATTTCTTGAAAGTATGTTAGTATCTACAAAACATTCCGTCTTATGAGTACCACATTAACTTACTATGCTTTTATTCTTAGACATTAAATGTGTTTCTGATTTTTCCTATCCCAAAGCATTTTATAATAACCATTCTTATACATTAATTTTTGTCAGTTATTTTATTTCTTTAAAATGAATAATTATTATACTGTCATATAAAGTATGTTCTGGTCATTCAAAACCATAGAGGAAACAGTACATCCAAATGTATTAGTATTTAAAAATCATAGCATGTCTAGGGGAATTTTAAGTAAATGAACATGGTGATCAAATTTAAGAACGAAAACTTGACACAGCCGGCTATTATGTGCCACCTAATGTGAAGAAATAGGAAGTACAACACATCAACTTTGAAGTAAACTTACCAATCAAATCTAAATCTAATTGAATCTCTTGCTCAGTTACTAATTTAAAGGAAACACATAAAATCAAAGAAATATGTTAAAAATAAAACCTATAGGAATACAAACAAAAATCCAGAATTTGTTAATTCTGTAAGGCAAGTGAATTCCTACAAGGAAAAAACAAACTTCACGGAAAAAGAAAAAAAAAACCAAAACCCTATTAAGACAAGAGAATCATCAACCAGGCTATCAGTATTTTGTGCCTTATTGGAATCCTGATTTCAATAAACCAAGTTTGAAAGAGACATCATGGAAATATGTCCACTAACTAGATTTTTATAATATTAAGGATTCAGTATTAAATTTCCAGGTTAAAAGCTAGAAAGATGTTTTGTTTAGTTCTAATGCTGATTTTTTTTTTTTTTTTTTTTTTTTGATGAAATGTTATGCTGCCAGGATTTGCTTCTATACAGTTCAAGGGTTAAGGGAAATTGGCTGGTATGAACCAAAACAGGATTAGACCTGTGTTGATAATTGCTGATGCTGTTTATCTTTCTTATATTTATATATTTTTGACTATTTAAAATGCCCTAAATGAGAGCAGTAGTAAATGAGCTTAATATTTAAGCAGGTCACATATAATACAGTCTTGTACTATGTGTGTACGTGTGTGTGTGTGTGTGTGTGTGTAGTGAGAGATTTGGGAAAAGGAATAAAATGATCAGATTCACAAGTTAGAGCACAGTGTTATGAATATGTAGACATGAATTGGTCTAGAAGCAAGGAGACCATTAAAACCTTCCTCATTTTCTATAATACCAGTTCTCATATTGGCACACTCTTACGTGCTGTAATTTCTCTACAGAATAATAAGGAAAATCATAATCCATTAAAAATGAAGTGTGGCAGCCAAAGGGACTTCCTAGTAGAGGCAAGGAAGCCCTCATATCTTGAGTAGGAGTGCAGAAAAAGTCAAGCAGGAAGCCTGAGATTTATTGTCTTGTATAATTAACTTCAAAGGGAACTAAACTCAAAGAATGCAGATTTGTTAAACCAAAGACATTGCCCGCTTTGTGAAAATCTGGGACATGGAATCTAGGCATGCAGGTGATTGTTTCTGAAGATTTGACTCCTCTAATTCCATGGAAACTTCTAAGCTTGAAGAAATGCTTTCCTTCTTATTAAGAGCAATCATCTCAATAATCCCGAAAGGCAACATACATACCACTTAACATGTGACCTCACTTTCCCTCCTGATTATTTGGTCTATACCTAGGTTTAAGTCACAACAACTAGCTGAAGACACACTGAACTTGATAAATAAAGTACTATAATTTGCAAAACTACAAAGCTATCTGACTTATATTTGTAACCACTTGGGCAGGATAAGTGGCACTTGATTAGAAGATAATTTATCAAAGGGCTGGAAGATAAAATAGGGAAGAGTTTATTTATTTGAGAATACTCTCTGGAGATAATTTAGCATCCTGGAAAGAAACTCAGGAGATTGTGCAAGTTAACTGATAAGATGGCTCTCAATGGCATGGTACACATGATGGCCAAGCTGAGCAAAATCACAATGTGTAAATTGCCATATCAGATGATGGATAAAGACATTAAAAAGTTCAAGCAAATGGACATGTCAGAATGGATATAATATGTACAATCAGAAGATGAGCATGATGATTATGTTCTTTGGGAAAGCCCAAAGAACACAGAGAAGGCCACATGAATAACCTGGTAAGAAAAGCAGGAGCATGATTAAAAAGTTCAGTGTGGCTCAACTTTTCAGTCTAGAGCTAGAGATAGAAGGGTGGTTTTTGAACTTGTCTAGCTGAAAACAAGGGCCATGTATGGACTTTGAAACTGAGTCCAGAGGCCGCACTTAACTGTCAGCAACAGGTGGTGCTTACCCATAGATATTGTGAGGAGTAGCAGCCCTAGGAACCCAATCCAAAGGGACTTGTAGGGATGGTTAATAGGCTATGACTTCCCTGGAGGTAAAATAGGCTGGTGACAGACAAATGTACTACTCAGCTTAAACCAGCAGAATAAAGCAAGGTTGGATGTCTGGGAACCTGAAGGTGGCCACCCTAATAAAAATATCCCTTGTAGAGTTCCCAGACCTGAGCTCATTGTTCAGATTTAGAACCCAGTGAACATTGGTTTTTCAAGTGGAACAACATCATAGCACCATAGCATGGACACACAGTAGTGACTTACTCAGTTTTTCCCCAAAGGGAATTATACAATTTACTCAATTGATTATAAATTAGGAAATGGGGTCTACCTACATACTTCTAACACTAGTTAGTACTGAGTTTCAGTGACATTGAACTATGGGTACTTTGAAACATTATTATGGACTTTCTATTTGTATGGGGGGGGGGGGCATATGGAAGCCAGGAAATAAATGACTTACACTGACTCCCTGGTGATCATTCCCCTGGATCCTGAATGTTTAACTGGTGTTACATATTTAGAAGTTACACAACCTCCATATTGGGTCCTTGGTTGTGGATAACTACCAAAATGGAGAAAGCCAAGTGGAAGCTTCTGAAACTGTTCTTCCATGACCAAGTTATTAAAAAGAAATAAAAATTACATCTGTATGTATTGCAGAGTTTAGGTGATTCCTGCCAGGTTTATGTTTCTGATAGATGCAAGGATGGTGATCTTCATCATATCCCCAGTTAAGTTATTAACATTGCCCCTGCAGAAACCAGGTGGGTCTTGGAGGATGACTAGACCACTGCAAGCTCAATCCAGTAGTTATCATGATTGAAGCTTCCATGACAGATGTGGTAAGTTTGTTAGAACAGATACAGCCTTGGGTTCATAGTATGTGGATACTGATTTGGCATGTATACATATTTTTGATTTGTAATAAGAAAAAAAAGGATCAGGAAAAGTTTTTGCTCACTTAAAATGTACAATAAACACTCAAAATTTGCCCTTGAGTAGTAACTCCCTTTTCTTATTGTACAGTAAAAAAAGATCTGGACTATCTAAAGATTGCAGAGAGTAGTACATGAATCCATTGTTTTGAGTATAGCATATTGATCTATTTAATTGGCTGGCACCCTGAAAGCTTTTGTAAGACACATCTACTCTAGAAGATGGAGTAACCATGGTGGCAGAGACTGTGACTTCTGCCACAGATTTACAAATAGATACAGATATAACCAGGATGTCAGAAGTGGGATTCAGGGTAGCAGTTGTGAAGACAATAGCTAGAATGGAGAAATTGATTAATGGCAACATAGACTCTCTAAGGGCAGAAATGAAAGCTGAACTGGTAGAACTTAAAAATGCTATCAATGAGATCCAATCTAATCTAGATAATCTAACAGCTAGGGTAAATCTAACAGCTAGGGTAACAAATTCGTGATCTAGAAGACCAATTGATAGAAAAGAAGGGAAAAACTACTCAAAATCCCTGAAAATAGAATCAGAGAAATAAGTGACACCATGAAACGTTCCAGTGTCAGAATTATTGGGATCCCTGAGGGGGTGGAGAGAGAGAGAAGACTAGAAGATATATTTGAGCAAATCGTGGCTGAGAACTTCCCTAATCTGGGGAATGAAACAAATACTCGTGTCCTAGAGGCAAAGAGGACCCCTCCCCAAATCAAGGAAAACAGGCCAACACCCTGGCATGTAATAGTAAAACTCAAATTTTAGAACCAAGGAAACCATCTTAAGAGCAGTTAAGGGGAAGAGATTCCTTACATACAGAGGGAGGAACATCAGAATAATGTCAGACCTATCCACAAAGACCTGGCAAGCGAGAAAGGGCTGGCAAGACATATTCAGGGTACTAAATGAGAAGAACATGTAGCCAAGAATACTTTATCTGGCAAAGCTGTCATTTAGAATGGATGGAGAGAGGCAGAGCTTCCACAACCAGCAGAAACTGAAAGAATATGTGACCACTAAGCCAGCCCTGCAAGAAATATTAAGGGGGGTTCTATAAAAGGGGAAAGACCCCAAGAGTAATATAGAATAGAAGTTTACAGAGACAATCTATAGAAACAAGGACTTCACAGGCAACATGATGACAATGAATTCATATCTTTCAATAATCACTCTCAATGTGAACGGCCTAAATGCTCCCATAAAATGACACAGGGTTGCAGATTGGGTAAAAAGACAGGACCCCATCCATATGCTGTCTATAAGAGACCCATTTTGAACCCAAAGATACATCCAGACTGAAAGTGAAGGGATGGAGATCCATCTTCCATGCCAACAGACCTCCAAAGAGAGCTGGGGTAGCAATTCTTAGATACATTAGATTTTAAGCTAAAGCCTGTAGTTAGAGACACAGAAGGACACTATATCATTCTTAAAGGGTCTATCCAACAAGAAGATCTAATAAATGTAAATATGTATGCCCCCAACATGGGAGCAGCCATCTACATAAGCCAACTGTTAACCAAAATAAAGAGTCATATTGATAACAATACATTAATTGTAGGAGATCTCAATACTCCACTCTCAGCAATAGACAGATCATCTAAGCAGAAAATCAACAAAGAAACAAGAGTTTTGAATGACACACTGAACCAGATGGACCTCATAGATATATACAGAACATTCCACCCTAAAACAACAGAATACTCATTCTCGAGTGCACATGGAACTTTCTCCAGAATAGACCACATACTGGGTCACAAATCAAGTCTCAACTGATACCAAAAGATTGAGATTATTCCCTGCATAGTCTCAGACCATAATGTTTTAAAACTGGAATTCAATCACAAGAAAAAATCTGGAAGAAATTCAAACACTTGGAAGCTAAAGACCACTCTACTCAATAATGTTTGGGTCAACCAAGAAATCAAAGAAGAAATTAAACAATTCATGGAAACCAATGAAAACGAAAACACATGGATCCCAAACCTATGGGATCCTGTAAAGGCAGTCCTAAGGGAGAAATACATAGCCATCCAAGCCTCACTCAAAAAAATAGAAAAATCCTGAATTCACCAACTAACTTTACGCCTTAAAGAACTAGAGAAAAAGTAACAAACAATGCCTAAGCCACACATTAGAAGAGAAATAATTAAGATTAGAGCAGAGATCAATGAATTAGAAACCAGAAACACAGTAGATCAGATCAATGAAACTAGAAGCTGGTTCACTGAAAGAATTAATAAGATCGATAAACCACTGGCCAGACGTATCCAAAAGAAAAGAGAAAGGACCCAAATTAATAAAATTATGAATGAAAGGGGAAAGATCACAACTAACACCAAGAACATAGAAACAACTATTAGAAATTATTATAAACAACTATATGCCAATAAATTAAGGAAACTGGAAGAAATGGATGCCTTCCTGGAAACCTATAAGCTCCCAAGACTGAAACAGGAAGAAATTGACAACCTGAACAGGCCAATAACCAGTAAGGAGATTGAAGCAGTGATCAAAAACCTCCCCCCAAAAAACAAGAGTCCAGGGCCTGATGGATTCCCTGGGGAATTCTACCAAACATTCAAAGAAGAAATAATACCTATTCTCCTGAAGCTGTTTAAAAAAATAGAAACAGAAGGAAAGCTTCCAGACTCATTCTATGAGGCCAGCATTACCTTAATCCTCAAACCAGGCAAAGACCCCATCAAAAAGGAGAATTTCACACCAATATCCCTGATGAATATGGATTCCAAAATTCTCAACAAAACCCTAGCTAATAGGATCCAACAATATATTAAAAGTATCATCCACCATGACCAAGTGGGATTTATCCCTGGGGTGCAAGGGAGGTTCAACATTTGCAAATCAATCAATGTGATAGAACACATTAATAAGAGAAGAGCGAAGAACCATATGGTCCTCTCAATTGATGCAGAAAAAGCATTTGACAAAATACAGCATCCTTTCCTGATTAAAACTCTTAGAGTATAGGGATAGAGCAAATATTCCTCAGGTTCATAAAATCCATCTATGAAAAACCCACAGTGAATATCATCCTCAATGGGGAAAAGATGAGAGCCTTTCCTTAAGATCAGGAACATATCAAGGATGCCCACTCTCACCACTATTGTTCAACATAGTACTAGAAGTCCTGGCAACAGCAATTAGACAACAAAAAGAAATAAAATGTATTCAAGGTGGCAAAGAAGAAGTCAAATTCTCTCTCTTTGCAGATGACATGAACTTTATGTGGAAAATCCAAAAGACTCCACCCCCAAATTACTGAAACTGATACAGCAATTCAGTAATATGGCAGGATACAAAACCAATGCACAGAAATCAGTTGCTTTCTTATACACTAACAATGCAACTGTAGAAAGAGAAATTAGAGAAACAATCCCATTTATGATAACACCAAAAACCATAAGATACCTCAGAATAAACCTAACCAAAGAGGTAAAGGATCTATACTCTAGGAACTACAGAACACTCATGAAAGAAATTGAAGAAGACACAAAAAGATGGAAAAACATTCCATGCTCACAGATCAGAAGGATAAACATTGTTAAAATGTCTATGCTGCCCAGAGCAATCTGCACCATCAGCGCCATCACAAAGTTCCAATGACATTTTTCAAAGTGCTGGAACAAACAATCCTAAAATTTGTATGGAATGAGAGAAGACCCTGAATTGCCAAGGAACTGTTGAAAAAGAAAAACAAAGCTGGGGCATCACGTTGCCTGATTTCAAGCTATATTACAAAGCAGTGATCACCAAGACAGCATGATATTGGCACAAAAACAGACATATAGACCAATGGAACAGAGTAGAAAGCCCAGATATGGACCCTCAACTCTATGGTCAAATAATCTTCAACAAAGCAGAAAAAAATATACAATGGAAAAAAGTCTCTTCAATAAATGGTGCTGGGAAAATTGGACAGCTATATACAGAAGAATGAAACTCGAGCATTCTCTAATACCATACACAAAGATAAGCTCAAAATGGATGAAAGACCTCAATGTGAGACAGGAATCCATCAAAATCCTAGAGGAGAACATAGGCAGTAAGCTCTTTGACATTGGCCACAGCAACTTCTTTCAAGATATATCTCCAAAGTCAAGTCAAACAAAAGCAAAAATGAACTTTTGGGACTTGATCAAGATAAAAAGCTTCTGCACAGCAAAGGAAACAGTCAACAAGACAAAGTGGCAACCCACAGAATGGGAGAAGATATTTGCAAATGACTCTACCGATAAAGGGCTGATTTCCAAGATTATAAAGAACTTTTCAAACTCAGCACCCAAGAAACAAATAATCAAGTCAAAAAATAGCAGAAAACATGAACAGACACTTCTCAAAAGGAGACCTACAAACGGCTAACAGACACATGAAAAAAAATGTTCATCATCATCAGTCATCAGAGAAATTCAAATCAAAACCACATTGAGATACCACCTTACACCAGTTAGAATGGCAAAACTTGACAAGGCAAAAAACAACAAATGTTGGAGAGGTTGTGGAGAATGGGGACCCCTATTGCACTGTTGGTGGGAATGCAATTGGTACAGCCACTTTGGAAAACAGTGTGGAGGTGCCTCAAAAAAATTAAAAATAGAGCTCCCCTATGACCCAGCAATTGCACTACTGGGTATTTACCCCAAAGACACAGATGTGGTGAAAAGAAGGGCCATATGCACCCCGATGTTCATAGCAGCAATGTCCGCAATAGCCAAACTGGGGAAAGAGCCAAGATGCCCTTCAACAGATGAATGGATAAAGAAGATGTGGTCCATATATACAATGGAATATTACTCAGCCATCAGAAAGGATGAATACCCAACTTTTACATCAACATGGATTGGACTGGAAGAGATTATACTAAGTGAAATAAGTCAAGCAGAGAAAGTCAATTATCATATGGTTTCACTTATTTGTGGAACATAAGGAATAGCATGGAGGATATTAGGAGAAGGAAGGGAAAAATGAAGGGGGAGAAATCAGAGGGGGAGATGAGCCATGAGAGACAATGGACTCTGAGAAACAAACTGAGGGTTTGGGAGTGGAGGGAGGGTGGGAGAATGGGTTAGCCACATGGTGGGGATTAAGGAGGGCACGTACTGCATGGAGCACTGGGTGTTAAATGAAAACAATGAATCATAGAACACTACATCATAAACTAATGATATATTGTATGGGGACTAACATAACATAATAAAATTAAATTAAAAAAAATCAAGAAATCGTGCTAGAAAAATGAGCAGAAAAAAGTTATATGTAACATCAAAATCATATTGCAGAAATATATATTCAAATTTCATATGGAAATCCCCATAGTTGAAATAATTTTATTTATATGTCCATGATGCCTTAATCATTCTTGTATATAGACTAAAGTTTCCTGAGGAATTTTTAAAATTGAATTTCACAGACCTGTACCCCTGAAACAAATAATACATTATATGTTAATTTAAAAAAATAAAAAATAAATAAAATTGAATATGAGATCACAGTATCTAAACATTTATAAAGTAATTTTTTGCAGATCCATTTATTTGCTAAGATACAGTAGCAGAACAACTTACACCATTGATCTTTTCAAAATTTTACTTTAAATATATTTCTGGCAGGTGGTGGGAAATATTTCATTTAGATGCTGAAATATTTTTTTCCTGCATATTATCCTACATCCAATAAAATTATAACACATTAGCAAAAACTTCCTTAATAGAATGCAGTTTGGGAAGATGATATTTTGTTAGAAAAAGTATCCTTATACAAAAGTTTTTTCTTTCCTTTTTACCTATTATCTTTTTTTCTCAATGTGTAAGCAAATGTATAGTAAATCAGTCTTTTAAATCCAACAATCATATTAAATGTTTTTTTCCTATGGAAAATTATACTTTATATCACTGTTTTAATGTGTTCCTTCTCAGCTTTGAAAGTGTATCAGACTTGACTTTCCAGTTTTATCGTTCCCCACCATCCTATGGCTATTTTTTCCCAGCATCACATCATATTATTCTAATCCTGAATGCTTGAAAGAAATATTTATTAGAACTATCTTGAAAATGTTTGCAACTTTTAGTACAGGTACTTTTGAAATTTACAGGTAGAAAGATCTGTAGACAAGTCTTTTCCATTCTTGGAAGACAAACCCCAGCACGTTTTCAACAATTTATTTGACTTTCATTGCCCATGTCTTCTAAGCAATCAATTTATCTTTCTCTGCAGAGTCTGTGAACAGAACTGCATTTCCAATTGACAGGTGCAGGGATTTCCCTGGTTAGTTGCCCCTTTGCTCTTTTTCCTGTGCTGTCACCAGAGAGAAATGACTGAAGGCCTTGACAATGAAAACATTTTCTGATAAATAGTGCCATTCATGTAGAAAGAGGACAACATATGTCCATATGCAAACCTCTGTTCAACTTCCTTCTTTCTAATAAGGTTTGTACTTTCTATGACTGTACAAATCATTGTAGTATTCACAACAAAAAATTTAAAAATGAAAGAATTTACAGGGGCCAAAGCAATGGCCATTGGCTTCTGCATGTGAAATTTGTTAGGTAGATGATCATTTTTGGTACTCTGCTGTTCATTTTTTCCAAGTTATACTTGTAGAATGTTTTTTTCTTTTCCTATTTCATGTCTAAATGTCTAAGTAAAATGAAAAAGGAGCAATTTACCTACTAGAGAGGCAGGAAGCCATATAGAGACCCCAGTTTGAAAGAAAGGGCCTAGAGCCTGTTTTGTTCAAAGCTAAGGCTTTAAGTGTGTGTCTCTGTGTCTCTCTTGCTTTCTTTTCTCTCTCTCTCAAAGGTTTACCTATCTGTAAATGAGCACTGTGCATCCTTAGTGTGAACACATGGTACTGTGTAACATCTCCTGGTGGATTTTTATTTCCTATATCATTTTAAATGGGCAATAAAATATATTGCTACTTAAGACATTAAGAATAGTGACCTTACAATATGGCACTTGCAAAAGAAGATGGAATTAATAATAAGGACAATAATAATAAGGACAGCCTTGGTAATGGAAATAAGTCAGAGGTTCTTGCTACTCAGGATCCTTTTGAGCTGGTCTTTTTAGTAGAATCCCATGATCTTTGTTTCACATCAGTGTCTTACTTTTATCCCTTGATAGAACATGAGAAAAATCATATGTGTGTCTAAGGATCATGCCCTTGCTTCAAATTAATTCTGCTCAATTTTCCATTGCTAGGATTAAATTTTGTGGGCTTTCTCCCATGGTTTAAGGTGGTCACTTTGTGCTTCTCAAATTTATACAGAGATTCTAAAATTAATTCCTTTGATATTGTTGTCTGATTTTTGTACTTATCACTATTATAACATAAATAGCATGTTATAACAATATAATAACTTACGTGTATTTTGGTCTTACGGTGTTTGTTTTGCTATGTTGAGTTGTAAGATTCAAAATGCTTTGAAGAAAGGGTAGATTTTCTTTTTTGATGGTTACCATTAAGGTTTGATGGTTATCAACAGAGCAAACTTCATATTATAAATGGTCTTCAAAATAACAACAAAAAAAGTTTGCTTACAAATTCAGTGTAATCAATTCTTGTCTTAAAGCAGTACCACTCTCATCTAGCTAACAAATATGCTAAACACCCTCACAAAACTCCATATTTATTATTCCTTCTAGAAATCACTTGGCTGATATTCATTTGGTGGATTTAAAAGTTTACTTATATGATGTTTTTTAAGTCAAAAACTTTTATTTTGTTAAAAAAATGTTTTGAACAGAATAATAAAAGTCATTTAGGACCTATAATGGTAAATGTAGATATCAAGTAACAGTTTTACTGGAAAAAAAAATCTATGTAGAATACCTGTGGACCCAAGAATCTTACTTTTATGTATCAAAAGAAGGTCTAATTATTTCTCATTATTTACTACAAGAGGCATGATACCTTACACATGTGTCTATATTAAGTGGATCTACTTTTGGGGAGACATTAACCATCAACCCATTTATCCAGTTTAAATCCTAAAAAATACCCTCATTGGACATTATTACAGTAAGTCCTAATACAACTGCATAAACCTGTATGTCCTTGATAGTTATTTCATATTCAGTCTTTCTTATATCTTAAAAATATTAAAAGTGGCTACACATAAGACAGGTAAAGTATCCATTAATCCAGGAATACTCTTGGAGCAATCAAGACAGTGGCCCATGATCTTGAGTCCGTTTACTGAGTTTAAATTTTGGTTTTACTTATTATTATTAATTTATATTAGTATATATTATAAATTATATATTAATAATTTCCAGTTATTGGAAAACTTATGACTCCTTAAAATGTCAGCTTCCTCATCTATAAAATAATTCTAGCACTTAATTCCTGGGTTATTGTGAAGGCTAAATGATAGAGTATATGAGTTTTTAGACAAAATCTAGGTACCTAGAAAACAAAAATTAAGTTGTAGTTAATTTGTGAGGTAGCCCAAAGTATTAGCTATGCTTTTCCTTCCAGGAACAAGGCAATCACTAAATAGCACTCAAAGCTCTGTCCTTTTTTAAAGCTTAAAAAAAAAAAAAGTTGAGATTTGCTGAAAAGATAGCATCAGAATCTCTCATTTTCCCATTTTGGCATCATTTCTTTGGCACAGGAAAGTTTATTATTTCCTAATGTGCACCTAATATACCTTGTTTGCCTTTTGAAAATTTATGGTGCTATTTAACATCAAAACTTGTGTCACATGGAAATGCCTTCCTGGGAGGGTGTGCTGTTACTGTGGAATCATCTGTTTGTGCTATCATTAGGTACAAAAGCTTTGAAGTAAGACCCGAAGCTAAAATTCTCACAGATGTTGCATTGGAAATAAACTTCAAAAAGGATGCACAGTGCTCATTCACAGACAGGTAAACATCTGTGAGAGAGAGAGAAAGGAAGGCATGAGAGACAGAGAGGCTCACTTAAAGGCTTAGCTTTGAACAAAACAGGCCCCAGGCCTTTTCTTTCAAATTGATGTCTCTATTTATATGGCTTCCTGCCTCTCTACTAGGTAACTATTGAGCCTCCCTTTTTGAACTAATTTACATTGACCTCTTCCTTAACTCCCACTGGTTTCTTTTAAAGTAAGGTTTGTTTTCCCTAATGAGGCTTGGCAGCGAGCAGGGGTGACCAAAAGAAAATAAATTCCCTTTTAACAAGCTATGCCTCTACTTAGGCTGATATTTGGAGAAGAGGAGAGGCCAAGAATACAGACAAGATCTTGAGTCTGCAGGTTTAAAATTGGAGATCCTATAAATGCAATGTATGTAGACTCACCACATCTTTATTTAAGAAATTTTTATATTCCAGACACTAAGGCTACAAAATAAGGACAAGCAAAGGCATAAAAAAAATGACCATTTTTGATAACTCTTGGGCCATCAATTAAACTCTTTCTCTATTTTTAATAAGTGTAAAAATTTAGGTCAAGTTTTACTTTAATAAAATTATTCTTTTTCTGTTCATTTTATCAACTGATGGCTTGGAAATACTGAGGCCATCACAGAATAAACAACAAGAAAACAAAACTACCAATTAGAAAGGGTCAATCTATCAGAATGATAACTTGATCTCTCAAAGCCTACAGCTTACTCAAAGCCCCAAAATAATTTTATCAAACAGTATTGTAACTGGAAATAAACAGCCCAGCTCCCTTTGAGTTTTCAGGTCTCTTGTCTTCTATTATTAGTTTATCATATGATTTATTTTTCAAAAAACAAGGATCTGACAAATTTGTGCCACTAAATCTCTTCACTACTTTGATCTTCATTTATGCTTTAGGGCAAAACAGCTTATGTGATGCTCAGCTTTATGGGATGTAGATTCTTTGCCCTTCATGTACAAGCCAAGCTTCCTTTACCTCCAAGCATTCTGGAACTGATCGATGGCAAGCCTGCCTCAGAAAGTCTTTTCTTATCCTCAGTAAGAACATATCGGTAAATAGGAAGAGATGATGATGCTACCAAAGTCTGTGAGCACAACTTCTAATTTCATCAGCTCTGCTGATGTTACCTCTGGCTCAGAGGTTCCATTTCCTCTGCCTCTATGGGATGCATCAGGATTGCTTTGACAGCAAGCCCCAAAGGCATATGAAAGAAAGTTTCTTGCTTCTTAAGACTGCTTTTACTGGCTCACCGGTTCAATGTAGTAGCAGCTCTAATAATAACCAGGGAGCTGGTAAAATAATCCAAATGGTGCTGTCCTCAGATTCTGAATTAATAAGAAAGCAAACTCATTTGAGTGAATATACCTTATTATGAAAAGAAAAAGAAAAAAGGATATTTTACTGGCTAACACTGATTATTTTTATTAAAATATTTTTATATTCTTTTTTCTTAAAAGCTCATAGGTTTTATGTCATAAAAATGTGGGTGGAAATCCTGACTTTATCACTTATGAGCATCATGACTGGGAAAATTAGGTTAACCCTATAATCTCCTTGAAATTCAGTCATCTCAAATATATATCATTTTGAACTCAGCTATAAATCAATTGAGATAATATGCTGATTGAGGTTTTGCGATGTTTATTTTTTTAAAGATTTTATTTACGTATTTGTCAGAGAGAGCACAAGCAGGGAGAGAAGCAGGCAGAGGTAGAAGCAGGCTTCCCACTAAGCAAGGAGCCCGATGCGGGACTCCATCCCAGGACACTGAGATCATGACCTGAGCCGAGGGCAAACGCTTAACAAACTGAGCCAGCCAGGTGTACCAGTTTTGTGATGTTTAAATAACATAATATGTGTTCATGTTTAGGATTATGATTGACACAGAAGTCATCACTTAGCATAGATTGTTTTTGTCTTAAAAAACAAAAACAAACAAAAAACACAAAAACTTAAAACTCTCTCTCTCTGCAGGTTAAATATACCTACTTCAAGAGCAGGAGTTCCCTGACTTCATTCTCTATTCCTATAGATTTTAGTGTTTCATTGGTCATAATGAATTGAATCATGGGCCCCAAAAGATATGTTCATGCCCAGTTACCCAGAACTCTATTGGATGGCACAAGATATGATTAAGTTAAGGATCTTGAGAGGAACAATTTATCCTAGATTATCCAGGTCATATTTAAATGCAATCACTTTTATCTTTGTGAAAGAAAAACAGAGAAGAGAGAAGACCCAGAGGGACTGGAGCAAGGCACCCACAAGCCAAAAATCACCTGAAGTCACCAGAAGCTGGAAGGGGCAAAAACTGATACTCCATTAGCTTTTGGAGGGAGTGTAGCCCTGCCAACACCTTGATTTAGCACTTTTGGCCTTTATAAACATGAGAGAATAAATTTCTCCAGATTTAAGCCACCCAGTTTGTATAATTCTTTATAGCAACCATGGGAAGCTAATGTACTGTCATTTTATCACTTTTAACGTTCTTTGTGTGTATGGGAAATCTTATCAATAGAATGCTGGGACCTTCAAAGTAGAAATCATATCTTGCTCCTCTTTGTGTTGGACTCAGTACTTAGCATAAATTCTTACACATAGCAGGGGCTAGAAGAAAATTCCTAAATGGATTATTGAATGCTACATTAGTGAGAACTATTCTGGACCTAAATATAAACATTAAGAATAGGTTGGTAAAAAGTCAGAAGGTTGACCAACTACTGGGGCTCCTGGGTGGCTCAGTTGGTTAAGTGTCTGCCTTTGGTTCAGGTCATGATCCCAGGGTCCTGGAATCGAGCCCTATGTCAGGCTCTCCACTCAGCGGGAGCCCGCTTCTCCCTCTTCATGCCGCTTCCTCTGCTTGTGCTCCTCTCTGTCAGATAAATAAATAAAATCTTTAAAAAAAGGTTGACCAATTATTAAGAGACATAAATAAAAAAAAAAATCTTTAAAAAAGAGATATATCTCTAGGGGAAAGGATAAAATGAAGCATTCATTCTTACACTGAACAAATTAAAAACATGACATAGTAAATAACTGATTGACAAATCTAAGAGATTGACAATCTAAGAGAATTACTAACAGAATTTTGGTATACTGATTATACTTCTGGTGTCCAGTTCAACTTGTAGGGAGCTTGGAAGTGGTCACTCTCTTCTTCACAATAAGAAAAGAGATGAATAAACTGAAAATCACTAACTCTGTTTAGTCATCAGAGAACCAAAGCCACAAGCCAAACTGTTTTCCCCAAAACTGAGGAGAGAGGTGATACAGAGAATCACAGTTTATTGTGTGTATAAGTCCTAAAGTGGAATAGTCTTGTCACTAGTAACACTGCTGGTAGGAAAATAAATCACAATTGACAAATTGCTAGAGGCCCAGTGTGCACTTGAGAATTAAAATTGCCACGTGGGCCCAGCCTTTAATGAGTTTTATCTCCAGGAGCCCCATCAGGGTCTCCCTGTGAAGAATGGAAAAAAATCATCTCATACTTCTAACAGGGGGAGGGGAAAAGTCACTATTTTTTTTTTTTTTTTAAGTCTTTGTTCTTCTTAACAAGGCCTGCCCTCAAGGGAAACTATTTTAGCAGAACCTGTTTGGAATTTATCTAAGTCCAACCTACATGGCAGAAGGGAAATTTCCAATTCCAGCCTTCCAGCTCTTTGAAAGAGAAGAAAATGCTAGATGATATATTAGAATACATGTTTAGTTAAGAGAAGTGTAATGAAAGAGGCATAATTCCTTTAGTGGGTCAGAGAAGCTTCCACCCAGAGTGACTGGTTAGGGGCATCCTGGCCATGACCAAGTCAATTTGATATAGAATCTAAGAAAGATTCAACACCAAGACTCAAGATAATTACTGATGGATGGACTCTAGCAAAATTAATAAATTAATCAAAAATAGAACGCATGAAGATCAGAAAACAAGGGATGCTACATAGTGGAGGAAGTCCTAGGTTGAAGATGAACAAAAGTCCAAGGAGGAAGATGGTGCAGCAAGACTAGGGGCAACCAGTCCAAACTGGAATAGAAGAAACCACGTGCAAGAAAATGTTATGGTTAGGAAAAAGTAGACTAGATCTGCAGGATCATTTGGGGAAAACTACTTTTAAATAGAGAAAACAAGGCAAAGGAAACACTGAAATATTATATCCAGAAAAACTTGAGCGTATACAGAAAGGATGTTTAATAATAAGTACAACTGGGTCATGTAGTGAACACACTTTACATATTTTTTCCCTCTGTGTATATTTGTCAATTTCATTTAAGGTAAGAAAAGAGATGTGTGTTGCATATGGGTGAATTAGTTTTTTAAAAGAATATTCATAAAAATACATATTGCAGAGAAGAGTTTTCAGCTTCATGGTGATCAGCAGATATATCTCAGATTTTGTAAAGTTTCACTTGCTAAAAAACATTTTATGTAAAGTGGCGCTTATGTAAATTTTGGCTTTAGCCGGTTTTTGGTTTCTGCAGCAAAATTGCCTGGTTAACATATTATAATAAATTGTATTGTTTCTTCTTCATTTCTCTTTACCCAACCTTGTTTAACATTTTTTTTCTTCACTCTTTCTCCCACCTGATTACACTTACACTTTCCTTCTTTTACAATCTCATCCCTTCTTGATATATAGAGCTGATTCTCTTCTAACGGATACACAATGAATATGTGCATGGATGGAAATTAATTGGGATTCTGTACACCTAGATTTTGTATCATTTCAAACCCATTTTTTTGGCACATCATTTTCCAACATTTTGCCATTTTTTTGTTCTTCAACTGATTAGTTATTTCTTATATCTCCTTGGGTCTCACTTTGATTTTTCCTTTGATAGGAAACAAAAGCACTTCAAGAAATCTATCATTGTGCTCTTAGAATGGTTTTTTTTAGGCGTTGTTTGGAGTGCTCAGTTTAATGTGGAAATAAATTACTCATACAAGTTATGCACTTTGTTGTCTAAAATAGACATATCTTCTTTAGTCTTTTTAAAAGAATATTCATAAAAATACATATTGCAGAGAAGAGGTTTCAGCTTCATGGTGATCAGCAGATATATCTCAGATTTTGTAAAGTTGCACTTACTAAAAAATATTTTATGTAAAGTGGCGCTAGAATTAGAACATATCTTCTATCTTCAGAATTCTTAGCTCAATCATATAACACTTATAAAGATCTTATATATCAATCTTTCTTATAAACTATATGGTATAAGAAGTTCAACATCAATAATTTGATAATAATGTATTGCTGACAAATACATACAACTGCTCTTTGAGGCCTATTTATTATATGTAATTTACATATAAGGAAATAGAGACTTATATGAGTAGTTGCTCAAGATGACATTGTTAATAAATAAGAGATGATGTTAAAATTTAAAAATATATGTATTTAAACCCATACATTTAAATCCACATTTGGTATACAAAATATTGATAGATATTGTAAATATTGAGCTATTGGTGGCACTCTATTTCATGATCATTTATATTGTATAATATTTACTTGATTTTGACTATTTTTTAGCCTCAGTATGGGCTAGCCAAAAGGAAATAAAGAAGACAACTTTTCTGTAAGAATTTTTTTTTTAATCCATGATGTGGAATTAAAAACTAAAATTCAAAAGATCAACAATGTATACATAATAATGGATGGTATTGACTTCTTAAATTGTCAAAAAGTAAATATGTTGGCATAAGCCTGTGCAAGATTTAATTATAGGCTTAAATAGATCCATCCCTACAAGCAGTGTAAAGCATTTTCACTGACAGGCCATGGAGTCCCTCTTATTGAATTCTGCTCAATGGCTAAAGAAACAGTCATCAATTTGGTGACTTAAACATTTAATTTGCTAGACACATCAGAGTAAACACCCAGTGGAATGAGAATTATGCACACAATTGCAATTTGTATTACAAACAACAACCAACTCTGCAGGTTTGCATAAACTGAAAAACTTAACATATTCTTACTAAGAAAGCCCAACACTGTAAATATATTTTTCCCTTGTGAATGTATATATATAGTAAAATTTATTTAAAAAATGCATACTTAGAGTCTGGAAATGAAATTGAGAATCATTTACCGTACTTTGTTTTGTACAAGTTTGTACTTCGTTTTGCTTGTTTTTCTTTTATAGCCTCGGTCTAATTACACTTATTTCTAGCCATAGTCTTTAAACTGCCATCTCCAGGCCTATGCCCCAGATGGGGTTATGTAAAGAAAATCATAGATGCAGTCAGGCAGATGGCCTTGTCAATCAATTGCCTCCAACCTTTTGGTTAACCCACCCTCTTCCTCGGCTCATTCATTTTCACAATCACTGGGGAAGGACAAGATCTAAATTTTTCACTCTTTCAGGCTTTCAAAGTCCTCATGTTTCTCTTTACTTCAAGGAGACAAGATTGTTTCACCAAAAATATGAAAAATAGAACACATTAGGACATAACCTCTTTAAATTCGTAACAACAGGGGTGCCTGAGTGGCTCAGTTGTTAAGCGTCCGACTCGATTTTGGCTCAGGCCATGACCTCAGGGTAATGATATTGAGCCCCACATGGGGCTGCATGCTCAGTGGGAAATCTGCTTGAGATTCTCTTTCTCTCCCCCTCTGCCCCTCCCTCCCACTTGCACATGCTCGCTCTCTCAAAAAATCAGTCAGTCTTCAAATTCATAACACCACATCCCCAGACATTCCTGTATAGGAACACGTATTTTTTCCTCCTCCCCTGTATTTATACATCCAAGGCCATCTTCTCTACTAGTATCCTGAATGTGACCATATTTGTATATCCATCCCTTATTATCATATATGAATCACATAAAACCTGCTTATTAGATATCTTCAACAGCTTTCTTCATGTGCTCTTCATGTATCTCTCATAAAGAACATATTAAAAAAATAACCTTCAAACTATATATGGGGACCCTCTGTGCTATCTTTGCAACTATTCTCTAAAAGCCTAAAATTACTTTAGACTAAAAACTTGAAGACGCTAGAATTTTACCTCCTTTTACCAACATTAGCCTAAGTCTCCATTGTTTTTCATAAACGAACTTTGTGAATAAAGTTTCTCGACTTCTTTCATTTCCAAACCATTTGGACATTATGGTTAACGCCCTAAAGGACCACACCAGTGATTTGCATCCAACGAATCTGATCCGCAACTTTAGACCCAACTTTTCTATTTAGCAACAGTGTTTCACACAGTCCAGCACACCTTCTTTTTGAAATATGCCACTTTTTTTGGTCACAATAGGAGCAGAGATTTTAGCTCCATGAGTTCTTTTGCTTTGTGGACTCCTTCACATATAAATTCCAACTATCATCTAGGACTCTCAACTAGACCCTCCTCTCTCACCTGGCTTTTATTGCCATGTACATGAAATAACTTCCCAATCAAAATCTCTAGTCCAGGCAACTCTATTGTTATTTATAATGAGCCCCATATTTAATAGTTCCCACTGGGTGTTTAAAAATACATCTCAAAGTTAATATCAACTCTCATTGTACCAGATTTTACTTCATCCAGACTCTTCAGTTTCAGTGAATGGGCAGCCATTCACCTGTGTTCAAACTGTAGATCTTTGAATCATCCCTAAATCACTCCTGCACGTTCTCTTACCAGTTTATCACTAAGTTTTCTTTCTAAAAACTCCTTAGTCTTAATTTTTTGTAATACATTTTAATCTACACTTGAACAGCTAGATTAACTTAATGAATACTCGTTCCACATTTGTTTTTGCTCCTGGAATCAATTTCACACACCATAACGAAAGTTATCTTTAGCAATACAAATCTAATCATGGGATTCCATGTTTATAATCTTCTCTTACGGCATAAAATCTACAATCTATGGCTTGGAAAAGTACATATAACCCCTAGCAAAGCTTCCTATCCTTCTTTAACCCTAGCTTCTATTGGTCCAATATTCCTGCCTTCCCCTTATTTCCTCAGGATAAGTATGCCTCCTTTTCCAAGAAATTTTCACACATGGTTTTCCCTTTGCTTGGAGGATTCTGTCATCACCTTGTCCATGAAATAATCCTACTCTTTAGTTACATCTCAGTTTAAACACCCTCTAATAGTCTTTACATTACCTGCTCTTTGCTTTTATTGATCTAAGTTTCCAGACCAACTAAGGGGTCTTCCTCAGAGTAACTTGCATAGTGACAGATTCCACAGCAGGACATAATAGACATGTACATGCATACCATTCAATTCATTTCCTCCTGGTAAGGGTGGGAAGTATATTTTATTTAATTTTAACAATTTTCTCTATCACCTACATATCTCTGCAGCATTGCACACAGAGTGGAAGTTTTCCTTTTACCTCCACTCAATAACCATGAACTTGTATTGTTCCCAAATGCAATTTTGGGTACACTAAATATTTATTGGCTTGGGCTGCCATAACAAAAGATCATAGAGTAGGTGACTTAAACAACAGAAACTTATTTTCTCACTGTTCTGGAGACTGGAAAGATCAAGATCAATGTCTGACAGAATTCACTTTTTGCTGAGAGCCCTCTTCTTGGTTTGCGGATATCAATTTTCTTGCTGTGTCCTCACATGGCAGGGAGAAAAAGAGATGAGAGAGAGATAGGCAGGCAGACAGACAGGGAAGATGGGGAGAGATTGAGTTGGGAGGGGAGGAGAAGGGGTGAGAGAACAAGGTCTCTGGTGTATCTCCTACAAGGAGATTATGAATTTTTTTTTTAAAGATTTTATTTATTTACTTGAGAGAGAGAATGAGAGGAGAGAGAGCTTGAGAGGGGGAGGGTCAGAGGGAGAAGCAGGCTCCTCGCTGAGCAGGGAGCCCGATGCGGGACTCGATCCCGGGACTCCAGGATCATGACCTGAGCCGAAGGCAGTCGCTTAACCAACTGAGCCACCCAGGCGCCCCGGAGATTATGAATTTAAACAGCTCTCCTCTCCTATATTTCGGGGAATTCTCAAGAAATCCATCCTTAACTACCCAAGAAGCTGTATACTGTATTTCTTATGGTCAGGGTTCTTGGTATTGTGAAAGACTGGGAGAGAAAGGATATTTTATATACATATAATGTATATATGTAAATTATAGTTGACACACAGTGTCTCATTAGTGATTTGACAACTTTATGCCTTATGCTAAGGTCACCACAAATGTGGCTATTATATGTTACCATACAACACTATTAAAAATATCATTCACTATATTCCCCATGCTCTGCCTTTCGTCCCTATAACTTATTCATTCCATAAATAGAAGCCTATATCTCCTACTCTTTTTCAACCCTTTTTGCTTATTTCCCAGTCCCCCATACCTCTGGCTACCATCAGTTCTCTGTATTTATGAGTCTGTTATGGTTTTTTGTTTATTCATTTGTTTTGATTTCTGGATTCCACGTAGAAGTAAAATCACATGGTATTTGTCTTTCTCCGACTTATTTCACTTAGCCTAATGCCCTCTAGGTCCACCCATATTGTCACAAATGGCAAGATCTCATCTCTTTTTTTTTTTATTATTATGTTATGTTAATCACCATACATTACATCATTATTTTTTGATGTAGTGTTCCATGATTCATTGCGTATAACACCCAGTGCTCCATTCAGTACGTGCCCTCTTTAATACTCATCTAAGTGTTGCTTTTATCTCTTTCTCCTCATTAATCACTTTAGCCTGTTTAGATCCCACCCGCACTATTTTTGAAGGTGTTTAAACTAGAATATACCTGGATTTTAATAGCTTTTTACCAAATTCTCCTCTGCAACATAGGACACACTTTAAATCATCAGACTTACTGTATTCTTTAATTATTGATTTTGGCCTGTATTGGTTCTGTTTATTCCAAGTGTAATTCTGATCATATCTAAGTGGGCTTTCAGATATTACTTCACTATCTGCAAATATCACTGTTGTTGACTGGCAATCAAACTTAAAAAGAAGCAGTAGGTTTTTAATGATATGTTTATTTGATTTATAAAAAGAAAACAAACAGAAATTACAGCATGCTCAGCATCTTCATCTCATCAGTTGGCTCTGTGTATTCCTCATCTGTATTCTTATCACAATTTGTACCCATGTGTATTTCTCATCAGAATGGGGCACATGAAGGTGAGAGTCAAGGTGTATGCACATCACATTGACACAAAGAAACCACAATCTCAGTTTCCCACATTTTTTTTAAATAAGATTCTAGTCACACGTATGCACTGTATAGCCCGCATGCCCACTCTCAGGAACCCATGACCAGATGCAGTTCCACAGATCAGGAGTTTCACAGCAAGTAAGGCAGTTACGATATTCCACACCCACCTTCATTTTTTATTTCCAAACAAACATTATTGTGAAAAGCAGACCCAGATATTATTGTCCAGGGTAGTTCTAGGTCAAGCCAAACTTGACATCATTCTTTTACTCTCAGATGTTATTTTCTCCAGATTCCAATTTTTCTTTGTTACCCTGCTATGGTGACATATTAATTTTGCATAGTGTCATCTCCATGTAACTTTTGGTATGGAGTCCATCTTTATGTTTCTTGCTCTAATTCATGGCTGTAGTATCCTCTTAAATCCTGTTGAAAGCACACTTTTTTGTTAATAATTGTCCCATTTCCTTGTAAATTTTTTTTGAGGGCTTGTTCTCATTCATCCGAGTGATCACCTGTTTTAACTGCTATGTTTTTAAACTGTATGCTTATCTAGTTCTCTAGTCATCTTTACAAATATGCATTTTATTTTATTTTTCTTTGTGGAAATTTATAAAAAACATTTCTTGACTCCATCAGATAATCAGCAATAATAGCAGAAATATTTAAATTAACTATGGTTTTGTTTCACTAGTTCATAGATTTATATCCCTGGGAGAAATATATGCAGAAGTAAATCTTAAGGCAAGAAAGGTAAATTCTTTCATAAAATTTATGTAACTTAAAAAAAATAGCACCTATCTGGAACTAACTGCTAAAAAACAGCTACCAAATTCACATGAGCGGGACTTTTTTTCTTTTTTTAATTGGTGGTTTTTGTATTAACACGGATTACTAGGGGATGGACAGATTTTCCACTATTTGCCTATTTCAGTGTAAGTGCTGAGAATAAGGAAATATGATGTTATATCCACCACCAGCTCTCTCAAGAGTGCTATTGAAATACAAATGAGTCTATTCCATAGCCTGATTGTCTCCAGACTTTTCCAGTGCATATTTTCATATAGTAATATTGCTGTAATTTGAATGATTCTAATTTTCACTATTCACCACCAATATCATTATCAAAATTAAGTATTATTTTGTACACCTTTATTTGCACAATTACTTATGCAATTCTGATGTTTAATACGAAACCAAATCACTAATTTAATAGTCAAATAATTTAATAAAATGATTTGAGTTAAGTCAAATAATTAACTATAAAAATCAAATAATAATACAAATACTTTGATAATCAAATAAATAATTGTATCATAATGATGAAATAATAAATTAAATAGTAATCCATCATTCATTAATTATTTCATTAATTTCCATGCATAGAAGAAGAAATTAAATAACAGTGATATTACTTACACATTTTTAAGTTTCTGCACTCATACTTATTTATCTGAAATTGAATCTAGGCTTGCTTTATTTATGGTCAACATGCTATACCTGCTACTTCCCAATATCAATAGAAATTTGCCCCACTAGGAAAATCCTCAATCATATCAGTAGAAATATGGGTTGGGATTTATCAGATGACTTAAATTACACAACACTTGGAAGACCTAAAATATATTTATTCATTTGTTATTAAGGTGTTTAGTTTTATAGGAAATAATATTTATTTATTTTTAAAAGATTTTATTTATTTATTTGACAGAGAAAGAGAGAGAGAGAGAGAGCACAAGCAGGGGGAGTTGCAGGCAGCGGCAGAGGGAGAAGCAGGCTCCCCGCTGAGCAGGGAGCCTGATGCAGGGCTCAATCCCAGGACCCTGGGATCATGACCTGAGCTGAAGGCAGATGCTTAACCATCCGAGCCACCCAGGCGCCCCTATAGGAAATAATGTTTAAAGCTAAAAAATATTTTTTCTGTTTTTCCATTACATGGAAATGCCACTTTTTAAACTTTTAAAATAATGGTGATTTTGAAAAAATCAAAGCTCATTGAACATCATGTTTACCTGTGCTTTTAAGATAATGAATCAACTTTAATATCCTTATACTGATTTTAAAATCTATGAATTTTCTTTGCATAAATTTTGTCTTTTGTAAAATATAATAGAGCAGCCAAGTATTATGAAAATCAATTATTTTAATTAAATTCAACTAATTAAACTTCAGTGTATTTTTTAAATTCTAAAGAATTTTGTAATTTTTATTAGTTTCATATTTTTAACAATGTTAAAGTATATTTTGTATTTTAAGTACATTTTTTGATACAATGATTAAAAAAATTCATCTCTAAGAGCTCTCTGTATAATTGAAAAATCAGGCATATAAGCAGAACAGTGTAGTATTTGCCATGTGGAATAATTATGAAAGGTGTAGCAGTAGTATTAAGAAAAAAAGAGAATTAAAAAAAAAGAGGCTAATTATTGGTATTAGATAAAAATCAGAAAAGCCTTTGAGGTAGAAATAACATCTAAAGGAAATTTAGAATATAAGTAGAGTTTAACATGAGAATAACAATGTAGAATTAATTATCTAGGAGGAAGTAGATTTTTATAAAAGAGGGGAGTGTTTGTGTCCAAAGTTAGACACATAGCATAGCAACACGAGAATTAATAGCACAGGAGGATTAATAATCTGTAAACCAAAATTGTCAATATTGACAGTAAACACTTTGACAAATTTTATAGTTAAAACTATCATTTTCTATCAATCCTTTTGGAAAAAAGGAAAGAAAAAAACATTCAAATACATTTAAACAGATATTATCCTGATTTCTTTTCCTTGGATAAATGTAAAAGAGTCATAATAAAGGCAACTTAGAACCCCAGAATGTCTTCTTCTCAACAGTATTTGTTCTTTAAGGAATGCATGAAAACAGGAGTGGATTAAAGAAAGAAATAAAACTAAATAAACATAAAACCTTATGGAAGTCTGTTGTCTTTGATTATGGACACATTTTTAAAAACACTGGCAGAGACAATAGTGATTTGAAAAAAAAGAATTGAAAGTAATACTCTATGAAAGAATTTGATTCTCAGAAATTATCAAAGATATGAGATAAAAAGGAGATGTTTTTATCTGATGAGGATGAAAAAAGTTAAAAACAAGTACAAAACTCAGGGTTGGTTCAAACTCCTCCAAGTATTTTGGTTGAGAATTTAAATTTGTGTGGTATTTCTAGAACACATACCTTTTCTCTATTCTAGCTTTGGAAATTTACTTTGAATACATTGTCTCACATATATATTTGTATGTTAAACATTAAATAATGTTAATGGTTAATTTTTCATTAACTATATTTGTCAATTTGTCAATCTTCTAGATTTTCCACAATGGGTGTGTATTACATTGATAATAATAATAAAAAAAGGTGCACACATTTTAGAAATATTTTCCTTAAAAATAAGCTCAAAATGCATTAGAACTTAAAATTCTCATGCTACATTAATGCCAGGTGCATCAAAATAATTTTCTTTTTCAGAAAATTTTCATTTTGGGGAGACTGGCTTAGTCATTAAGCGTCTGCCTTTGGCTCAGGTCATGATCTCTGGGTCCTGGGATCGAGCCCCACATCGGGCTCCCTGCTCTGGGGGAAACCTGTTCTCCCTCTCCCACTCCTCCTGCTTGTGTTCCCTCTCTTGCTGTGTCTCTCTCTGTCAAGAAAAAAATAAAAAATAAGAATAATTTTAATTTTAACAAACCTGGTCACATGTCTACTTTATGTTTTGTGCCAAGACCTTTACCCTGTAGTGTCTTTTTTTTTTTTTTTAATGGATCCAAGTCTTTCAAAATATCAGTGCCTGTGTCTCTTGACATTATCTTATATAAGTAATAATTATCAGTTTAAAATCAGGGGATATGAGATGCAAAGAATCCTTCAAGTGATTGCCAATCATACCAATCCTGTGCAGTATTCCCTGGTGCACACATGTTATGAGATGCTGTAATGTTTAATGTGTCAACTGCTCTAAGGGATGCCCACATAGTTGGTAAAACATTATTTCTGGGTAGGTCTGTGAGGATGTCTTCATAAGAAATTAACATTTGAATCAGTACACTGAGTAAGGAAAATCCTTTTCACCAATGTGGTGGTGGGTATGGGTTATCATTCCAATCTATTGAAGGCTCAAATAGAATAAAAATACAGAAAAAGGGCAATTCTCACTATATCATAAGCTGGGACATCCATACTCCTGCCCTTGAATACCAGAGCTCCTGGTTCTCAGGCCTTTGGACTCCAGCTGAATTACATCACCACTTTTCTTGGGTCTCTATATTGTAGATGGTATATTGTTGTATATCTCAATCTCTCAAATTGCATGAGCCAGTTCCCATAATAACTCTCCTCTTATATATCTATATATCCTATTATTTTTCTGGACCCTAATACAGATGCTATCGACAAACATCATCCTCTCTAAAAAAATTGTAGTCTTAATATACATGCACATTTAGTCTATTTTCTGAGAACTGTATGAACATTGCAACAAATGAATTGCATTTTGAATGCTTTGCTAGTAGACTCTTACTAAACTGAAGAGAATAATAACTGAGTTATAATTGCATACCTATACAAACGAAGATATCTTTACTCTGTATGTATAAATATTAGAATAGAACATTCAGTATTTCTTTATTTTTACAGTATGATTATAGTCCTATAAATAGAAAACTAGCTACCAGATATATCTTATAAAGATTGTGAAAACATATTTGCAATTATGAAGGATAAATGAGTAACTTACATACATTATTCAGAAAAATAAAATGTAACTAAAAGGAAACATGTAAACTACAAATTCATTTTTTTCTTGTATGATAAATTTTTTTTTCATTTTATTATGTTAATCACCATACGTCATTAGTTTTTAATGTAGTGTTCCATGATTCATTGTTTGTGTATAACACCCAGTGCTCCATTCAATACGTGCCCTCTTTAATACCCATCACCAGGCTAACCCATCCCCCCACCCCCCTCCCCTCTAGAACCCTCCGTTTGTTTCTCAGAGTCCATAGTCTCTCATGGTTCATCTCCCCCTCCGATTTCCCCCCTTCATTTTTCCCTTCCTGCTATTTTCTTCTTTTTTTTTTTTTTTTAACATGTATTGTTTCAGAGGTACAGATCTGTGATTCAACATCCTACACAATTCACTGAGCTCACCAGAGCACATACCCTCCCCAATGTCTACCAGATTTTGTTTTATCTAGACTCTTGTTCTTTCCCCATTCATTAGTTTTATTGAAAATTTTTTTCAAGATTCAAGACTGTTCACACTAATCTCTAGGGATTTTTAAATTTTGTATTTGCTACTGATCTCTCTACCCCTTGACTGATGATAGTGTTATGTGTCAATTCTGTTGCTATTATCATCAAAATTTTAAGGGTATAGAAAGTTGATAGTACTTTGGTTATTCAAAATCAATAAATGTTTAAAAAGTTTATATATTTTCATGTTTAGTTTTTGTGACATAAAAATAGATTGTCGATAAAGTGAAGGACTTATTTTATTTCTCCCCATCCTATTCATTTTTTTTGAACTTCCATAGTTGACCATATTTTGGGCTTGAGTCCTTTTCATCTCTTGTTCTGTGTCTACCCTCTTACATACCTATCTATATCTAACTATCATCTCTTCATCTATTATCTATATCATCCATCTCTGTGTCTATATCTGTTTTATGTATGTACATTTTTGTTTCTATATTTTCTCTCTAAATTCTATATATTTGAAGGCATATAAAACCAGTGCAGACTTATATAGTCATATTTAAATGCTCTCATGATGGATATTGAGTTCATCTTCAGGTGGTGCTATCGTATTATGTTTCATATTTACTTTTTTTTTGCTAGTGGGATTGAGCAAATTTTCATGTCTTTGATCATTCTTGTGTCACTTATGTAAATTACTTTTAAAGATATTTTAAAAATTTGTATCTGCTGTTTATCTTTTTCATATTGATATGTGATCGTAAAGTAATTACTTGATGGCAATTCTTCTGTTTCAGATTTGAAGATATCTCATATATCTAAACAACTAGAGCATCTTTTATGATTTAAAACATCATTCTGTTTAACTTGGAAAGTCTATTTATCTTTGTGTATACTTTTATTGAGTATTATTTAGTTTATCCTTATACTAGGCATAAATTTAATATTCTCTATTATTTCTGATTTTTTTTTACATTTAGGTTTTTAATTAACCTATTGTGTGTGTATGTGTGTGTGTTTTGTGAGTCCAGTTATATTTTCACAATAAAAACCAATATATAAAATGTAATGAATAATATCCAATTTCCCCCATATGTCTGTTGGTATAAATATGAATATATATTTAAATCTGCTTGGAGTTCTTTATTTTTTTAATGATAGTTTCTATTTTTTATGATTCATTCTTCTAAATTACCATTTGTTAAATGTCTTGACATCAGGTAGGACATGTCTCTGTCTTAATTCCTTCTTTTAGAATTATTGTGACTATTCAGGCATCCTAACAATTTATTATAAAATTTAAAATTACTAATTGAATACTTATATTTTTATTTATTACAATACTATTGACTATATTCTCTGTGCTGTCATAAAATAAGCCACAGGGATAAAACGTACCACACTGTCACTCTTCACTCTTTCCTTTATGCTCCTTAAGCCTTTCACTTACTCTCTCATCCTCTCAAACTCATGCACCTCATTCTCCCTTCCTTCTTACTTAAAAAAAAAAAATCTTAATCAGGACTTAAACCAAAATACTAGTGAGGTAGAGGAGTATGGAATATTTTTAAATTTCTAATACATTAATATCTTTTGGGTCCTCATTGTCCTTTTTTCTTCTTTCTCTCCCTTGATTATTAATATTTGTACTAGATACAGTGCTTCCATTCCATTTTTTCTTTAATTCGTTAAAATTCAGACTTTTTAATTTCAGAAAGATAGATTTGGGGAGGCAGGCCTACTTCGGTGATCTAGATTTGTAAATGATTTTTGAAAAGAATGTTCTATCTATGTGTATTTTGAGGCAAGTTTTTACCTGTGTTCTTCAGCTATCCTTTACATCTTCTTACTTTTTTTGTCAGATAATTCAAAGTGAGGAATTTTAAAATTTATAACTTTGTGGATTTTTCATTTCTTTCAAATTTTCCTTAATGTATTTCAAAAATAAGGCATATTTGGTACAAAAAATTGTGGTTTTTATCTTCATGGAGGATTATTCAGTTTATCATTAGTTAAATAATCACTCTTACTCTCAATTATTTTTATCTCAATTCTATTTTGGTGCAGTTGATAGTGATATACAGACTTTTTTGAAGGGTTCATAATATTTGCCAGATTTATTTAGAGTTAGTACTTATTTAGCTAAGCAATGCACTGAGCAAGCCTCATGTATTTAATTCTTTATATCTGTTTCTTTTCCTCTTTAAAGCTCTTTTTTTTTGGTTTCCTATGGGGAAATGCTTGGGGTTTTATTTATTACTTATTGTTTCTTTAGAAAAGTCAGCATTTTCAAGTATATAGAGATCATTATTGATTAATTTATGGATTTTGGGACAGCATATCTTGTTACATAAAGAATGTTATATCTATAATTATAAGTACTTTTGCTTTTTTAAAAATTTTTAATTATGGTAAAATACACATACAAAACTTATCATTTTAACTATTTTTAAGTGTATGGTTTAGTAATATTACCTATATTCACATCACTGTGTAATCATTACTTCCATCCATCTCCAGAACTCTTTATTTTTCAAAACTGAAACTCTGTGCCCATTAATACTAAATAACTGCCCATTTTCCTCTCATCTCAGCCCCTGACAACCACTGCTCAACTTCCTGATTCTATGAGTTTAACTACTCTAAGTACCTCATATAAGTGGAATAATGCAGTATTTTTCTTTATGTGAATGGCTTATTTCACACAGCTTAATGTCCTTGAGATTAATTCATCTTGTAGGTGTGTGCTAGAATTTTTTCTTTTTATATTGCTGAATAATACTCCATTGTAGTTATGTACCACAATATCTTTGATACTTGGGTTGCTTCCACATTTTGGAATTTGGAAATAATGTTGCTATGAACATAGGTGTAAATATATCTCTTTGCTACCCTGCTTTCTGTTTTGGGGGGTGTATACCCAGAAGTGTAGTTGCTGGATCATGTGCCAATTCTACTTTTAATTTTTTGAGGAATTGCCATACTGTTTTTAATAGCACCTGCACTATTACATTCTTAATGACAGTGTACCAAGTTCCAATTTTTCCATATCCTCACCAATACTTGTCATTTTCTGTTTTCTTTTGTTTTATAGTAGCTATCCTAATAGGTGCAAGGTGGTATCTCATTATGGTTTTTATTTTTATTCCCTAATGATTAATGATGTTGAACATCTCATGTGTTGGCCATTTATGTATCTTCCTCTTAGAAATCTATTCAAATGTTTTGCTCATTTTTAACCCAAGTTGTTTGTGTTTTTTTTTTTCTTTTTTGTCATTTAGTTATGGGAAAATTTCTTGGTTTTTATTCAAAAAGATCCTTGTAGAATACAGAAGATATAGGTAGGTAGGTAGGTAGGTAGGTAGATAGATAGATAGATAGATAGATAGATAGATAGATAGATAGATAGAAGATAGATAGATATTAAGGATAGTGTTTTAGTATGGTGATAAAATATAAAATTTATACATTTAATTTGTATAAAGGTATTTTTTTATAATCCAGTGGAATATTAAATTTTCCAAATAAAATATCAAAATGGCAAAATTACCAAGAGGATATACCAAAAATATTTTCCTTAGTCACTGATTTACTTTCATTTTTGGTAAAGAAATACTGAATACATTCTGTGATATATATATTTTTTGTTTTGTCAAAAATCAGGTGCACTAAAAATACTCATTTTATCTTTATTTCCTTCAAATATATTGTGATTAAGGTAAACCCTACAAACGTATTCAGATATAATGACAAGATGGCAAAAATTTGAATGCCAAGGAAATAGTATTTGTAAGGTAAAGTGAAATTTAAAAATTTTTTATGGCAATATGAGATTATTAATAACAAAAAACAAAAGTATAAAACCAATAAAAATATAGTCTATTTTATAACAGGAAGCTTTTATTTGTCCCCAACAGATTGAACTTTAACTGACTTCAACATTTCCTAAATTTTACAATTTAAAAATGTATTATTTTTACATATTTGACAGCAGATACATTCCAGTGGCATTGAAATTAAAAAGAGCTTAGAATAATTAGTTTAAAAAAAAAAAAGGAAACTATCAGTGTCTTTCATTGTTACCATCACCCATCTGTGAGCCATATCAAAAATTGCATTTAATTTGAGGTCACATTTTCCAGCTGATTTCCCTAATGGAGCAAATTTGATATTTATGACTATACAAGTATTATCTACAACATGGAAACTTGTATGGTCCAGTGGTCAAGGATGTAGGCTTCCAGTCCAAAATGTCTGCTTGAATTTCTGCTTTGTCATTTAGTCTCTATGTGAACTGAAGTAGATTGCTTAAATTTATATACCTATATGGTTGTGTTTTTTTTTTTTTCAGTCTATAGTATGGGGGCCATGATGATAATAAATGGCCATTTTTCACAGAATTACTGTGGAGATTAAAAGAGTTAGCTAGCATACACTAAGTCATATGTGCCCTAATAAGTTTCTTGTATGAAAACAGATGTAGAAGAGAAAATTGATTAGCATAGCAAGATTTGGGTTGAGAGTAGGTCAGAAGCCCACATCTACCACTTACTAATTACTCTGGGCTAATCGTACTATAAACTTGTGTGTTTATATTTAAAGTGGGGATATTATTTGTTTCATTTCCCAAGGTTTGATATGCGGTTTTAATGGTTTAATTCGTTTAAAGGGCTTCATACAGTGACTAGTAAAGAAACAAAGTCAGTATGAACTACTATTTTTAATAAATGATAACCATCAAAATAGTGCTCTTGCTTTAAACAATAATGTATACTTTATTGCTTTATTTATTTTTAAGTTAATCTTATTTACCTTTTCACCTCTGAATTTGCTGTTGTAATATCTTCTTTCTATACACCTGCCCTTCACTCTTGCGGCCAATCCAATTCATGGCTCCCAGTGTCAGTGGCTCTAACTCTTGTGTATATACATGCGTGGTTGAAAGGTGATTCTGAAGAAACACACAACCACACATTTAAGTATAAGACAGAATACGTGTGTGTGTGTGTGTATTTTCATCATACAGATTATAGAAATATTCATCTAATTATATTTGAGTTCTTCCTGAGCTGCCTCACAGTAAATACCATGATATGATACTCCATTCAGGCTATGACTTGGAATTATTATGCATCCATTTATACACCAGTATGATTAAGCAGCCTTATGGTAAGTCAGTTTGATAGATTTTGTACATTACTAAAATTGTTACTTATTCCATATTCCCCGTTTTTTCCATTTTTAAAAATTTTTTTTAAAACACTTTCAAATATTTAGAAGAGATTTATAGGCAAAGCAACATCTTTGCAAACATCACTCAAGTCGTCTAGTATAATTTGCTCCCAGCTCTAAAAACATCTGTCATTTAATGCAATGTTGTTTTATGTTAATTCATGGAGAAAAATAAAAATATCACATAAAATAAGATATTTTTATTATAATAAATCATGAAAACATAGTTTTACTTAACCAACTAAATAAACATTTACTGGTATTGTAAATAAGTTTAGAAAGATAAATGTCATTTTTAATGAAGTATTTTCTCTCAATTGTGTTATGAAACTAAATACTATATGAACATGTCAGAACCCATCAAATTTTGTACAAAGTGTTTTTTATTGGGTAAATTCTAGAGGTTAAAAATGGAATCACTATGCTTCCTCTTTAGGGTCTTAAAAATACCAAATTTATCTAATTTACCTACATCATTCTTAAAGGATATTTTATAAGAATGATATTAAACAAATATGGAATTTAGTTTTAGACAGTAAAATGGAAACTTTTTATTTAAATTACAGTAAACTAGTATCAGTTAATCTTGATATTTTTAAAATGATTTTGTTTTGTTAAGATCAAGCATTTATTTTTAAATGAATAAGATTTCATATTTATCACATATATCATGTAGCATCTTAATTTTATATTGTTTTTAAGTTATGAACCACTTTGAATAATTGTCTTAATATTCTGGAATACATAATATGTATTGTTTAGCTAGCGCGACCATTTCCAATGTGTTTTAAAATATGTATCAGTTTTAGGGCGCCTGGGTGGCTCAGTCGTTAAGCGTCTGCCTTTGGCTCAGGTCGTGATCCCAGGGTCCTGGGATCGAGCCCTGCATCAGGCTCCCTGCTCAGTGGGAAGCCTGCTTCCCCCTCTCCCCCTTCCCCTGCTTGTGTTCCCTCTCTCGCTGTGTCTCTCTCTGTCAAATAAATAAATAAAATCTTAAAAAAAAATAAAAAAATAAAATAGGTATCAGTTTTGAATATCTTCTAAAGAGAGGCATATGCTTATGTTCACATATTTGCTCTAAATCGTGTTTAATATTATAACAGATTGAAAAAAGCTAATGTAATGATTTATTAAATATGAATATAAAGGATGATTTATTGTGTTATAATGCATATTTTAATAATCTAGTACATAAATGTGTGAATGTTTTCAAAATATGTGTTGGTATCAATTATACCTAACGATTAAGTTCAATGTCAGGCCAATTCCATTTTCATACCAGATGCTCTATTATTCAAATCAGAAAACAGATATGAAACAAAAGTGAACAAAAATATGCCTTTTGAATCAAGGCAGGACATATCTAAATACGGAAATCATAATTTACTTACCAGGTGAATATATCTGAGACTGGAGCCTAGGTATTTATCATTCTGGAGTAGAGCACCTCAGCCGGGACTGATTCTACCCTCTACCAACCAGAATTTATGTATTTTAAATGTTTCTTTACCAGAGTTTATGTATTTTAAATGTTTCTTTAAATACACGGATCTATATTTGAATGCCAAATTTGAGCAAATTATTCTTGCTAACACTTAACAATTCACACTATCATACTAACCAATATTTGATAAAATTTGGCAAGTGGTTTAAGATTATGTTTTCTTCTGTTATTCAACAAATATATTGAATGTCTATAATATGCAGGACATTTTGGTTTTATTTAGGTTCTAAAAGAAAGTCAGTCATGGATCATTCAAGGAACTCGTAGCATTTTTAATAAGATAAGTAAGGAATTTAGAGAAAAATGCAATGATTTCATTTAGGGGATCAAAGAAGTCTCCAGCAAATTGTAGTTGTATCAAGCTGAACCTTGGAGGAAAGAGTGGAACATATAGATATGGATTTAGGGGTAATTCAGAGAGAATGAGCATTTTCAGAGGGAATTTTGAAATGTGTGAGAACAAGTAGCTTATTATCAGCTGGACCACAGGAAGCAATGAGAATTGATGGTAGGAAAGATTTTGTAGGAATTTCAAGGGTAGGCTAAAGTATTTAGATTTTATTCACCATGCAACTGGAAGACCTTAAAAATGTTTACATAATGAGCAACAGTATCAGTGTTATCATGCCAGAAAATTAATTAGGCAGCAACATTCCAAAGTACTTAGAGCAAGAAAAAACAAAAATGATAACACATGGATTATGATAATGCCTATTCTGTTCCCCAATATTCTATTTCCTGAATATTCATTCTTTAGTAAGGATAAATTAAATGATAAGAGCAGAACTGTAAACATGAAATAAATTTAATTGTTAAATGTCAAACAAAAGGAAAAAATAATTGTCAACAAATGTAAATATCCCATATTTGTTTTTATGAAAGTATATTTAATTTATCACCATTTAAAATGTATATTTTTGCTGGGTATACAATTCAAAGTCAAAGCTTTTTTTCTCTCTCTCTCAGAATATAGAATTTATGACTCCATTGTCTGCTGTCTTTCATCATTTCTGATAATATAGCACTTTTATTTTTTGTAAGCAATAATTCTAATATATATTCTCTTTTAGTTTACTTTGGTTTTTTACTATGGTATTATAGTCATGTATGTATATTCTAATCTCTGTTTCGAAATGACTGGATCATTGGGATTTTTGATTCTATCTTTTCACATCTTGATTGAGTTGTGATAAATTCTTACCCATCAGAAGATCTTATGTTTGACTGTGCTCTAATATATCTGTCCTCTCTTTCTGGAAATTTAGTTATACATAGTAGATGATTTAGTCCCAATTGTGGGAAGATTTTGGACAGTAGAACATCACTAATTAACCTTCCTGAGAGAGTGGCATGGATACCCATTGGAGCAGGCAAGGAAATCAAGGAAGCCGGGTACATCCAGCTGCCAAAGTGGCACCACACTAGGGAGCTGGTGGAGAAGACTATGGAAGTCTGATATCTGTGCTTTTGGTTACGGACATGGGATTGCTGGTGGTTGGCAGGGTAGGCAGTTGAGAAGAGCTAAATATAAAAGGAAAAGTTAGGGCAAGTTGAAAGATACTCATTTCATGGAGTATAGAACAGGTTAAAATTGGTTTGTACTGCTGCATCAGTCTCTTACCATAAATAAAATGAGAACTTTCAGAGACTGATGGCAGCTGATTCTGCTTTCCAAATGACATATACATTTTTCTTCTGAACAAAACTAGTAGGAAATAGTTCCAGCTTAACTGAATTGACATAATAGAAAAGAAATATAAAAGTTTGTCTGGAATTTTTGAAGCTGAATTTAGTTCTCATCTGGTTGCATGTATGAATGATTAATAAATTAAGTTATATCATTCTCAGTATTTGTCACGGAGTTTAAAATTTCCTACTTTTATATCTTTTAATATATAAATCATTAGAACACTTGTATCTCCTTTTCAGTGTGTATAAATATTTCTTTTTCTTTTTTATCATTTGAATGTTTCCATATAAGGGCACTTGTGGTTCTAGAATATGTCCAAATTGTCATGATCTATCATTATGAAAGTTGCCTATCTAAAGTTTCCACTACTTCCTGTTTCAGGAACTCTAAATAGATATACACTGGAACGTTCCAATCTCTCTCTCTCTTTTTTTTTTTTTTCTTCCAGTTCATTGTTCATTAATTCTTGCATTGGTTTAATTTTTTATAGTGTCTTATACTTTCATTGGCTCTGTCTGAATTAACTATTTCTTTATGCTCTATATTTATATATTTTTATATATATATATCATTAATTCAGTGTATATATGTAATATATGTATGTATATTTTTATTCCTCCTATGTTTTAAATTGAATATTTAACATATTTTTGCTTTAGAATGGTCTATTTTAGTCTTATGATTTTATACTATTTTTTCTATTTTGTATAAATATTTATATATTTGATAATCCTATAAATGATATACATTTCAGATTCAAAATCCAAAAAATTAGAGTGTTTTTTCTTTCCCATTTGTTAGACTTTTGGCTGTCTTTAATAAGTTATTTTTCAAATTTTACATTTTAAAATATTCTTCAAAAATCTTTTTCTCTAAAAGAAAAAAAAAAGACACTCTTGCAAGTACAAGTATATACTTCTATCTTAGGGGACTCCAGTTCAGAACCAAGACATATATTGGCATCGTGTGGTTTGTGTTCCATAAATAGATTCCAGACCTTGTCCCCAAGCTAATACTAAGATTGTCCCAGGCCCTTATGAATCTCTTCTTCAATGCTAGCAGTTGGTACTGGTCACAGGTGTTTTTAGTATCTGTGCACACAGAGGATCTCTGCTGCAGTCCTGTCTTAAGTCTTGCTGCCAGTTCACATTTCCTAAGCACATTAATTTCTCCTAGGCTGGTATCATGAAAAGGTTGAAATCCTACCTGTGCTTATTGCAAGAACCAGGTCTTTGCTGCTTTATGGCCTCAGTTCATGGGTTTTATGCATTATCTTTTCTAGACTATCAAGATGTACATCCATAATTAGAGTGCCTGACTCCATTTTTTGATGTCTGACTGTGGATAGCTTTTTAAAATTTTTTTTTGTTTTTATTTAAAGTCCATAAGTTAACATACACTGTAATATTGGTTTCAGGTGTAAAGTATAGTGATTCATCACTTATATACCCGGTGCTCATCACAAGCACACTCCTTAATCCCCATCAACTATCAGGTTGTTCTCTATGGTTAAAAGTCTGTTTCATGGTTTGCCTCCTTCTTTCTTCTTTTCCCTATGCTCATTTGTTTTCTTTCTTAAATTCCACATATGAGTGAAATCATATGGTATTTGTCTTCCTCTGACTTATTTTGCTTAGCATAATACTCTCTAGGTCCATCCATGTTGTCACAACTGGCAAGATTTCATTTTCTTTTATGCCTGGGTAATATTCCATTGTGTGTGTCTGCACACACACACACACACCCCACTCCACCCCCCATCTTTTTTATCCACTCATTAGTCGATGGACATTTGGGCTCTTTTCAAAATTTGGCTATTGTTGGTAATGCTGCTATAAACATCAGGGTGCATATATCCCTTCGAATTAGTATTTTTGTGTTCTTTGGGTAAATACCTAGGAGTACAATTGCTGGAACATAGAGTAGTTCTATTTTTAGGTTTTTGAGGGACATCATACTATTTTCCACAGTGGCTACACCTGTTTGCATTCCCATCAACAGTGCAAGAGGGTTCCCCTTTCTCCACATCCTTGCCAATACCTGTTGTATTGTTGATTTTAGCCATTCTGACAGGTGTGAAGTGATAGATCATTTTAGTTTTGATTTGTATTTCCCTGATAATCAGTGATGTTGAGCATCTTTTCATGGGTCTGGTTGGAGATCTGTATGTCTTTGGGAAAGTGTCTATTCATGACTTCTGGCTATTTTTTAACTGAATTATTTGTTTTTGGGGTGTTGAGTTTGATGAGTTTTATATCGTTTGGATCTAACCCTTTATCAGATATGTCATTTGCAAATATCTTCTCCTATATTCTAAACTGCCTTTTAGTTTTGTCAGTTGTTTCCTTCACTGTGCAGAAGCTTTTTATTTTGATAAGTCCCAGTAGTTTATTTTTGTTTTTGTTTCCCTTGCCTCCAGAGACATATCTAGAAGTTGCTGCAACCAATGTCAAAGAGATTACTTCCTGTGTTCTCCTCTAGGATTTTGATAGTTTCAGGTCTCACATCTAGGTCTGTAATCCATTTTGAATTTATTTTTTGTGCATGGTGTAAGAAAGTGGTCCGGTTTCATTCTTTTGCATGTTGCTGTCCAGTTTTCTCAACACCATTTATTGAAGATACTTTTTCCCATTGCATATCCTTCCGGCTTTGTTGAAGATTAATTGACCATACAGTTGTGGATTCATTTCTGGGTTTTCTATTCTGTTCAGTTGATCAAGTTGGTCTATTTCTGTGCTTGTACTACACTGTCTTGATCACTACAGCTTTGTAATATAGCTTGAAGTCCAGAATTGTGATGCCTCCAGCTTTGCTTTTTTTTTTCAAGATTGCTTTGGCTATTTGGGATCTTTTGTACTTCCATACAAATTTTAGGATTGTTTGTGCTAGCTCTGTGAAAAATGCTGGTTGTATTTTGATGGGATTGCATTAAATGTGTAGATTGCTTTAGGTAGTTTAGGCATTTTAACAATATTGTTCTTCCAATCCATGAACATGGAATGTTTTTCCAATTCTTTGTGTCTTCTTCAATTTCTTTCCTAAGTGTTCTATAGTTTTCAGAGTACAGATATTTTACCTCATTGGTTACGTTTATTCCTAGGTATCTTATGGTTTTTGGTGCAATTATAATGGGATTAATTTCTTAATTTCTCTTTCTGCTGCTTCATTACTTGTGTATAGAAATGCAACAGATTTCTGTGCATTGATTTTGTATCCTGTGACTTTACTGAATATGTGTATCAGTTCTAGAAATTTTTTAGTGCGGTCTTTCAGATTTTCTGTATAGAGTATCATGTCATCAGCAAATGGTGAAAATTTTACTCCTTTCTTGCTGATTTGGGTGCCTTTTTTTTTCTTTTTGTTGTCTGATTGCTGTGGCTTGGACTTCCAATACCATGTTAAATGACAGTGGTGAGAGTAGATATCCCTGTCTTGTTTCTGACTGTAGTGGAAACACTCTCAGCTTTTCCCCATTGAGGATGATATTAGCTGTGGGTTTTCCATATAAGGCCTTTATTATGTTTCAATATGTTCCCTGTAGATCTACTTTTTGAAGGTTTTTTATTATGAGTGGATGTTGTACTTTGTCAAATGCTTTTCTGCACCTCTTGGTCTTACCCTTTCTTTTATTAATGTGATGTATCATGCTGATTGATTTGTGAATATTGAACCACCCTTGCAGCCCAGGAATAAATTACACTTGATCATGATTCTTTTATATATCACACTTAATCATGATTCTCAATGACTGTTTTAATGCAATGTTGCATTCAGTTTGCTAGTATGTTATTGAGATTTGCATCCATTTCCATCAGGGAATCAGCCTATAGTTCTCTTTTTTAGTGGAGTCTAGCTCGTTTTAGTATCATGGTAATGCTGGCCTCATAGGATGAATTTGGAAGTTCTTTTTTCCTTTTCAATTTTTTGGAATAGTTTGAGAGGAATAGGTATTAACTCTTCTTTAAATGTTTGGGAGAATTTGCCAGTGAAACCATCTGGCCCTGGACTTTTGTTTGTTCGGAGATTTTTGATTACTGATTCGATTTCTTGGTTATCGGCCTGTTCAAGTTTTCTATTTCTTCATGTTTCACTTTTGGTAGTTTATATGTGGGACTTTATCTATTTTTCCCGGTTGTCCAATTTGTTGGCTTATAGTTTTTCATAATATTGTCTTATAATTGCTTGTATTTCTGTGGTGTTGGTTGTCATTTCTCCTCTCTTGTGATTTTATTTATTTGGATCTTTTTCTTTTTGATAAGTCTGGCTAGGTGTTAATCAATTTTATTACTTTTTTCAAAGAACCAGCTCCTAGGTTCATTGGTCTGTAAATCTCTTTTTTTATTTCTATATCATTTATTTCTGCTCTAATCTTTATTATCTTTCCTTCTAGATTTAGGCTTTGCTGTTCTTTTTCTAGCTCCTTTATGTGTAAGGTTATGTTATTTATTTGATATTTTTCTTGCTTCTTGAGGTAAGCCTGTATTGCTACATATTTTCCTCTTAGGACCACTTTTGCTGTATCCCAAAGGTTTTGGATCTTTGTGTTTTCATTTCCATTTGTTTCCATGTATTTGTTTTATTTCTTTTTTGATTTTTTGTTTGACCCGTTCATTGTTTAGTAGCATGCTGTTTAACCTCCATGAATTTGTGGTTTTCTAAATTTTTTCTTGTGGTTGACTTCAGGTTTCATAGTATTGTGGTCATACAATATGCATGGTATGATCATAAACTTTTTGTACTTGTTGAGGACTCATTTGTGACCTAGTAGGTGGTCTATTCTAGAGAATGTCCCATGTGCGCTTGAAAAGAATGTGTATTCTGCTGTTTTAGGGTGGAATGTTCTGAATATATCTGTTAAGTACTCTCTGGTCCAGGGTGTCATTCAAAGCCATTATTTCCTTGTTTATTTTCTGTTTAGATGACCTGTCCATTGATGTAAGTGGGGTGTTAAAGTCCCCTACTATTACTGTATTACCAATTAGTTCCTTTATGTTTGTTATTGTTTTATGTTTGGGTGCATCCATATTGGGTGCATAAATATTTGCAACTATTAGATCTTCTTCTTGGATTGTCCCCTTTATTATGATATAGTGCCCTTCTTCATCTCTTGTTACAGTCTTTGTTTTACAGTCTAGTTTGTCCAATACAATTTTATTAAAATTTAAATGTCAGCCTTAGGCTTTATTGGTTTTCTTTTTTGAACATGTTTAATATTTAATTTTTGCTTAGACCTAATCATGTCTCTCATATTGTTTTCTTTGTATTTACTTTTCTACAATAAAAGTTTAGATCATTATTTTGCTTTTTCTTTTTTTTTACTTAAATTTTTCTCTAAATACTTGTTTCACCACGATCCCCCCAAAGTTGATATTTTGTTTTCGTTACTTCTCATCCGAAAGTATAATTGCCATTGCATTTTTTTTTTGCCATTGCAATTTTTAAATACATTTTGTGTTCACACATTCATGAATTTCCTAGCTGTATTTTTAGTTTCTAGTTTAATTCTATTATGGTGAGTATACCATATATGATTTACAATTTGGGATATTTGGTAAGGCTTGTTTTATAGTTCTTTATATAAACTATGTTTTGGTAAATAGGACATATGTTCATGGAAAGGATGTGTATTTTGTAAATGTGGGATGCAGTTTTGCAAAAGGATCTTTCTTAACAATTATCTAGGTGATTTTACATATCTACAAAGAAAAAGAGCTATCTTTTACTGTGTTTGTACCCTTTGATTTCTTCACATTGTAGATGAACAGCTGAAATTTCAGGTAATATTCAGTAGTGACTTACATAGTTACAGTTGAGAAGATGTGAATTACCGAATTGTTAGCAAATATTAAAGCCCTATTCTACAGTGCTGCCACCAACAGAACATTTTATAAAGAAAGTCTGTCCTTGGTTTTTAAATGCATGAATTAACTGCTTGAAAAGAAAATCTATGTTAATGGATTTATATAGCTAAATAAATGATGAGCTAGTGTGTAAATGGATTCCTAGGAAACTCAGTAAATGTTGAACAACCTATTCTAATAATTTTTCTCCTTGGTGCATTTCAGTCATTTGGATATGTTTTCAAGCCCAGCTCTAATTACAGATAACACTTTCTTATAGTGCAGCAGTAAAAAAAGAATCTCTCTGAGATGATTTGATATGTCTGTGGGGAACAGAGGCTTCCCAGTTCTGGACATTTTCTTAGTGTTTTCAGTACTTCTCCAGTATATTTCACCCTCTTTATTTTTTTCTGAAAATATAAGAATAAGAAGTAAATATATGATACAGATGTCATCCTTATTAGAAAATAAGCTGGAGGATTTGACTTAGCCTGAGAGCCAAATGGGCCTATTAAATGAACTTCAGCATTCAGCACCTTTAGCCTCTCAAAGACAGATAGTCCCAGACAAGATAGGTCTGACTCTGTAAAGAAGAGCTGATGGGTGTTTGTTTGTTTGTTTGTTTGTTTTTGATGGGTGTTATCTTTGAGAGAAACATTCTCAAGTTGTAATGGCACAGATCATAGACAATCATGTTGATTGCTTCACCAGTACAACAGTGCTTTGTAACAACTCACCTCCAAACTCGGTTTAGAACAATACATTTTATCTATCATCTATCTATCATTATCTATCTATATCTATCTATCTATCTATCTATCTATCTATCTATCTATCATCTTTCTATCTATCAATCATCTATCATCATCTATCTATCAGTAGGTGGCTCTGTTTCAGGCTGCCAGCCTACGGGGCTTGACTTAAGGCTGCAGTGAGTTTCAGGTCTGCTCCTGGGTTTCCACATTGTCTTTGCACCTGCACATAGCTGAGCATGCTTTCCTCTTGACAGATCACTGAAGCACAGAATGGAAGCAAACACCTCAGAGCCTTGGCTCAAAACTAGCCTGTTAACAATTCTACTCACATCTTCTTGCCCAAAGCAAGTTGTGTGAATATATACAAATAAAGGGGTCTGCAAAATATATAAAACAAATCACATGAGGCATTAAAAACTCAGATGACAAAGAGTAAATACGTAATTCCAAATATAGGTGAGAGTGGAAAACTGAGGATAATAACTCCACCATCCCACAAACACCTAGTTATTGTGTCTAAATTTAGTAATCAAAACAAGAAAATCTACCTCCTCAATAGTTGAGTAAGGAAAGAGTTACTAAGCAGTTCAGAATTACTAATGTGTCTGCGTTCCCAGTTTCAAAATATTTATAATAGGGAAGAAAAGTTTCTCTTTAAAAACTAGTACATCATTATTAGTATACTGAGTAAAGATTATAATAAAAATCAGTCTAAAAATAAGTTTGATTTCAATAGGATTTTTCCAGAAACTGGTGAAAGGTTATTTCATTTTAAGTGAAAATGAGAGAAAATAATTATTTTGGATGTTGATGATCATACACATTGCAGTTTTTATAGACATAATTCCTTGACAACTTAAACACATTTAGAGGAAATGAAACAAGGATAACTTGGACCCCTTTTACTCTCTTTTGCAGTTATTATATCACAGAGACTGCTCCAAAATCCATGTTAGGACTAAGGTCTTTTATAGAATTTGGACTTTTGACAAGAAAATATAATTTTAAATTTCATTGTGTGTGAATTGTCTCATTTTTGGAAACTGCTAGTTTTACTATATAATGCAGGAGAATTTACCTGGACAAAATAGTGGAATGCATATTGTCAGATTATCACCTCACTTTCCAGTTAGAGAACTTTATAGTTCTATAAAACTTAAATGAGGATAAAAAAAGGAAGAGATAAATATAGAAACATATTTCTTTAAGTTTTCTTAAATGTATCTTTGGAACACATTTTAAAATAACTCCTGGGATGGTTAATACATTAAACTTATCTAAATAGAAGCAGAACAAAGGACTTACTCCTAATTTAGAATCTTTGTTCATGTCTCTGCTTTAAAATTTTTCAAAGTTCCTTTGTTTTGAAGAAACCCACATAAAACTGACTTTCTACAGCACCATTCAAAAAAAAAAAAAAAGCTTTTCATAAAGTAAGCAAAAATAGGTGATTGTGATTGATGAAGGTTAAAATTTGCTTGTAGCAACAAAGACTTTTGCCTTTAGTATATATTTTTGCTGAAATTGCTTGAAGATACTAAGCTACTTTTGTATTAAAGTGTCCGTATCCATTAAATAGTGATAATATTTTAAAGCTAATAATTTCATCAGCAACAAAACACCTCTTATGTTTCATTTAAATAAATTACCATTCACTTTTTCATAAAAGAGTCAAGACAGCTTATAAGAGGCAGTCTAGCTCTGTGTAAGATAAGTATTATATATATCACAGATATATATATATTTTTATAGTACAAATTCTTATATTTTATGTCAGTAATGAATTATTAACACTAAGTAAACTGAAAAATTAATCAGATATTAATTCAAGAAAATAATCATAAAAGCTAATAAAAAGTTATAGCTACAGTGCCGATAGAGAAAATGAAAAAATTGAAAAATGCTTTATTAATTCACACAAGGAAGGAAAAGAGGAAAAAGAAATTTTACCCAGCAATAAAAAAAAATATTTTTTTCTTACACTCAAGACCATGGATGAATCTCAAGATACTATGCAGAGTATAAGAAGCAGTGCAAAGAAAATACATATAAACGAAGGTTTGTATGTGGGTGTGTGTATGTCTAAGATAAAACTAATATTTCATGGGGAAAAATACCCTAGAAATTTGCTTCCAGATGAGGAAATTGTAAGAGAAACAAGAAAACTTTCTGACATAAGAAAAATGTTCTATATGTTCATAGAAGTACATGAATGGACCATCATTTTTCTGAAAGATCAAATTTAAATATAGAAATAAACTTAATAGATTTGTTTTCCATAGTGGTATGAGTTTGGATTTCTAAAATATTTTCTGTGAATTCTAGATTTAAAAAATTAGTAATTTTATTGAGTCTCTTTTATCGCACATGAAGCAGGAGATCACAAATGTAGAAACAGAAAAGACTAGAATGCCCACTTAGTGTAGATCTGAACTGGAATTTTAGGTACAAATATAAATTCATGACTGTAAGTATATATTTATATATAAATTTATATAGATTTGCATAGGAATATTTATATAGAAAATAGATTTACATAAATCTATACATATAATTTTAAATATTTGTATATATGTATGTATATATGAATATAAAATTCATACATAAATGTATATGTATGTGTATGTATGTGTTACATATGCATGTATGTTTGTATAGTTTTCTAGTTTTGCTTTTTTTCTTATTTTTAGAGAGGGGGAGGGGAGGGACAGATGGAGAGGGAGAGAGAGAATCTTAAGCAGACTCCATGTGCAGCACTAAGCCTGATGTCCGGCTTAATCTCATAACCCTGAGATCATGACCTGAGCCAAAATCAAGAGTCAAATACTTAACTGACTAAACCACCCAGGTGCCCCTCCAGTTCTGCTTTCTGAGAACACCAAGGAGCAATGAAAGACCTTTATCAATGACCATACCTAGCATCCATAACTTGCTTTCAAAAAATTAATATATTTTTTCTTAGGTCGTTTTAGATTTACAGTAAAATTGAACAGAGTACAATGACTTTACATAAACCTACTCATGTTTTCACTATTATCTCTCATTAGAGTGATGACTCTGTTGCATTGATAAGCCAATATTGATACATTATTATCAATTAAAATTCAAAACTTACATTGTTTCATTCTTTGTATTGTACATTTTATGACAAATGTACATTTTGACAAATGTATAATGGCATGGATCCACTATTAGAGAACCATACTGAATAGTTTCACTGCTTTTCTCTATCTACTCCTCTCTCCCTCCTTCCAACCCCACCCTGACCTCCTGGGATTCATTGATCTTTTTACTGTGTCCATAGTTTTGCCTTTACGGAGTGACACATAGTTGGAATCATGCAATATGTAACTTTTTTTACTGGCTTCTTTCATTTAGCCATATGCATAATGTTCCACCATTTTTTTTTTTTTTTCATGACTTGAGAGCTCATTTCTTTTTATTGCTGAATAGTATACCATTGTATGGATATACCACAGTTTGTTCATCCATCCACAATAGAACATCTTGGTTGCTTCCTAGTTTTGGCAACCACAAATAAAGTTGCTATAAACATTCATGTGCAGGTTTTTGTGTGAACGTGTTTGCAGCTCATTTGGGTAAATGCCTAGGAGCATGATTTCTGGATTGTATTAAGACTATGTTTAGTGTTGTAGAAATGGTTAAACTGTCTTTCAGAGTGGCTTTACCATTTTGCATATCCATCCACAATAGATGAGAGTTCTTGGTGCTCCAAATTTGCACCACCATTTAGTGTTGTACTTTAGATTTTAACCATTCTGATAGGTGTATAGTGATATCTCATTGTTGCTTTAATTTTCAGTTTTTTTTTTTTTTTTAAGATTTTATTTATTTGACAGAGTACAAGCGGGGGGCAGGGGCAGCAGACAAAGAAAGAGGGAAAAACAGGGAGCCCAATGTGGGGCTCGATCCCAGCACCCTGGGATCATGATCTGAGCCAAAGGCAGATAGATGCTTAACCATCTGAGCCACCCAGGTGCCCCCAAATTTGCACTTTTCTAATGACACATGATGTATGAATCCTTTCATATGTTTATTTGCTATTTGTATATTTTCTTTGATGAGACTGCTTTTTACATAATACTCTTATTTTTTAATTGTGTTGATTGTTTTCTTGCTATTTGTTTTAAGAGTTCTTAATATATTTTGTGTAATAGTCCTTTATCAGATATGTCTTTTCAATCTCCCTATATGGCTTGTCTATTCATTTTCTTTTCTTTTCTTTTCTTTTTTAAGATTTTATTTATTTATTTGACAGAGACACAGCAAAAAAGGGAACGCCAGCTGGGAGCCTGCTTCTCCCTCTCCCACTCCCCCTGCTTGTGTTCCCTCTCTCGCTGTGTCTCTCTCCATCAAATAAATAAATAAATAAAATATTTAAAAAGAATATTTTGCTAAAAAATGTTAGCCATCATCTGAGCTTTCAGTAAGTCACAATCAATGATCACAGATCACCATAACAACTATAATAGTAATGAAAAAGTTTAAAATATCGTGAGTTACCAAAAAGTGACAGACACAAAATGAACAAATGCTATTGGAAGAATGGCACCAATAGACTTGATTGATTCAGGGTTGCCACAAACCTTCAATTTGTATAAAAGAGTATCTGTGAAGCACAATAAAGCAAAGTATACTAAAACAAGGATATCTGTACTAGTCTTGTAATATATAACATTAGAAATATTATATATTATTACATATTATTTATACTTCAACATTTGTTTAACGTGTTACATATATATGTTATATGTATGCATATATGTTAGCCCCTCCCCCCGGAAAGGTTGAATACAATAGAACCAGGCATTGTGTTTTATCCTAAATGCATATATGGAATATTCTATACTGCTTTTTAATAATATTTCAAAAAGGATATATTATAAAGTATGACAATCAGAATATGACAAAACAATTACTTAGAAGTGGAAAAATAGAGCCATTGTGCTTAAAGCTTTTGCAAATTCTCAAAGAAAAAAAAATTGTGCAATGTAATGAGTCATTCAGTAAATGGTATCCTTATGCAACTAATGTGAAGTTTCAAAACAGTTTCTTAGAACACCCTGATATAAAAGTTAATTGCAACATTTTTACTGTTTTTTAATGGTTATTTTTACATCAGAAGTATATTGTAGATTAGTGGATGAGCTTCATGATTCTTAGAATAGCTTTCTTTTTTTTAATACTTATGTTTTTGGAACCTATTATATAATTGATTGCAAACTGTGACGAATTGAGAATTTATTATCTACCATGCACTACATGAAAGATTAGCATACAATTGGTCATTTGATGTTTTTCAGGAGACTTTCAAGTTTTATAGTTTGCTTTAAATCACACAAGTAAGAATTAGTACACAGATTCAAATTGATACTCCAGCTATGTTATTATAATCCCTGTGTAATATCACTTAGTTCCCTGTAATAAACATTGCTAAATGAAATCATGATGGTGTATGCAAAATAACTTAAATATACATCTGTCAATGGAAGTGATTTTCATCAGCATAAATTCATTGAGCATCTATAAAGATGATGGTTTTACTAGCATTAAATATACAAAGAACAACTATGCCCATAGTAGATGTGTCAAGAAATAAAGGTACTGGGAACTTTGCATAAAACTAAAATTAAAAATAAAAGTTATCTTTTTGCTAAAAGCAATCCAATTACATAGAAAGTGTTTTCACATTGTACCAAGATAGTGCTCATTAAGGATATCAACATATATCACTTAAAGAGGCATTCTACATCTACATAAATTTGGGAAATACTGAATTAAGCACAGTTGAAACTTACACTTCTTAGAGCATTTAATATGCAAACTCATAATTGTATATCACTTAGAAGTTAATGTAATATGCAGTGTACCTACAGTTCAAATTACTATAGAACCACTGCTTCCTTCCTCAGTTTTTTTCTTCTTTATCTCCCTAACAAAGTAGTTCCCAGAATTAGAGTTTTGCAGAGTACATGCATTGTATTTACAGAAAGACTGGGATGATGTGAAAAGCTTCAAGATGAAAGATGACGAAGTTGGGAAAATGGTTAAAAATCACCTAATTGGCAGGAAACAGACATTTCAGCTTTTTTGAAAAGAAAAATCAGAGACTGAGAAAAAAATGTTACTTGATGTGGAGAAAGCTTCCATGCAAGAATATATTATCTATGTTGTCAAGATAAATGTCAATGAACAGTGAGGAAATGAAAGGTTGAATATAGATTCAATGTAACAACAAATAAATATGGCCTCTGGAAAAGAGTATTAATATGGAGAAAACACTAATAAAAATTGTATTATATTTGGTAATAAATATCAAGGATTTGGAGAAAAAGACAATGATACATATAAAGGAGTAAGAGAATAATCTGTAGATCAAGGACCCCAACTACATGAGGCGAGTACTCACCCTTGGAGAGAGTGTGGGATGCTGCTTTTGATGAGGCAGAAAGGCACTATGTCAGAGGTTCTCACATGTGACCTCTTGCTCAGCAGCATCACCTAAAGACTTATTTGAAATGCTGTCTTAGACTCTGGTAGTTGGCTTGGACTGGTATAACAAATTGCCATAGACTGGATGGCTTAGACAGCAAATATTTAATTCTCACTGTTCTGGAATCTAGAAGCTCAAGCTCAGGGTGCCAGGATGCTTAGATTTTTGGTGAGGGTCCATTTCCTGGTTTATAGATGGCTACCTTCCTAATTTACCTCTGGATGTAGGAGGAGGTGCCTGGCAATCTGTGTTTTTATAAGCCCTCCAGATGTTTCTGATTCATCCTTATTTTGAGAACAAATCCATTTCGTGTTAATTCTGAGGAAACAGTGATGTTTTAAAAAAGATAGTGCATCTTTAAAGCATTGACATGAAAAACGCAGAAAATAAAATGACCCAAACTTCAGTCCTTTTAAGGCTTAGATTAAGCCAGTGATTGAGAATAAAGAATTGAGGACTCCTGTAAAATGCAGTATAATTTTTACCAAATATAAATTAAAGGAAAGAGGAGAGTTAATGTGAAATAAAGAAAGATTAAGTATTTGATTTACTTATTCCTTTTTATCTAAGGAAGTTCTAGAGCTTAAGAACATGAATGGTGAAAGGAGATAGAATGGATGCTACAGAATCAGGTGTGCTCACTGACTTGTGGATTCTCAAGTGGGCTTGTGATTCTATTGGGCTCCTTAGCATTGAAAGGCAAACTCATTTTTAATTGGATGATTTGTAATTTGGTGGGGTTTTTTGTTTGTTTGTTGTTTTGCTATTGAGTTGTATTTCTTTATATATTTTGGATATTAACTCCTTATAAAATACATGATTTGCAAATATTTTCTCCCATTCTGGAGGTTGCCTTTTCATTTTGTTGATCATTCCTTTTACTGTGCGGAAGCTTTTTACTTTGTTGTAGTCACACTTTTATTTTGTTGCTTGTGCTTTAGGTGTCATATCAAAAAATTTTCTGGGGCACCTGAGTGGCTCAGTCGTTAAGCGTCTGCCTTAGGCTCAGGTCATGATCTCAGGGTCCTGGGATTGAGCTCCACATCGGGCTCCTTGCTCCGCAGGAAGCCTGCTTCTCCCTCTTCCCCCTGCTTCTGTACCCTCTCTCGCCGTCTCTCTCTCTCTCAAATAAATAAATAAAATCTTTGAAAAAAAAATTTTCTAAAACCCATGTCTAGGAGCATTTCCCCTATGTTTTCTTATAGGAGTTTCATGGTCTCAGGTTTTACATTTAAAGCTTTAATCCATTTTGAGTAATTTTGTAAGTGGTGTAAGGTAGTGGTCTAATTTCATTCTTTTACATGTGAATATTCAGTTTTCCTTGTTCCATTTGTTGAAGAGACTGTTTTTTCTTCATTGAGCATTCTAACTCCTTTGTCAAATACAATGGGCAAAGGGCAAATTTTTCCAAAGATGACATTTAGATGGCCAACAGGTACATGAAAAGTTGCTCAACATCATTAGTCATTGGGGAAATGCAAATCAAAACCACCACGAGATATCACCCCATGCCTGTTAGAATAGCTATTATCAAAAAGACAAGTTTTAGTAAATGCTGGTGAGGATGTAGAGAAAAGGGAATATTTATGCACTGTTAGTGGAAATGTAAATTGGTGCAGCCACTATTGAAAACAGTATGGAGTTTCCTCCAAAACTTAAAATAGAACTACTAAATGATCCAGCACTATCACTTCTGGGTATATATCTGAAGGAAGTGAAATCACTATGCCAAAGAGATATCTGCCCATCCATGTTCATTGCAGCATTACCTGGAATAGTCAAGACATATAAAAACAAACAAACAAACAAAAATACAAATATCTAAGGATGATTGAATAAAGAAAATGTGTATATATTTATATGCATATATATGTATGTACACACATATAATATATTTGTTATTCATTAAACAAGAAAGAAAATCTGCCATTTGTGACAACGTGGACAGACCTCGAGGGCATTATGCTAAGTGAAATAAGCCAGAGAAAGACAAATTTTGTGTAATCCTTACATGAAATAAAAAGCCAACCAAACTCCTAGAAAAAGAGATCATATTTGGGGCTGCCAAAGGTGAAGGTGGAGTGTGGTAGAATTGAGTGAAGATGGTCAAAAGGTACAAACTTTCAGTTATAAATAAGTACTAGGAATATAATGTACAACGTGATGACTGTAGTTAACACTGCTGCATGATATATTTGAAAGTTTCTAAGAGAGTAGATCCTAGAAGTTCTCATCACAAGGAAAAAAAATGTAACTATATGAGGGGGAAGGATGTTAACCTAAATTTATTGTAATCATTTTGCAATATATGTATGTCAAGTCCTTATGCTGTACACCTTAAGCTTACACAATGTTGTATACCAACTATATCTCAATACAACTGGAAAAAAAGGAAGGGAGGAAGGAAGACTCATGTAATCACAACTCCTTAGAGGAAGAGTGAACTTGGAGTCTGGATGATGTCTTAGAGTATACGAAGGGACTGAGATTTAGAGGTTCCAACAAATGCAAAAACTAGATTCATTGAGACATTGTTTTCAGAGATAAGAATATTTAGGTTACCATTTTTGAAACCTTTCCAGGTGACAAAGTCCTATACAGTGACACAGTGTTAATGAATAATTACACTAAGATTTAGCTGACTGTCACAGGAGTCAGTCAATTTTTAAAAGTGTTAGACAAGAGTGAAAAATAGGCCATTGGTGTGGAGTTTGACATTTTCAAACGTTAGCTGGAGGATAAAAAATATATATAATATATATTAGAACGAATTGTTGAAGTTATTAAAGAAGTTGGAAGTACATTATATGAGAATATTGAGAGATCAAATAAAATAGTAAAATAGTAAAATAAAATTGATGAGACATGAGAAAGACTAGTAGAACAAAGGTTTTAAAGTAATTTGCACAATTAGGGAATATATTGATCTCTTTCTCTTTTTCTCTTTTTTTTCCCAGCAGATTAAGGGTAGTAGGAAAATATACCTCTAAAGGATTCATCAGAAGTGTTTGTCACAGTCAGATCAGAAGTGGGCTTTATTTAACACAAGTATACAAAGAGTGTCCTTTTGGAAAAAGTAGAAAATGATTAAGAAGACAGTATGCCCAAAATAGACAAAGCACAACACAGTGCTATACCACAAAGAATGAAGGATTAGGCTTGAAAAGTCTATATTTAAACTGTGTTTATTCTGACTCTCTGTTTATCAGGTCACTATTTGATCTTATGTAAATCACTTAGTTGGGTTTACCTACCTCTGAGAGAATGTACAATGGATTGACATGAATATCTGGTACTTACTTCCTCACATTGCAATATTCCATTGGAATTCCAGGAGAAATTAAGCTTCAAAATTGTGTTTGTATGAGTACCTTTAAAATATCATTGAATAAATTAATCATGGAGAATTCTAACTCTAACAAATCAAAGAAGCCATCAGAGTAATTGCCATTGTTATTTCTTTTGAATAAGACTATAAAGATCATAACATTTTGCTTTTTTTTAAAGCACTGATATTTTTCTATATCATACAATTGTCTATAAATGAATAAATGTGTACAGTCAAACGTACATACTTCTAAGAATTTATGTGCATTAAGTTTTCCTAACTAAGCATGTACACTTAGTTTCTTTATCCTTATATAGAACTTAAAATTTTGGCTTAGTTCAATATCAGTTGAATCAAGTCTAACCATGGAAGTAATTGTGTTTCCAATGGCCTAGGCATCAACACAGAATAAATAAAGTCAGATTTTTAAACATTAGGCTGTTAATTTGCATTATGAGAAAAATTAAGACTACTAATTAACTATCCTAAACAAATGTCTTTGGTGGAAAAATGGGTTTTATGCCATTAAAAAAAATACCAAAAACTCCCTAATTGGCATTGATATTTGGTATCATGCAAGCCTCTTCAAATGAGCTGAGAAGTATTTATGCCTCCTGTATTTTCTAAAAGATTTTGTGTGGATTGGTATGACTTGTTCCTAAACGTTTGATAAAAATTTACCTGAAACTGTCTTGGCCTGAGGTTCTTTTGGTATAAAGCTTTTTTAAATGGAAGTTCAATTCTTTAACATATAGAGGAGTATATGAAGTTATATTTTTTGTGTGACTTTTGGTAACTGGTCTTTTCAAGGTATTTCTCAACTAATACCAATATGGTTTTCTGCAGAACATTCAGAAATTCTGGATCCCTTCAGATAATAGGACAGAAGCTCAAGAGTTAAAGCCCTTTAAGGTAGGACTTTAATATTGCCTTTCCCACATGAATGCAGTGTTGCAACCATGATTAGAAACTAATGAATTAATGATATAAATGTCCACATACTTTGTCGCTGATACCATGATAATCTCTTCCAGCAGAGATACCACATTTGGGACAGTATCTGCAATTGACGCTACTGCTGGTTCAATTTGTGGTCCATTCTCTTCCAGTATTTCTTTTTTTTTTCTTTTTTTTTTATTCTTATGTTATCATTAGTTTTAGATGAAGTGTTCCATGATTCATTGTTTGTGCACAACACCCAGTGCTCCATGCAGAACGTGCCCTCCTCAATACCCACCACCAGGCTAACCCGTCCTCCCACCCCCCTCCCCTCTAGAACCCTGTTTGTTTTTCAGAGTCCATCGTCTCTCATGGTTCATCTACCCCTCCGATTTCCCCCGCTTCATTCTTCCCCCCCACTACCTTCTTCTTCTTTTTTTTTCTTAACATATATTGCATTATTTGTTTCAGAGGTACAGATCTGAGATTCAACAGTCTTGCACAATTCACAGCGCTTACCAGAGCACATACCCTCCCCAGTGTCTATCACCCAGTCACCCCATCCCTCCCACCCCACCCCACACTCCAGCAACCCTCAGTTTGTTTCCTGCGATTAAGAATTCCTCATATCAGTGAGATCATATGATACATGTCTTTCTCTGTTTGACTTATTTCACTCAACATAATACCCTCCAGTTCCATCCACGTCGTTGTTGGGTTGTTTTTTGTTTGTTTTCTTTTTGTGTGTGGGTTTTTTTTTGTTTGTTTGTTTGGTTGGTTTTTTTGGCTTGTTTTGTTTTATAGACAGCAGACTTTGGAATTAAACAGGAATATAATGGGCACCATTAATTTTTTTTTTTGTCATTTAAGACAAGCCAAAATTCTCCAACCACCATCAGTAATAGAGCCCTAAGTGTCAGAAAATCTAAAAAAGATCCAAATCCCACATCCCATTTCAGAATCTGTTTCCAAAAATAACTTCTTTTACCAATTGCTGTAGGTCAGTGTCCCTTAGAAATAGACTCTGAAATGGAACTTTGTGTGAAGGTAGTTTATTTTGTGGACACTTGACAAATGTAGGATTGTACAGGGTAGGATTATACACAGGAAGAAGTTGAGAATGGTGATGCACATAATCCTCAGCCAAACCTACATGAAGTTCTGAAATTAGGATGACCATTTATAAATAAAGCATAGGGTTGAGTGCTTCAACAAATCAGTGAATTTGCTCCCTGAGATAAGTTATAGCCATGGAAAAGTCCATTCCTTTTGGTTAAGGGCAATTCTCAGAAGGGGCACAGCTATGAGTGTCAGCAGGTATTAATCTGGCAACTGAGAGGGGGTGAGAGTTTCAGTATTAGCAGATGATCCACTACATATGAATAGACCCATCTCAAACTGTTTCAAGTCCTCGTAGCTGGGCACCAATTTGACCTCCAAATTTTTTGCAAAGAATTGCATGGTATCGTCTTTAACATTAGTTTTATCATTTTTATATATGTAAATATATAGCAAAATTTTTGATGAGTGATCAAAAGTCATTTGCATTTTCAATGAGTAATGCAAGGAAGTTTTTATGTGCTAGTTATTGGTCATGCTTTAAAAATTAAATTTTTTATTGAAGTATAATGAACAATGTTCTATCAGGTGTACAACATATAATGATACACAATTATGTACATTATTCAGTGCTCAAGATAAGTGTATTCTTGATCCCCTTTATCTATTTCACACTTACCCCCACCCATCTCCCCTCTGGCAACTACCAGCTTATTCTCCAAGAGTCTGGTTTTTGTCTCTCTTTTTTCTTTGACCATTTCCTCTGGAGGGATCCAAATTGGCTAAAAGATCTTACACTTAATTAGCTAAAAGCTCTTATACTCCTACACTTAAGTGGCGAAAAGAACCCTTACTCTCCTTTCACAAACTAAGTACAATAACAATTCACCCACAATCTTTCCAAATCCCAAATAAAATTGTCAAACTGATTTTATAATTAAGTAAATGCATCTTGTTGATCACTCAAGTTGGAAATCTTAAAGAATATTATTCATTCTCTTTGTTCCTCATATTCATAGTCAAAATTTGTCATAATTTTTACTTACTATTGGCTTCTTTCTATATCCAATGCATTACTTTTAGTCTTTACGCATTCGATCTGTTCTGGTGCAATGCTTTGAAATTAATGTTTTTCACTTTTAATCTCTTTTATCAATTACTGGTAGATAAATTTTCATAAAATTTGTTTCTGAATATACTCCTCTGTACTAAGAAACATGAAATATTTATCTTGGTATATAGAATTATTATAGGCAACTAACCATTGAATTCAAGATTCTCCAAAATCTAACTGAACCTTTCTCTCCAGTTTTTGCTTTTATTGCTTCTTCATGTAGATTGTGTTCTTCAGTCATATCAACCTCTCTATTTTTCACTCATCCCATCTTCTGTTTTTATCCATGCTTATCACCTCTGACAGATACCTTTATTCATTGTGCCTTTGAAAATACTTTTTCCTGAAAAAAAGTCCAAATTTTATCTTACATCAGAAATTAATTTCTTTTGTATCTCATAGCATTTTAAAATTTTCATACTGCTTATCATATTTTGACTTTACTGCAGTTTTATATGTATGCCTTATCTCTTGTCAACATATAACTTTCTTGAGGATTGAAATGTAAAAATTACTATATATATATATATATATATATATAAAACTTTTAGTCTTCATTTGTTGTCAAAGAAAATGTTGGGCAGTTGTTTAAAGTATTTTTAAAAGTTATTCTGATAGGGGCGCCTGGGTGGCTCAGTTGGTTAAGCGACTGCCTTTGGCTCAGGTCATGATCCTGGAGTCCTGGGATCGAGTCCCGCATCGGGCTCCCCGCTCAGCGGGGAGTCTGCTTCTCCCTCTGACCCTTCCCCTCTCATGCTCTCTGTCTCTCATTCTCTCTTTAAAAAAGGTTATTCTGATATTTAGGAATGATAGTGTGATATTGACATTCTTGATCATTAAATGGAGATTTCAGTAACTATTACGCATATAATATCCTTGAGAATAGAGATGAATTTGTAGTTGAATTAATATATTAGAAGACATAGATAAATGCCAAATAAAATTGTATTAGTAAGGATTTTAAAATTGAAAATAAGCAAGACAAACAATTATTTTTTAATGTATACAAGTAAAAGTGATGTAATTCTGAATGTGCTCATCATAATAAAGGAAGATGTTTACTGAAGAAGTGACATTGTCATTCATAGTTCAGGAAAATTTTAATTGGTGTAACTATTATTTATGCTTGTTTTGTAACCAAAATATATTGACCATCATTTACAAGGTTAGACTTTAAACCTTTGTGAAGAAATAGCACAGAAATACAAGTTTCTAAAGTGTACTATATATAGATACATGTGTATATATGCTTGAATATATGAGAAATGTAGTTAGAATGTAAATCCTGGTATTTCTTGGATTGAAATGAAATAATTTTTATGAAAAATAACACAAGAGTTTCACAGTGATATTCATTAAAAATATGGTTTAGATACAAGTCCTTCATCGAATATGTATTTTGCAAGTATTTTCTGCAGTCTTAACTTTTCACTTTCTTACTGGTATCTTTTGAAGAGTAAAAAAAAAAAAAAAATCTTTACATTTTGTCTCTTTCCTTTTGAATGCTTTATGTACCCTAAGAAAAATTTGTCAAACCCTTAAATATAAAAATACTTCTCTTGCATTTTAGAACTTTTATAGTTTTAAATTTTATTGGTTCTATGATCCTTTTGGATGTAATTTTTGTATATTATATGTGGTAAGGATTGACTCATATTTATTTTTTCCTACATGGATATCCAACAATTTAGAACCATTTGCTGGAAAAACATTGTTTCATCATGCAACTACATTATATGCTTTGTTGAAAATCAAACACATATATATGCCTATTCCTGAGCTCTCTATTCTGTAAATTTAGATCTATAATTATATCTTTATGCCAACATAATATTGTCTCAATTAGGATAGTTTTATAGTATTCTTGAAGTCAGATGTTGTAAGTCCTCTAAATTTGATCTGCATTTTCAAAATTGTTTGACTATTATAATTTCTTTCAATAGCCACATAAATTTCAGAATCAGTTTACTAAGTTTTACAAAAGAATTTGCTGGAAATTTGGTTGGAATAATAGCAAACTAATAGAATGATTTTATACTTTAACAATATTGAATCTTCTTATCTATGAGTAGAGTATATTTTTCCACTAATTTTGGTCCTCTTTAATGTTCTCAGTAATATTATGTAGTTTTTATGTTCAGCACTTTCCCACATTTTAAATCTATTTCTGTTTCATGTTTTTTATACCATTGCAAATAGTATTTTATTTCAATTTCACATACTTTGTTGTGGATATATAAACATATTTAATTTAGTAATATTCTTTGCTACATTTATTAGTTCTGATAACTTTTTGAAAATTCTTATTGTTATTCTACATAAAGGACAATGTCCTTTACAAATAAAGAGAATTTCTTTCTCCCAAAGCTATAAGTTCCTATGTCTTTTTCTTGTCTTATTACAATGGTTAAAAAAATTATGTACAATATTAAATGGAAGTGTTAAGAAAAGACTTCTTTGCTTATGTCTGATCTTAGTGGAGAGACATTTAGTCTTTCACCAGTAGAAATGATGTTAGCTGTAGGTTCAATATGTTGAGGATATTTCCTTTTATTCTTAGCTTGCTAAAAATTTTTACCATGAATTCCATGGGTATTGAATTTTGTTGTCAGATTTTTTTTTCCTCTATTTACCTTTCATTGATTTTTTTTTTTTTTTTTTGGTTTATCTTTTTACCATCCTATATTGACTTTTGGTTTAGATGATTGTTATTTAGTGTCTTGAAGTAGAAGCTTAGGATACCACTTTTACATATCTTTTTTTAAATAATATAAATATTTAATGCTATACATTGTCTTCTAAATACTATATTAACATCTTCCCACACATTTTGGTGTGTTGTATTTTTATTTTCCATTTCACTAAAAACACATTCCAATATACCTTTCTTTTACTACTTTGTTATTTAGAAGTGTATTATTTAATATCCACATATTTGGGGGGTATTTCTGGATATCTGTATATCTTTTATTGATGCCTACTTTATTTCCACTGTGGAAACAAATATTCTATTTAAATCCTTTGCATTTATTGACATGTTCTGTGACTCAGAATATGGTTTATCATTGTGTTCTATGTGCACATAAAAGAAATGTGTAATCAGCTATTGTTTGCTAGAGTGTTGTATAAATGCCATTTAAGTTAGTTGATATTAATCAACTCATCTTTTGTCCTTAATTAATTTTTTGCTACTTTTATTATTATTATGAGCAGAGTATTAAAAGTCTCTATAATTTTGACTGCATCTATTTCTCTTTGCCATCCTGTAAGTTTTTGTTTCAGTTATTGTGAAACTTTCTTTTTAGGTGCATACAAATATGGAATTTTGCATGTCTTCTGGCAGAACTGATTACTTTATCATTCTGATATATCTTTCTTTATCCCTGATAATATTCACTTTTCTGAAATCATGTTTGCCTGATATTAATTTAGTTTATCCAGGTTTCCTCAGATGGCATCTATATTCTATAATTTTTAACTTATGCCTCTTTTATTTAAAGTGGCTTTATATAAATATCACACAGCTACATCTTTTTCATTTAGATTGACAAAACTTCTTAACTGGAGTATTTAGATAACATATTTAATGTAAATATTGTTAGGATTTGGTTTAAGTCTAGCATCTTGCTCACTATTGCCTATTTCTTCTCTTTTCTATTTGTTTTTAGATTGAGTATTCTATTCCATTATTAGTGATATTTTCTTGTTTATATTTTTAGTATTTTTTGTAGGATTTACTAACAACAATCATAGATAATAATATTACATGTTGTAAATTCAAAAGCATATTGTTTGCTTTTACACAGTATCTTTTAAAGAGAATAAAAATTAAAAAAAAAATTATATTTGCTCACATACACCTATGTATTTTTTATTATGTTTTTTATTCTTTAATGTAAATTTAACATTTTATATGGAAAATTTTTTCTTCTTTTAAGAATTTGCTTTGCCTTTTTAAAAAATGCATTCTATAATAATTAGCTTTCATTACTCAAAAATAGTCTTCAAATTTATTTTGAGAGAAATATTTGCTAAAGATTTAATTCTTGGGTTAACAGATTTTTCTTCTTTCAGTGATTTAAAATGCTATTTGATATTGTTTTTCTTACCAGTATGATTTTTATGAGAAATCTATGATCATTATCTTTGTTCTCTTTATATGTCATTCTTTATCTGGGTGTATTTATAAATTTTAGCTTCATGTATTATATCATTAACTGAATTATGGTATTTTTCTGTTTCTTTTCTGTTTGGGATTCATTGAGTTTCTTGTATTTGTGGCTTTATAAATTTTATTAAATTTAAAAAAAATCTAAGGTTTCTTCAAATGCTTTTCTACTCACTTATTATTTTTGTCCCAGAGTACCCTGAAGATCTTACTTTCCATTTTTTTCTATATTTGATTCTTTTTTCTTGTTATTATATAATCTTTTATCCCAACATTTTATCCCATCAATTTTTTTAAAATTTCAGATAGTGTATATTTTATCTCTAGAATTTCTATTTAGTTTATTTTTTATGTCTTCTATTTATTTCCTCATTTTATTTATTATTTTCTTTGAATCTTTGAGTATGTTTAAAAAGATTATTGTTTTAAGGTCCTTTTTTTTTGTCCTGATTTCATAATGACTCTCATCTCTGTAACTTCTGTTATCTTAATTCTGTTGCTTATGAATATCATTTTCCCTGCTTCTTTGCATGTTGAGTAAGTTTTGACTAGATGCTAGAAATTTAAAATTTTATGTGTTTGGAGTGCTTTATTTCTCTAATAGTATTTTCTGTGCCTGGCAGTTCATTTCCACACTTTTGCAGCTTGCTTTTAAGCTTTGTTATGGGAAGTTTAGAGTAATTTTTATTTTTAGGTTAATTTTTCTTTGTTTTAAGATAAGCCATTCTGAAGAATCTAATTGAATGTATTATATCTTCACTTGGTCTATTATGAAACAATATTCAAAATCTTTTGTAAATTCTGATTATTGTATATCCTATTTCTTTCAAGTGTTTCTTTCCTTATGGAGAAGTTTAGGACGTTTTCTACCATATGCGCATATTCTTCTACCATATACAACACTTTCTTCACTGCTCTCCCTAACTCAATTTCCAGTGCCCTTGTATATCTGAAGTCCAGCCTCTTTCCTTAGCCCACTGAGAATGTTTAGTCTATTTTGGTTTCTCTCTTTGCTGTGGCTTGAAAAATGCCTTCAGAGAGTGTACTGGGGACCATTATTGGATTCACCTCATTTATTTTCTTTCTCAGTGGTCATAGTCTTGTGCTGCCTAATGTCCAAAATACATAATTTATTATTTAATATCCTTAGTCCCTCAAGTTATTTACCACAGGAGGACAATTCCAAAAAAGTTTACCTTATCTTTTTTGAAATATTTTTTCTCTTGAGTTTTATGTTATGTCACATCCTCCCAGTTGCTAAAAATCTTGGTGATAGTTTTTTTTTAAATTATAGTTTACATAAAATTCTATATTAATTTCAGGTATACAACCCAGTGATTTGGCATTTATATATACTATGAAATAATTCCCATTATAAGTCTAATTACCATCTGTCACCATAAAAGTTATCACAATATTATTGACTCTAGTTCCTATGCTGTACTTTAGATCCCTGTGACTTACTCATTTTATAACAGAAAGTTTGTACCTCTTAATCTCTTCATCTGTTTCACTTATTCTCCACCCCCACCCCTCTCCTCTCTGGCAACCACTAGTTTGTTCTCTGTATTTATGAGTCAGTTTCTGTCTTGTTTGTTCATTTGTTTTGCTTTTTAGATTTCATATATAAGTGAAATCATACAGTATTTGTCTATCTCTGTGATTTATTTCAGTTAGCATAATACCCTCTAGGTCCATCCATGTTGCCACAAATGGCAAGATTTTATTCTTTTTTATGGCTGAGTAATATTTTATTGTTTATACCACATTTTTTATCCATTTATCTATCAATGGAACATTCAGGTTGCTTCCATATCTTGGTTATTGTAAATAATGCTGCAATGAACATAATAATGCACATGTCTTTTGAATTAGTGTTTTCATAGTCTTTGGGTAAATACTGGAATTACTGGATCACATGGTAGTTCTATTTTTAATTTTTTGAAGAATCACCATATCGTTTCCATAGTGGCTACCCCTATTTACAGTCCCACTGACAGTGTCTCCACATCTTTGCCAACACTTATTTCTTGTCTTTTTGATAATAGCAATTGTGACAGGTGTGAGGTGATATTTCAGTGTGGTTTTGATTTGCATTTCCCTGATTAGTAATGTTGAGCATCTTTTCATGTGTCTGTTGGCCGTCTGTATGTCTTCTTTGGAAAAATGTCTCCAGGTCCTCTGTCCATTTTTTAATTGGATTGTTTTTTGTTTGGTTTGGTTTGGTTTGTGTTTGGGGTTTTTTGTTTGTTTGTTTGTTTTTGGTATTGAGTTGTATGAGTTCTTCATATATTTTGGATATTAACCCCTTATCAAACATATTATTTACAACTTCTCCCATTCATTAGATTGCCTTTTTGTTTTGTTGATTTTTTTCTTTTGCCATGCAAAAGTTTTTAGTTTGATGTAGTTCTTTTTTAAATTTTTGCTTTTGTTTCCCTTGGCTGAGAAGACAGATTCCCCCCCACCCCAAAAATTGCTAAGACCAATGTCCAAGAGTTTAGTGCCAGTGTTTTCTTTTAGGAGTGTTATGGTTTCAAGTCTACATTTAGGTCTTTAATCTATTTTGAGTTTATTTTTATGTATAGTGTAAGAAAGTGGTCCAGTTTCCTTCTTTTGTAGCACCCCTTGCTTGAAGGGACTCTTTTCCCCACTGTATATTCTTGCCTTTTTTGTTAAAGATTGCGCATTTAAACATGGTTTATTTCTGGCCTCTCTGTTCTATTGCATTGAATAGAATGTGTCTGGTGTTTTTAGTTTTGTTGTTGTGTTGTTTTCTAGTGCCATGCTGTTTTGATTATTATAACATTGTAGTATAGTTTGAAATCTCGGATTATGATACATCTGACTTTGTTCTTTCTCAAGATTGCTTTGCATTGGCAAGGATGTAGAGAAAGGGGAGCCCTCTTGCACTGTTGGTGGGACTGCAAACTAGTGCAACCACTGTGGAAAACAGTATAGAGTTTCCTCAACAAGTTAAAAACAGAACTATCTTACAACCCAGCAATTTCACTAGTAGGTCTTTACCCAGAGAATACAAAAATACTAATTCAAAATGATATATGCACCCCGATGTTTATAGCAGTATTATTTATACTAGCCAAACTATGGAAACAGCCCAAGTGTCCATTGACTAATGAATGGATAAAGATGTGGTATGTGTGTGTGTGTGTGTGTGTGTGTGTGAAATATTAGTCATAAAAAAGAATGAAGTCTTGCCATTTGCAATGATGTGGACGGAGCTAGAAAATATTATGGTAAGTGAAATAAGTCTGTGAGAGAAAGACAAATACCATATTATTTCACTCATATGTGGAATTTAAGAAACAAAACAAATGAGCATAGGGAAAAGAAAGAGAGGGGCAAACCAAGAAAGAGTCTTTTAACTATAGAGAACAAACTTAATGGTTACCAGAGGGGCAGTAGGTGGGGGAATGGGTTAAATAGGTGATGGGGATTAAGGAGGGCACTTTTTGTGATGAGCACTGGGTGATGTATGGAAGTGTTAAATTACTATATTGTACACCTGAAACTAATATAACACTGTGTTGACTAACTGGAATTAAAGTTAAAACAAAAAAAGAAAAGTTAATTTAACTGGTTTATAGTATACTATATATATATACTATAGTATACTATCAAGCCTTCTTGAATAGGAGAGGGGGAAAGGTTTTGACCTAAGTAACTTTGGAAATAACTAAACGTAAAATAAACTGTACATAAGTACTGTTAAGGGGAAAAAAAACACAAGAGATTGCTTTTGTTATTTGGGGTCTTTTGTGTTCTGTACAAATTTTAGGATTTTTTTTTCCAGTTCTGTGAAAAATGGTATTGATATTTTGATAGAGATTACAGTGAATCTGTAGACTGCTTTGGGTAGTAGGGATATTTTAACAATATTCTTCTAATCCATGAATACAGTATATATTTCCATTTATTTGTGTTGTCTTCAGTTTATTTCATTAATGTCATATGGTTTTTAGAGTTTAGGTTATTGCCTTTTAGGTTAAATTTATTGCTAGGCATTTTATTCTCTTTGATACAGTTATAAGTAGGATTGATTTCTTAATATACCTTTGTGATAGTTATTAATATATAGAAACCCAACATAATTTGTATATTAATTTTGTATCTTGCAAATTACTGAAGTCATTTATTCTAAGGGTTTTTTGGTGGGGTTTTCAGGGTTTTCTATGTATAGCATTATGCCATCTGCAAATAGTGATAGTTTTACTTCTGCCTTACCAGTTTGGATGCCCCTTCCTCCTCTCCTCTCCTCTCCTCTCCTCTCCTCTCCTCTCCTCTCCTCTCCTCTCCTCTCCTCTCCTCCCCTCCCCTCCCCTCCCCTCCCCTCCTCTCCCTTTCTCCCTTCCTTCCATTATTCCTTCCTCCCTCCCTTCCTTCCTCCTTCCTTCTCTCTCTCCCTCTCTCTTTTTTCCTTCCTTCCTTCCTTCTTTTTCTTTTCTTTTTTCTTTTCTGTTCTTTCTCTTCTCTTCTTCTTCTGAAGCTAGGACTCTTAGTACTATAATGGATAAAAGTGGCAAGAGGGACTTCTCAGGCATCCTTGTCTTGATACTGATTTTAGAGGGAGAGCTTTCAGCTTTCCACAACTGAGTATGATGTTAATTGTGTATTTGTCACATACAGCTTTATTACATTGAGGTATGTGCTGGGTGATAGCTCTGAATCCCCTTTCAGCATACCTCTAATTATACCTTTTTGCCTGTACTTCTCAACAGATTCTACATGGGCTTTTTCTTCTACTTTCTCCCCCCAAATTTATTTCCCAAATGTCTCAAAGCTTCTCCTTAGATATTGAATGAAATAAAACTTAACTCTATAAAATTTACATGATTTAGCCCCAGTCTGGCTTATCTTACTTATATCTTCCAATTCTTATCCATATTCCATAATCTCTATCTGTTCTTGGTGTTCTTTTGCCTGGAATGTTCCTCTATTAGATAACCCATATTGGACCCTGTGATCATTTAGCACTCATGTCAAATACCTCCTCTTCACAGAACTTTCCCGACCATCTTACCCACGTTCTTCTCCCTCCTTAGCTAATATTTCCATTTGCCTTATTTATCTTACTATAAAGTTTATTATCCAAGTTATATTACGTATTATTTTCTTACTATTTTCTGCATTCCCTACTACCAGGTAATTTCTATGAGAAAAGTGGCATATCTACTTTACTCACTACTGTATCCTCATTATCTAGAATAATCCTTGGCTCATTCACATTTACCTTCAAATCTTGGACTATAAATTGCCCTAGACAAATCAGTTACAAAAAAACAAACAAAAAAAACAAACAAACCCCAAACTTTAGTGTGTCATTGCATTGAAGGAGATTGCCCACCAAAGCAACCATGGGACAACTCAACAAAGTAAAAATGGATTATAATATTTTGGGAAATAGTAGTTTTCCAAGAGTAACTTAAATGAGCAGTACTTTTATATGGCTCAAAAAAAAAAAAGATTGTATATAAAGTGGGGAACATCAGGTCTCTCCTGGGAAGTCAACTGAAAATCACATTTCTTTGGGAACTACCATGTGAAGATTGATTTGGGATTCTGAGTCCAGAAACCTCTTATCTGAAGCCCTTTTCTTGGGTTGTAAATCAAAACAACTTTTCCTTTTCAAAATGACTTTTGTTCTCCAGACAAGAATAGGATGTTTCTTTCTTATGGACATAATTTCAAAAATCACTGTTTTATGATATTTTGTGATTTTAGACAACAACATTTCTCTAAGTGGTACTATACCAATACTATATAGACTTTAAAATTACATTTCATCTGCCTAATAATATAAGTTAAAATATTGGGGAGTACAATATTTAAACATTTAAAAATTGATTCTGATCAACACAGTATTGTAATTAATTCTATGAGTAGTAATACATAGTTAATAATTAATATGAGTACAAATCTATAGCTCTAGAAAAATTAATTTGACACATTCAATTTGACATTAAAAAGGCTTGTTTGCCAAAAGTGATTAATACTATTTTCTAGACATATGTATACACTTTATCTTTTGTGAGACACAGCAGCTCTTAGAGTTTATTTATTTATTATTTATTTATTTATTTAATTTATGAGATTTGGCATGCCTTACTATGTCACATAGGCAATAAATGAAAGACCCAGCATATAAAATAGATATACAAAACTTTTTCTGATACACCAGTCTCCCTTATTCACTTGTCTCTTATGCTTATAATACATTTTGAATAGAAAAGAGAAAGAAATTAAATACTTAATATTGGCAGAAATCAATTGGAACTAAAATGGGCTAAATCTATAAGGGAATGTGAGAGATTTTTGTTTCTTGCATTTGCTTTAATGTGTTAACAGAGTCATAGTACATGATAGTCTTATCTCTGTTGTTACTACCTTCCCTACAGTGAGTACCTTTTGTGCTTTTCTTCTAAAGATTTCATAAACTAATATGAAAGTTCAATGTCAAAGAGCTCAGGCTCATTCTTTTATTTATTCATTTATATGAACGTTTTATTTGCTTTCTTCAAAGGCAATGAGAAAGTATCAATAAGAATAAAACACAGAAGTAACTGTTTATGGACCTGAGAGCCTGTGAAATACTTATATATGTTATCTAAAATCCCAACAACTGTACAAATAATGCTGCTTCACACATAATAATACATGATATATACATAAAGTGTCTCTTGCAGCGCAGCGCCAAAAAATAAAAAAAAATAATAAAGTTTTTTGTTTGTTTTCCAATCAGTTACATGTATTAAAGAGCATGGACAAACTGAGTCCAAATAATTCCAAACACATTTCTGTTGGTATCATTTAAAATAAGAATTTCTTTTCGGATTTTTTTTTTAAATTTTATTTATTTGAGAGAGAGAGAGAGCATGAGAGGGGGGAGGGTCAGAGGGAGAAGCAGACCCCCCGCTGAGCAGGGAGCCCGATGCGGGACTCGATCCCGGGACTCCAGGATCATGACCTGAGCCGAAGGCAGTCGCTTAACCAACTGAGCCACCCAGGCGCCCTCTTTTCTGATTATTGAACACTATTTAAAAAGGAAATTTCAAAAACCTAAAATCTGATAAAGGAAAAAAATACCAATAATTTCTACATTCATATTATTTCTTTCATAAAATCAATCTCTTTTTCAAATTTCAAATGATAAAAAAGATGAGTCAGGGGTACCTGTGTGGCTCAGTTGGTTAAGCATCTGAATCTTGATTTTGGCTCAGGTCATGATCTCAGGGTTGTGAGATCCAGCCCCACATCACGTTCTACACCCAGCATAAGATTCTCTCTTTCCCTCTCCCTCAGCCCACCGATCCTTTAAAAAAAAAAAAAAAAAGCATATAAAAATAAACATAGCTCTATAAATGGTAGAGCAGATTCTGGGGTGACTTAGATGTGGGGAAACATACCTAATAGAGATCCCCACATTGGATTCATTTTGTAACAGACAGCACTGAATAATCACAATTACTTCCCAAAGGGGGAGAATATCACACTCTGTGCATCCAGAAAGCAATTGGAGGGAAGGGAAGTCTGGGTTAAGAATATATTTCTGCTAATTTGATTTTTTTTTTCTTTAAACCAAAATCAGGGATCAAATTAAATGGATAAAGTTATCACCTTTACCATCAAGCTTGGGCCAGACCAGTGTATTTATTCTCTGCACACAGTCTTATTCAGAATGGAGGGAGGAAGGAGAAGCCCAAATCCCTAGCCCCAAATTTGCTAAAGAGAAAACACTCTTCTTCCACCAAGGCGGACTGCATAAAGGAGTACTGAGAGGCCAAAGAGCCAAAGGAGAGTCTTTCCCTTTTATTATTTGGCATGTTATGTGTTTTATTCACTTTATTGAATAAATTACAGTCTTTTGACCTGTCACCTGAAATCACACACCCTAAAGTATACTATAATTATGTCTTCCTTATTGATAAAAAAAAAAAGAAGCTATGGAAGTGAATATGTACTCATTAGCAATTTCTAAAATAGCTCATAAACTTCTCCAGACACTTATATTGGAAGGAGAAAACAATACTGTATTTTGAGGGGGAAATGCAACAATATGATGCTTCAGGGAAAATGAAAAACTATTAGAAACAGCAAGGATCAAAAACACTAAGCCACCAGTTATTAAAAATTATTTATCACTTGAACTTTTAATAGGAAAATTTCATTTCCTGTAGAGATGTAAGAATTTCAATCACAGAACTAATGTCCTGAGTTATTTACTCTGAAATCTCAGAAGATTGGGCACATTTTTATAGTTTTTAAATCAGGATAAATTCTATTGGATTGTTTTAGATGAAATACATAGATATTATTTTTGAAACACGTTAGGACTTAACTAGTAAAGTACCAGACTATATGTTAACCAAACTACATACACTCTTTTCAAAAAAATGTTATAAATTGTGATTTACGTTGATTTTGTGTGTTTGTAAATTCACCTTTACTGTTCATCTCTTTTTATATATCCTGTACCCTCCACTGAATGTCTTACTAATTTCTCTATATATTTTTTTATTTATGTCTTTATCTTCCTTGTTGTCTGTCATTTTGGGTCATTGTATTAATGATTTAATAGGAATTATCTTGAATTATGATTAGTAAGTTTTTTTTAATGCATACTCTTAGCACTAGCCTTCTATTTGGTAACATAGTTGTAAACACTGCAGCTTAAAACTACATACCTGAATTTACAGGGTGCTGATAAAACATTGCCTAAAATGTATAGCTATAAAGGCCAAGTTGAGGAAAATATATCAATAATCTAACATACTATTTTAACAAAGTATAAGAAAAATAAGAGCAAACTATACCCAAAGGAAGAAGAAGAGAATAATAAAGATTAATAAGGACTATATTAATTGGAGATTGTATAGAAATTGTTCATTGTTTTTAGTTAAAATCCATGTTAGGAAATACATCTAACTCAAGACCTAGTGTATGTGTATCTTTTATCTCCATGTCTATCAGTCTTTTCCTCTATCCATTTACTTAATGGGTCTGTTTATCATTTACATACAGAAGTATGTAACTTTGTAAACAGGTCATTTATAATTACCATTTTTTCTTTTTTTCAGTAATGTCAATATTTGTTTTAAATTTATCTATAACACAAGTCATTTAAAGTGTCTTAAGCTTTTGTTTTTCATAACTTACACCATTTTTATTGAAATATACATTGAAGTTAACATACCATAATTACACGGATTGAGGTCTATTCACTTATTACACTCACATGTACAGGACCTAGATCAAGAAACTGAACATTACAGCATCCCAGCAGTCTCCTATGTCACCCAAGTTTAAACACTGTCCTGACTTTAATGATGTAGGTTAGTTTTACCTGTTTTCACAGTTATATGCCTGGAATCATATGACATTTAGTATTTTGTGTCTGGCTTATTTTACTCAAAATACTGTTTGTGAGTTCATATCATTTTATATGGTTGTAAGTTGTTTTTTTTAATTAATTTTCATTGTTGTCTGGTGTTCCGTTGTATTAATGATTTATTCATTTTTGTGTTGATGGACATATGGGTGGCTTCCAGTTTTTGGCTATCACATGTAAGAGTGCTTTGAACATTTTAGTACATGTCCTTTAGTGAGTGTGTATACGTACGTGCATGTGTGGAGTTTTTGGGGGGCACATTTTTTAGGTGGGAATGCTAGGTCATAGAGTATGCATATATTGAGTTTTAATAGAATATTTTGATGTATATCACACCATGGGGCTCCCCTGCATAAACCTTTCAAACGTTTTTCATTTCAGTGTACATATGCTATATTATAAATTCTTTGCCATGATCTGTGCAGCTCTGTGAGACTAGATCCTGCTTATATCTGCAGGCTCCTCTCATACTACGGTTTCTCTTGACCCAGCCTTGTCAGCATCCTTTTGGTCATGTTTCTGGATGCAGGGCTTTTGCACATGCCCTTCCTCTGATTGGGAGACTCACTGCTCCTCCCTGTCAGCCTTACTTCCCATCATTTAGATGTCTGCTAAAATATCACCTTGTTAGAGAGGTCACTGCCATTTAAATAAGTAGCTATTTTATTGTACATAATTTTATCTGATTTCTCATAGCACTCGTGACTAAGCTGTAAATATGTAATTTTTTTTTTTTCTTGTTTGTTTCTGTTTCCTACTAGAATGTATACTCCATGAGGGATGTGGCCAGACCCACTGGAAATGTTTCATGATCTCTTTTTTGTACTATCATATGTAGGCTCAAAACTGAATTTTCAAAAGCCAAGTCTTTTTTCTTTTTCTTTTTTAATAGCATAAAAGCAAGCATAACAACATGAGCCTTGGGCCTTGGGGTTAGAATTGCATGGGTTCAAGTTCCAGTTCTGTCACCTAATAGGTATATAGCTTTGGGCAAACTAAATTTTTCTTACAAGTTCCTGACCTATAAAATATTAATACATTATATTTTGTTACCTGGTTTTGTCCAGGCTAAAAAAAACATGTTATAAATAACCTAATTCCTATTCTCTCCCATCCCCCCAGTTAATAACATAGTCTCTGTACAGGATCTTAAGGCGTCCCAGCAGCATTTTGTGCACTGTCCTCCTTAACTACAACAGTCATTATGCTCAAGTTTTTGATGGTCTGTTGTGAGGTAGCTTAGAACCGTTTAACTCCACATCTGCTTTTGTGTTTACCTCCTGTGGGTGGTTTATCAGCCATGCTAACTGTGCTTTGATATCGTAAAGAGGTTTTGTTTATTAGGCCTGGTTTGATTTGTCCTCTTCCTATTGCATTAGACATATTTTTAACAATTCAATGATTTTTTTTTTTTTTAAGATTTTATTTATTTATTTGACAGAGAGAGAGACAGCGAGAGAGGGAACACAAGCAGGGTGAGCAGGAGAGGGAGAAGCAGGCTTCCCGCTGAGCAGAGAGCCCGATGCGGGACTCGATCCCAGGACCCTGGGATCATGACCTGAGCCGAAGGCAGACGCTCAACGACTGAGCCACCCAGGCGCCCCAACAATTCAATGATTTTTAATGAATGCATAGAGTGGGTGCACAGAGTTGTTCATCAATTATCACAACAATTCAGTTTTAAAACTTTTTCATCATCCCCCATACTTCCATGGAGGCTGTGCTGATAATCCACATTTCTCCCCCTACCACCCAGCCCCAGGCAACCAGTAGTTTTCTTTCTGTATTTTTTATTTGCCCTTTTTGAACACTGAAAAGTTCTTGTAAGTGGAATTATAGACTATATATTCTTTTTGCAACTGGCATAGTTTATTTAGCAAAAGTATTTTGAAATATGTCCATGTTGTATTATACATCAGTAATTTTTTTTTAAAGATTTTTATTTATTTATTCATGAGAGACAGAGAGAGAGAGAGGCAGAGGGAGAAGCAGGCTCCCAAGGAGCAGAGAGCCCGATGCGGGACTCGATCCCAGGACCCTGGGATCATGACCTGAGCTGAAGGCAGACGCTTAACCATCTGAGCCACCCAGGCGCCCTACATCAGTATTTTTTAATGCAGAATAGTATTGAATTATATGGATAAAATACATTTATGCATCCACAAGCTGATAGGCATTTGGATTGTTTCCAATTTGGGCTATTATGAATAATGCTGCTGTGAAATCTAAGGGTCTTTGGACATGTTTATTTCTCATGGGTAGATTACTAAGACTGTGATTAGTGGGATATACAGTAAATTTAAGTTTTAAAGAGATTGTCAGACTTCTTACCAAAATATCTAGCCTCTTATATCCCTACCAGCAATGTCTGAGAAATCCAGTTTTCCACATATTCACCAACACTTGGTATTGTCTGAGTTTTTCATTGTAGCCATAATATTGAGTTCACAGAGGTATGTCATTATGGGCTTAATTTGCATTTTCCTAACAATTTAGGAGATTGTTCATTTTCCCTTGCCTTTTTTAGGCATTTATATATGTCTTCCTCAGGGAAACATTTGACATTTTGTATGTTTTCGAGTTTCTTATTATTGAGTTGTAAATAATATATTCTGGATACAAGTCCCTTGTCAGATATATAATTTGAAAATATTTTCTCCCAATCTATGGCTTGTCTATTCATGTTCTTCTTGTTATGTCTAGAGGTACAAAGCTGTGGTGTTGTTTTCTTTTTACTTTTAATTACTTTTATTTTTAATTGAAGTATACTTGACATACTATACTATATTAGTTTCAGGTATACAACATACATCACTGATTCAACAATTATAAACATTCTGAAATATCACAGTAGTGTAGCCACCTCTGTGATTATATGAAGTGATCACATTATTGACTATATTCCTTACACTATGCTTTTCATCCCTGTGACTTATTTATAACTGGAATTTTGTATCTCTAAATCTCCTTCAATTTTGAATGGCAACCTTGTGGGGGTAGAGTATTCTTGGTTTTGGGGACTTCTTTCCTTTCAGTACTTTGAACATATCATGCTACTCTCTTCTGGTCTACAAAATTTCTGCTAAAAAATCAGCCAATAGCCTTAGGGTGTTTTCCTAACTATTTGCTTTTCTCTTGCTTTTGGGATTCTCTCTCGAAATTTTGATGTTTTACTTATTATGTCTTGGTGTTGACCTTCTAAGGTTCATTTTGTTTGGGGCTCTCTTCAGTTCCAGAGACCTGAATGTCTATTTCCTTCCCCAGGTTAGGGAAGGTTTTAGCTGTTATTTCTTCAAATAAGTTTTCTTACCTGAAAGATAGAAGATAGATTGAAGGACAGAAGACCTGCTCTTGCTCTTCTCCTTCTGGGATCCCTATATTAATAGTATTATTTTTTAGGTTTTGAGGGGTTCCTTAACCTATCCTTTTTTTTTTTTTTGAAATACTGTTCAGCTTGCATACTTCCACAGTCCTGTCTTTCAGATCACTGACCCATTCTGCATCCTCTAAATCTGCTATTGATTCTCTAGTGTATTTTTCATTTCAGTTATTGTATTCTTCAGCTCTGATTGCTTTTTAAAATATTTTCTATCTCTTTGTTGAAGATTTCACGGAGTTTACTCTTCTCTCAAGTCCAATGAGTATTTCGTATGGCCATTATTTTGTACTCTTTATCAGGTATATTGATCATTTTCATTTTGCTTAGTTCTTTTTCTGAGGGTTTGTCTTATTTCATTTGGGACATATTTTTTTGTCTCTTCAGTTTGACTCTCTTTCTATATATTAGGTAGATCAGCTACATCTCTTTTTCTTGAGAATAGTGCACTGCCTTATGTAGGAGGCATCATATGGAGCCCAGTAGTTCAACACCCCCTAGTCACTAGAAGCAGGCACTTGAGTGCCTATGTACATTTTTTGTGTGTGTGTGTGTGACCAGGCTGCAACTGCTGACAACATGCTAGCAGGTGGTACTGGCCCTCAGCCTTGCTGTTTATAACTCTCCATGACTACTGCAGGTACAGTGGGGGACAGGGCTGACCCCCAGCTCAACTAGCTGGGAGGCTGGGTTGTTGCTGCTGTAGGTGTGCTGGTGAGGGAGTCCAGCCTCTTACAAAGCTGACAGAGGGGCTTGGTTGAAATTGCTGCAGGTGTGCTGATGTGGGGCTCTCAGGGGAGGAGTCATTTTGGAAGATCAACAGTCCTAGCCTGACTGCTGGTTGTGGTGGGGCAATAGTCACTTTGTGGGTATTCCAGTCCTGACCAAGGCTGCCTACCACGTGTGGCAGTGTGTGAACCACTCTGGAGGAGTACCTACTGGGGCAGGTGGGTTGGATGGGTCTGGTTTACAGGGGGATGATAGGGCAGGGCAAGCAGTGTTAGCAAGGTTGGAGACTCCTCAGAACTGGCTCCCATAAGCATCAGGCCAGCTAGACTAATAGAGAATAAGAAAAGTGGTGCCTAACAGCAGTTTTGTTCCAAGAGGAAGATCCTTCAAATTCCTGCTCTTCCAGCGTATGTCCTAAAATGAGTTAGTAAATCTCCTTCACATATAACCCAGACACTTTTCAAACTGCTTATTCTATGCTATGTTTCCTATTGAGTGATATAGCTGGCTGGCTCTCTAACAGCAGAGTAATGGTTTCCTATAGACTTTTGGCTTTTCTGGAGTCAAGCTCTGCTGACTTTCAAAGCCAGATGTTACAGGGACTTGTCTTCCTGGTGCAGGTCCCAGGCTGAGCATACCCAATGTGGGGTTTGATCCCCTCCTCAGAGAGGACCATGGTGATATTCCTGATGGGTGCCCACACCAGGGGTTTGATTCTTGACTATGTCTCTGCCCCTCCTACTCTTCTCAATGTGGCATTCTCTTTACGTCTTCAGTTGTGGAATGTCTGGTCTGCCAATGTTCAGGTCATTTTCAGAGTGAGTTGCATTACGTGTAGTTCCCTCTGTGAGGAGGGTGAACCCAAGATCCTCTTACTCTGCCATCTTCACCTGCTTTCTTTTGGTTTCTTTTTAAAAATAAATTCCAGATCATCTTTAAAAAAAACACACACACACAAACTTCTAATTTATTCTATTGGTATCATATCTGAGATCTTTTTCCCTAATCCAGTTACAAGTATTTTTTTCTAGAAATCCTAGCTTTAGCTTCTAACACTTTTTTGTGTGTATGCGTATTCTTTATGATTTTCTGCAAGTATGATCCTGTCTTTTGAGAGTAAAGAAAGTTTTGCTTTTTTTTTTAACAGTAGTGATCATTTTAGATTATTATTTTTTTATTACAGTGGCTAGAACAAGATGGAAATTCTTAACTCTTGACTAATTTCCAGTCTTAGAGGAAAAACAGTCCATCATTAAGAAACAGAGGTTTCCTTCTATCACTAGTCTTTTGAGTTCAACTTGTCGAAAACTGTTATTCTTTTGTCTAATAATTGAATGAGAAGTAATAGCTCCAGTTATTTGAGGAATAGGGTAGAAGTACACCTGCTATGAGGTGTTGTACTCAATATACTTGCAGATAGTATGTTAGACATAATGTAGCTCTGGGTCATTGGTGCATATCCATATTCTCTCAGTCTCTGATAGCTAAATAAAATCTCTTAGTTGTCAGTATTTATGGGACAATGGATTTGATCTGGTAGACCCAGGTTTTCTGTATTTTTTAATTGAAATAGAACTTAATATAATTAATTCAAATTTTAACTTTATTAGAATTTTCTTCTATAAGGATATTCTGAGCATTTCCCATTATTGTATTTCCATTTTCTCTGTACCAAAATTCTTCTAAATTCCTGATCAGTTAATAGTAAGGTGTCTTAGATGGGTTCTCTAGAAGCAGACCCTGAGATGACAACACATGTGCAATTGATTTATAAACAATATGTTTCCAGGAGAAGTGGGCAATGACAGAGGAAGCAGGACTGGGAAAAGTAGGAAACCAAGTGGGTGGTTTCATGCAAAGTATGGGCTTCACCCTGACCCTGCAGGGAAGCTCTGGAGTGTGAATTATATTTCAGAGTTAGTTCCAAATTTAAGAAAATAAACCAGGCTCTTATGTTCTTTTATTTTTTATTTTTTTTTAAAGATTTTATTTATCTATTTGAGAGAGAGAGAATGAGAGACAGAGAACATGAGAGGGAGGAGGGTCAGAGGGAGAAGCAGACCCCCTGCCAAGCAGGGAGCCCGATGCGGGACTCGATCCCGGGACTCGATCCCGGGACTCCAGGATCATGACCTGAGCCGAAGGCAGTCGCTTAACCAACTGAGCCACCCAGGCGCCGCTCTTATGTTCTTTTATTGACTAAGGGTCACCCTTGAGGGTTGGAGGCCTACCAGGAGCTATAGGATTTCTGCATGTAGAAGTAAAGCAGTTCCAAGCCAAGCACAGTCATCCAAAGACAATGTTAGGTACATGAATTAGAAGAAAATGCATACAAAGCTCGGATGTGAGCCCACAGATAAAAAGAATCTAAGGGATCTGGGCATGTACAGGAAGTGCCCACTACATTAGATTTCCATGCTTTACATAACTCTTTGGAAGTCTTAAGTATTTTTATAATATTTAATGAACTATGACATAATATCCTATTAATTTCATTTGTACATTATAGTAATTTGGTATTTTTATACATTATAAAATGATCCTCAGAATAAGTCTCATTGATATCTATCACCATATGTTAATAAAATCTTATTGACTATATTGCCTATGTGGTATATCTCCATGACTTGTTTATAACTGGAAGTGTGTACCACTTAATCCCCTTACCTATTTTGCCCTCCCCTTACCACCCCACACTTGTAAACGACAGTTTGTTGTTTGTATCTATGAGTTTGTTTTTTTTTAGGTTTAACCTATAAGTGAAATCTTACGGTTTTTTGGTCGTTCTCTGACTTATTTATTATAATACCTCTAGTTTCATCCGTGTTGTTGCAAAGAGCAAGATTTCATTGCTTTTAAAATGGAGCAATATTCCAGTAGACACATACATACATCTCCTTTATCAATTCACCTATCATGGACACTTATGTTGCTTCCATACCTTGGCTATTGTAAAAAGTGATGCAATGAAGTTGGTGCAAATAGCTCTTCAAATTGGTGTTTTCATTTTTGTCAAATACGTAGAAATGGAATTGCTAGATTATATGTCAGTTTTATTTTAATTTTGGAGTAACCTCCACATTGTTTTCCATAGTGGCTATACCAATTTATATTCCCACCAAGAGTGAACAAATGTCCTCTTTTCTCCCCATTCCCATCAACACTTATTTTTTGTCTTTTTGATAATAGCTATTCTTGAGAGGTGTGAGGTATTATCTCATTGTGGTTTTGATTTTGTATTTCCCTAATGATGAGTAGTGATGTTGAACATCTTTTTATGTGTCTGTTGGCCATCTATATGTCTTCTTTGGAAACATGTCTTTTCAAGTCCTCTGCTCATTTTTTATTTGGGTTTTTTGATATTAAGTTGTGTAAGTTCTTTATATATTTTGGACATTAACCCCTTATTGGATGTATGTTTTGCAAATATCATCCTCCATTCAGGAGGTTGCCTTTTCACTCTGTTGAGTGTTTCCTTCATCGTGAAAAAGTTTTTTAGTTTGATGTAATCTCATTTGTTTGTTTTAGCTTTTGTTGCCCTTTCTTGAAGAGACAATTCCAAAGAAATTTTGCTAATACTGATGTCCACGAGTTTATTGCCTATTTTCTTCTAGAAGTTTTATGGTGATGGGTCTTACATTGAAATCTGTAGTCCATCTTGAATTTATTTTTGGATTTGGTAGAAGATTTTGGTCCAGGTTTATTCTTTTGCATGTACTGTCCAGTTTTTCCAGTGCTATTTATTGAAAAGACTGTAAAAAAAAAAAAAAAAAAGACTGTCATTTCCCTATTATATATTCACCACCTCATTTGTCATAGATTAATTTATCAGATATACATGGTTTTACTTCTGGGCTTTCTATTTCATTTTACTATAGAGTTTTGTTTACCACAGCATCTTAATATAGTCTGAAGTCAGGGAGTTCTTCTTTGTTCTTTGTCAAGATTGCTATGGCTATTCAATATGTTTTGTGGTTATATTTTAGGTCTCTTTATTATAGTTCTATATAAAAGGTCATTGGTATTTTTGACAGGGAATGGAATGAATTAAGTAAGTAGATTGCTTTGGGTAGTATGGACATTTAAACAATATACTTCCAATCCATGATCACAGACTATCTTTCCATTCATTTGTGTCATCAGTTCCTTTTTATCAATATCTTACAGTTTTCAGAGTACAGGGAGTTACCTCCTTAGTTAAATTTATTCCTAGGTACTTTCTTATCTTTGATGTACTTGTACATTGAACTATTTTCTTAATTTCTCCTTCTGGTAGCTCATTATATGTGTATAAAAACAACCAATTTCTATATGTTAATTCTGTCTCCTGCAAATTTACTGAATTCACTTATTCTAATAGTTGGGTTTTTGTCGTTGCTGTTTTTATATATAGTATGTCACCTACAAATAGTTTTATTTCTTCCTTTCCAACTTGGATGTCTTTTATGATTTTTTTTTTAAATTTTTTTGCCTAATTGATCTGGCTGAGACTTCCAGTAGTTCATTGAATACAAGTGGCGAGATTGGGCATCTTATTTTTAATCTTAGAGGAAAAGTTTCAGCTTTTCATCATTGGGTATGCTGGTAGCTGTGGGTTTACAGTATATGGCTTTATTATGTTCCTTATATACCCACTTTTGTGAGCGTTCTTATAAATGAATATTGAATTTTGGCAAATGCCTTTTCTGCATCTATTGAGATGATCATATGATTTTTTAAATTTTATTTTATTATGTCAATCACCATACATCACACATTAGTTTTTGATGTAGTGTTCCATGATTCATTGTTTGCATACAACACCCAGTGCTCCATTCAGTACATGCCCTCTTTAATACCCATCACCAGGCTACCCATTCCTCCACCCCCTCCCCTCTAGAACTCTCAGTTTGTTTCTCAGAGTCCATAGTTTCTCATGGTTCATCTCCCTCTCCGATATCCCCCCCCTTCATTTTTCCCTTCCTGCTATTTTTTTTTAACATATAATGTATTATTTCAGAGGTACAGGTCTGTGATTCATCAGTCTTATACAATTCACAGTGCTCACCATAGCACATACCCTCCCCAATGTCTGTCACCCAACCACCTCATCCCTCCCACCACCCACCACACCAGCAACCCTCAGTTTGTTTCCTGAGATTAAGAATTCCTCATATCAGTGAGATCATATGATACATGTCTTTCTCTGATGGACTTATTTCACTCAGCAGAATACCCTCCAGTTCCATCCATGTCGTTGAAAATGGCAAGATTTCATTCCTTTTGATGGCTGCATAATATTCCACACCACATCTTCTTTATCCATTCATCTGTTGATGGACATCTTGACTCTTTCCATAGTTTGGCTATTGTGGACATTGCTGCTATAAACATTGGAGTGCATGCACCCCTTCAGATCCCTACATTTGTATCTTTGGGGTAAATACCCAGTAGTGCAATTGCTGGGTCATATGGCAGCTCTATTTTCAACTCTTTGAGGAACCTCCATACTGTTTTCCAGAGTGGCTGCACCAGCTTGCATTCCCACCAACAGTGCAGGAGGGTTCCCCTTTCTCTGCATCCCCACCAACATCTGTCATTTCCTGACTTGTTAATTTTGGCCATTCTGACTGGTGTGAGGTGGTATCTCATTGAGGTTTTGATTTGGATTTCCCTGATGCTGAGTGATGTTGAGCACTTTTTCATATGTCTGTTGGCCATTTGGATGTCTTCTGCCCATTTCTTGATTGGATCATTTGTTCTTTGGGTGTTGAGTTTGATAAGTTCTTTATAGATTTTGGATACTAGCCCTTTATCTGATATGTCATTTGCAAATATCTTCTCCCATTCTGTTGGTTGTTTTTTGGTTTTGTTGACTGTTTCTTTTGCTGTGTAAAAGCTTTTCATCTTGATGAAGATCCAATAGTTCATTTTTGCCCTTGCTTCCCTTGCCTTTGGCAATGTTTCTAGGATGAAGTTGCTGCAGCTGAGGTCGAAGAGGTTGCTGCCTGTGTTCTCCTTTAGGATTTTGATGGACTCCTGTCTCACATTTAGGTCTTTCAACCATTTTGAGTCTATTTTTGTGTGTGGTGTAAGGAAATGGTCCAGGTTCATTGTTCTGCATGTGGCTGTCCAATTTTCCCAACACCATTTGTTGAAGAGACTTTTTTCCATTGGACATTCTTTCCTGCTTTGTCGAAGATTAATTGGCCATAGAGTTGAGGGTCCATTTCTGGGCTCTCTATTCTGTTCCATTGATCTATGTGTCTGTTTGGGTGCCAGTACCATACTGTCTTGATGATGACAGCTTTGTAATAGAGCTTAAAGTCTGGAATTGTGATGCCACCAGCTTTGCTTTTCTTTTTCAACATTCCTCTGGCTATTTGGGGTCTTTCCTGCTTCCATACAAATTTTAGGATTATTTGTTCCATTTCTTTGAAAAGAGTGGATGGTATTTTGATAGGGATTGCATTAAATGTGTAGATCGCTCTAGGTAGCATTGACATCTTCACAATATTTGTTCTTCCAATCCATGAACATGGAACATTTTTCCATTTCTTTGTGTCTTCCTCAATTTCTTTCATGAGTATTTTATAGTTTTCTGAGTACAGATTCTTTGCCTCTTTGGTTAGATATATTCCTAGGTATGGTTTTGGGTGCAATTGAAAATGGGATTGACTCCTTAATTTCTCTTTCTTCTGTCTTGTTGTTGGTGTATAGGAATGCCACTGATTTCTGTGCATTGATTTTATATCCTGCCACTTGACTGAATTCCTGTATGAGTTCTAGAAGTTTTGGGGTGGAGTCTTTTGGGTTTTCCACATAAAGTATCGTATCATCTTTATGTGGAGATGATCATGTGATTTTTATCTCTCATTTTGTTAATATAGTATACAATGTTGATTCTCTTGATAATGGTGTATAATTATTTTAATGTATTTTGGCAGGCCAGGGAGTCCCAGGATATGACACATTGGGACCACCTTGGTGGGATAGCTGGAGTTAACGTGGATCAGGACCCCTGGATACACTGGGTCAACATTGGCAGGTTCGCTAGAGTTCCTGGATCCTGCTTCCCCCCATGCTATTAAGGTGAAAGGGGAACATAAAATATGGTGGTCAAAAGTGCCTCAATCTCAGAGAAAATATCAGTAATTGCATGCTTATTTGTTGGACTCTCTATGACTAGTAAGTGAATTCTTTTCACTTATAATCTTATTGCCTTTTAAACTGAGACTTGTTTTTCTAGGTGACCCTGGTGGGTGTGTCTGTACATGGGCTCCTCAGTTATATTACTCCCTCCTGCAGTTTGTCATAGAGAGTGTGGTTCTCTTCATTACCATGTTTCTCTTACCTTTCTTCATGTTTTTCCCTCTATGATTTGTTGTGCAAAGGCTGTTCAACCAGCCTTCAGCTTTCCTTCCAGAGGACTGCTTTATATGTAGGTGTAGATTTAGCATGTCTGTGGGAGAAGATGAGTACAGTGTGTTCCTACACAATATCGTGAACTCTTCCATGATTATTGTTTTCATCCAATTGTCTGATCCTGATGGGTACCATTTGGTATGAGTAGATGCTGATAGGTATTAAAACCCCTGATAATATATAATGCATTAGAGAGGTTAATATGATTAATAAACAGAGAATAATAGCTAGTGATTAAAAGTTTCTTGGAATGAATTCCCTGGAGCCAAAACTTAACCATTTATATTCAGATTTTAATTAAGTCAATTTTTTGAATAATATATAATTGGGTTTTAATTTTCTTAGTTATTCTCATGAGTATAATATGATGTATTAGCACACAGATTCTCATGATTAGTTAAAACATTCTCAGATTTATCCTGTTGTATTTCAAGAGGCAATATTGCAGGTGAGCTTCCACCTAAATTAGGCCTTTCTTTATATGATGGGAGCAATTAGGTATAGTTTTTTTAATTTTCATATAAATTATAGTTTGAGAAAATTATAAATTGAGTTTGGAGAAAATCCAGTTGAGAAAATTTCTAGATGGTGGTTCCAAAACATCTTCAGATGGTGATATGAGGATGGCAGCTTTAGTCTAATGGATTTTTCTAGTTTAACCGTTTTTGATGATTTCAGCAGGTCCTCTGTTGAACTTTCTTGAATGGCCCATATAGCAATAGGCATGAAGGTTGTCCACACATAATTTATTGTGAAGAATTCTCTGAAATTTACAAGTAGATAACAAAACCTCAAATACAGTCAGTCAGAACTAAAATCTGATATCTACAAGGGTATATTAATGAAACATTCTTTCTATAATCATCTCCTTTTCTATCATAGATAACCATAATAAGTCAGTAAGACTAATTTATTTGCAAACAAGTCTAGTTTCAATACACTTGGCTTGATTATTTACATAAGTGCAGCAAGAAATGTGATTGACCAGATATAGGTGCTTTTAAACCTGCTTTGTTGGAACTTTTCATAAGGAATCTAAGATTGGACTTTTATGAACCTCTCAAGGCTAGGAAGCCAAGCTAAGGATTTGTCCAGCTGTATCCTGACACAAGAACAGATTTTTATTGATTTATGCAAATACATATATTGTCATGAAAGAGAATTTCATCATTTTCTGAATTCTGCAGAGATCAGGTAGTGAGAAAAAGATAAATGTATCAGTCTTTGTTGCAAAAATATACTTTACCAAATTACAGTAAGTTATATATTGCTTAAAAGATAAAAGCGGTCTTTTAAATCTGGAAAACAAAATATTTAAGAATCATCAATGTTTTAAGTGAAGTTTTAAGAGTTATAATTCTATAATTCTTATTTTGCCTCATCTGGGATTAGCAGCTTTATGAATCATTAAATTTTTCATTAGAATTGGGGCACCTGGGTGGCTGTCTTTAAGCGTCTGCCTTCGGCTCAGGTCGTGGTCCCAGGGTCCTGGGATCGAGCCCTCCATCGGGCTCCCTGCTCCGCGGTAAGCCTGCTTCTCCCTCTCCCCCTGCTTGTGTTTCCTCTCTCGCTATATCTCTCTCTCTCAAATAAATAAAATCTTAAAAAAAAAAAAAAAAAAGAATTGTAGAAACTCTTACCCAGTTCAATCTTATTAAAGTTAGCAGAAATCTACATTTTAGAGTACTTGTCAGGGTCTTTTCCATGATAATCCTTTGAAGATAATTGCAAAAGCCTCTGAGTAAAACAGTGACTGTGAGTGACAAAGGACTTAAAAATAGCCATAGTTACGGGTGCCTGGGTGGCTCAGTCGGTTAAGCATCTGCCTTCAGCTTGGGTCATGATCCCGGGGTCCTGGAATTGAGCCCACATCAGGCTCCCTGCTCCATGGGAAGCCTGATTCTCCCTCTCCCACTCCTCCTGCTTGTCTCTCTCTCTCTCTCTGTCAAATAAATAAATAAATAAAAATAGCCATAGTTAAAGATCTTATGAGTTCATTATAATACAATCTACAAGGAAATTTGGTTATTTCTGTGACATACATTTTAAAACAATAACAAATTATGACTGAAACCATACCAGGATATATTAGAGTTTCAGAAATTTCATATAATTTCTGAATTATTTTAATGATATATATATCCCATAAAATATGATCTAAGAAGTTTAAAAATTATACTTGACAATATTTCCCAATTTAATATATCAAATAATTCTAATATATCTTTTTATTACATTCAGAATTTGATAGGGGAAATTTGTTTAAAATGTCAAAAGATTTAAGACTTTACATGAAATGGGTTCACCATGAAACAATAGGTATCCATTCAAATGGAATGATAACAGAATTCAAAGGCAAATACAGAAAGTTATATAGTTGTAAAAAGCCTTAGCTATTTTTCTAAATAATCAGTCTTAAGACAATGTGAAATACATTGTCTTCAGAAATGTTTTCTTTGGAAACAGAATCCTTGTTTTCTAGGTAGATTAAATTAAATTGTGTTTATAATTTCTTATTGAGATCAGACTAATAATTTTAAAAAATACTTTGTCCTTTTAACAGAGAGAAAACCAAATTTGAATTCTGTAACAGTGTACATTTGATATTAAAACTCTCAGTCCATTTCAATTTTAGCTTGACCACATAAAATTTCTTTCTCAAGATCTATTTTCTACCAACCTTCAGCAACTTTATACATCCTGGAATATTTTCAGGCAAAAAGTAAATTATTTTTTAACTTAATTAACATATAATGAATTATTAGTTTGAGGTAGAAGTTATTGATTCGTCAGTCTTATATAATACCCAGTGCTCATTACATTGTGTGCCCTCCTTAATATTCATCACCCAGTTACCCCATCCCCTCAACTCCTCCCCTCCAGCAACCCTGTTTATTTCCCTATAATTAAAAGTCTCTTATAATTTGTCTCCCTCCTGATTTCATCTTAACTTTTTCCTCTCTTCCCCTATGATCCTCCGTTTTGTTTCTTAAATTCCACATGAGTAAGATCATATAAATGTCTTTCTCTAACTGACTTATTTCGCCTAGCATAATACCCTCTAGTTCCATCCAATGGCTGCAAATGGCAAGATTTCACTTTTTTAGATGGCTAATATTCCATTGTATATATGTACCACATCTTTATTCATTCATCTATCAATGGATATCTGGGCTCTTTCCACAGTTTAAGGTGTGGGTGCCCCTACGGATCACTACGTTTGTATCTTTGGGGTAAATCCCTAGTAGTACAACTGCTGAGTTGTAGGGTAGCTCTATTATCAACTTTTTGAGGAACCTCCATACTGTTTTCCAGAGTAGTTGCACCAGCTTTCATTCCCACCAACAGTATAGGAGGATTCCCCTTTCTCTACATCCTCGCCAACATCTGTCGTTTCCTAACTTGTTAATTTTAGCTATTCTGACCAATGGTAAGGTGTTATTTCATTATGGTATTAATTTGTATTTCCCTGATGCTGAGTGATGTGGAGCATTTTTTCATGTGTCTCTTGGCCATTTGTATGTCTTCTTTGGAGAAACGTCCATTCTTGTCTTTTGCCCATTTCTAGATTGGTAAGTTCTTTATAGATTTTGGATTCTAGCCCTTTATCTTATATGTCATTTGCAAATATCTTCTCCCATTCTGTCAGTTGTGTTTTGGTTTTGTTGACTATTTCCTTTGCTGGGCAAAACCTTTTCATCTTGATGAAGTCCCAATAGTTCATTTTTGCCTTTGTTTCCCTTGCCTTTGAACTTTTTTTTTTTTTTTTTAAGATTTTATTTATTTATTTGAGAGAGAGAATGAGAGAGAGAGAGCACACGAGAGCAGGGAGGGTCAGAGGGAGAAGCAGACCCCTGCTGAGCAGGGAGCCCGATGTGGGACTCGATCCCGGGACTCCAGGATCATGACCTGAGCCGAAAGCAGTCACTTAACCAACTGAGCCACCCAGGTGCCCCTGTTTCCCTTGCCTTTGGAAATGTGTCTAGCAAGAAGTTGATGTGGCCAAAGTCGAGGACGTTGCTGCTGTGTTCTCCTCTACGATTTTGATGGGTTCCTGTCTCACATTGAGGTCTTTCAACCATTTTGAGTCTATTTTTGTGTATGGTGTAAGGAAATGGTCCAGTTTCATTCTTCTGCATGTGGCTGTCCAATTTTCCCAACACCATTTGTTGAAGAGATGGTCTTTTTTCCATTGGACATTCTTTCCTGCTTTGTTGAAGATTAGCTGATGATAGAATTGAGGGTCCATTTCTGGGCTCTCTATTCTGTTCCATTGATGTATGTGTCTGTTTTTATGCCAGTACCATACTGTCTTGGTGATTACAGCTTTGTAATAGAGCTTGAAGTCTGGAATTGTCATGCCACCAGCTTTGCTTTTCTTTTTCAACATTCCTTTGGCTGTTCAGGGTCTTTTCTGATTCCATACAAATGTTAGGATTATTTGTTCCATTTCTTTGAAAAAAGTTTATGGTATTTTGATAGGGACTGCATGGAATGTGTAGATTGCTCTAGGTAGCATAGACATTTTAACAATATTTGTTCTTCCAGTCTAATGAGTATGGAACGTTTTTCCATTTCTTTGGTTTTCCTCAACTTCTTTCATGAGTGTTCTGTAGTTTTCTGAATACAGATCCTTTGCCTCTTTGGTTAGGTTTATTCCTAGATATCTTATGGTTTTGGGTGTGACTGTAAATGAAAATGATTACTTAATTTCTCTGTCTTCTGTTTCATTGTTAGTGTATAGAAATGCAACTGATTTCATAACCTGCCACTTTGCTGAATTCCAATAGGAGTTCTAACAATTTTGGGGTGGAGTCTTTTGGGTGTTCCACATAGAATATCGTATCATCTGTGAAGAGTGTTTGACTTTTTCTTTGCCAATTCAGATGCCTTTTATTTCTTTTTGTTCTCTGATTGCTGAGGGTAGGACTTCTAATACTATGTTGAACAACAATGGTGAGAGTGGACATCCCAGCCATGTTCCTGACCTTAGGGGAAAAGCTTTCAGTTTTTCCCCATTGAAAATGATATTTTCTGTGGGCTTTTTGTAGATGGCTTTTATGATATTGAGGTATGTTCCCTTTCTCTGTACACTGTGAAGAGTTTTAATCAAGAAAGGATGGTGTACTTTGTCAAATGCTTTTTCTGCATCAGTTGAGAGGATCATATGGTTCTTGTCCTTTTATTTATGTAGTTTATCACATTGATTGATTTGTGGACGTTGAATCACCCTTGCAGCCCTGGAATAAATCCCACTTGGTTGTGGTGAATAATCCTTTTAATGTACTGTTGAATCCTATTGTTTAGTATCTTGATGAGAATTTTGGTGTTTGTGTTCATTAGGGATATTGATCTGTAATTCTACTTTTTGGTAGGGTCTTTGGTGTAAGGATCAAGGTAATACTGACCTCATAGAGTTTGGAATTTTTCCTTCCATTTCTATTTTTTGAAACAGCTTCAGAAGAATAGGTATTAAATGTTTGGTAGAATTCCTCTTGTTTGTTGGGAAATTTTTGATTACTACTTCAATTTCCTTGCTGTTTATGGGTCTGTTTGGGTTTTCTATTTCTTCCTATTTCAGTTTTGGTAGTTTATACATCTTTAGGAATGCATCCATTTCTTCCAGATTGCCTAAATTTCTTGACATATCGTTGCTCATGATATGTTCTATAATTGTTTGTATCTCTTCAGTGTTGGATGTGATCTCTCCTCTTTCATTCATGATTTTACTTATTTGGGTCCTTTCTCTTTTCTTTTTGAGAAGTCTGACCAGGGGTTTATCAAAGTTTTGTTGATCTGTTCTACTGTTCTTATGGTTTCTATATCACTACCTTTTTTCCCTTTAACAAAACTGAAATTCATGTCCTTTAAACCATTCCTTACCCCCCAAAAAAAACCTTTTTACCTACTTTTTATATACAATTGCTTTCCTTTATTCTTAATTCTAGTAGTTTTACTTACATATATTAATTTGAATTCTCAGCCCTTATAATTCATAATTCTTAGTGAAAACTAAGAAGTGAACATCTGAGTGCTGGCAAATTAATAAATATGAGAGTTATACAATCAAGAGATGTTTTTTATAGTATTTTTTTGTGGCAAAAGACATTGTTTCTCTTTAAAATTAAAAAGCCAAGTTGATAAATTTCTGTTCATATTTAATGTTTCTGTATATTTGGAAAGAAACTTAGGGCTTATTTACATTTATTTAAAATATTTGTTGTTATCCACCGTGCTTGCATTAGACATTAAACTAGAGATTATGAGCTTATTTGATTAAAGATTACTCCAGGTCATGTGGGAACTTGAAAAACCTTGGGTTATTTACAAATATGTAAACACTTATTTTTCCATAACCCAACTAAATAGAACTCTTTACATTTATGTGTATCTATCTATCTCAGGCACAAAGCTCAAAAGAATAGTTGGATTCAAATTGTGTTTCTGACATACGGACTAAGTTAAGGTTACTTGCTCAGAGGGCCAAAATTGTTTTTATTTTTTTTTTAAATTCATTTATTTTAGAGAGAGATCACGTATGGGCAGAGGGACTCTCAAGTAAACTCATCTCACCCGTCCCCCGAACAGAAACCAAGAGTCAGATGCTTAAACGACTGAGCCACCCAGGTACCCACATTTCCGAACAGAAACCAAGAGTCAGATGCTTAAACGACTGAGCCACCCAGGTACCCACATTTACCCAAAGTTTTCTGCTTGCATACCATAATTATTTTTATAGCTATTTTTGTAGTCATTTTATCTTTTAGAACTTTCTGAATACCAAAGTATGCATTCCCTTGTCTTTGAGAAGTTTGAGATTCTCTCTCAGATAAGTTCAGCTTAAGGGACACCCTTATAAGTTAAATGTTTCTCAAAGGTTCACCCATTTTCTGAAAAGACGTCCATAGATCAGGCGTAACCCATCTTTGCCTTTAGACTCCCTAAGATGTCTTTTTTTCTAACAGCTCTTCTAAAACTCAGGGAATCACGTGTTTTCCATGCTTTTGAACAGACTAGGGTGACTTACCGAGAAACTTCAACAAATACATGTCCATCTTGAACCTGTAAATGTGACATTATTTAGAAATAGATTATGACAGGGTCATGCTTGATGAAAGGACCCTAAATCCAACCCTTATCTCCTGACAGAAAAATACAGAGAAAAGATGGCCATGTAAAGATGGAGGCAGAAATTATGATGTAGCTATGAGCCAAGGATTATTAGGAGCCAAGGATTATTAGCAAACTTCCAAAGCTAAGGGCAAAAAAAAAAAGGATTCTTTCCTGAAGACTACAGAGAGAGTGTAACAGGGGTGACACTCATTTCAGACTTCTAGCCTCCAAAAATAAATATAAGAGAACAAACTTGCATTATTTTAAGCCACCCAGTTTTTGGTAAAGTATTATTAAAGTATTATTGCAGCTCTAGGAAGATAATATACTATTCACACCTCTGCTTCACATTGAAATCCTCTGTAAGCCTTTTCTAACAGCCACCAAGCTATGTGCCTCTCTGCACCCTTTGCATACACTAAATACATTATATGAAAATTCTCTTCCAGTGAATGCATCTATACTCTAGTTTTCCCCTGTAGTGTTTTAACTATTTAATTGTGACACAATTACTGTGCAACAATCTCTACACATACATATTATACACCTTGCAGTGTTTTGACATATGAATGTACCTGTTAGAATATTACCTAATCAATATACCACAAAGTTCTGTTGAAAAAAACATTTTATAGTTTTGATGGAAAAAAAAAAAAAACATTATTTAACAATGAAAGTAGAATAACTTTTGTCCACTGGTACCCTTATTGTGACAAGGGCAATGATATAAAGTGAAGTACATATTAAAATATGAAATATTAAAACTACCTTGATCATCAAAATAGAAAATGTACTAGATGCAAATTATACATTTTGACTAATAGTATTAAAGGAGATTCCACTGCAAATGAAAATGTGTTCAGTATTTTGCTAACAAATTGCATCTCAGTATTAATTATGTTTGTGAAAGATAATGAGCTCTCTTACTGTGTATGTTTAAAGATAGATTCATTCCATTATTTTCTTAATTATTTTTAACCATAGTATATAAAACTTGCTTGAAATTTGCAAATATTTAAATGCTTATTTTCTTTGCAGACACTGTTTATAGAAGAACATCATACAATGCATTTACATAAAACACTTAGAGTACAAAACCACATTTTAATTATACACTATCAGCTAATGATATCTGAATAATATCGATACACAAAAACAATTTCAGAAGAAATCTAAAACTCTATTTAGATTTGTCTGAGCTTTAAAATAAAACAATAGGTAACTCTATGAAATGGAAAAAGGAAGCTAATTTACTGGACAGAAATTTAAATACTGTATTTAATTATAAAACATGACTTACGACTTTCACAAAATACATTTATCTTCATTTCTTTTGCTTTAGATTGAATGAATTCAGTCTACTACAGTGAATTTTTCCCCATATTTTGAACATTACACTTATTTTGTTTACAATTTAAAAGTTATACCTAACAGAGATTCTGGTTTCAGCCCTGACACATGAAAAACACTGAAATCCTGAAAAACCTAGAAATAAATTTATCTTCTGGGGCTCAATATGGAATCTAGCCTGTAGGGCAAGTCACCAACCTAAAGTGAACTCACGTGGTCACAGTAAAGATCTGCTTACCCAGAGAAAAAACTACAGGAGCCATAAAATGGTAGGGTCTTTTTAATGGTAATATTGATTAGTCCATAGACTCCAGCAACTTGAGTATGAGTGAGAAATTTTGAGGGAACCCCAAAATGTCATGGGCTTTATCTCCAGAAATACTACCAGGTTCTCACAATGAAGAGTCCAGAAAGGTCCCCTCTAGTGTTAAGAAAGGGAAAAGTAACCCTATTAATTTCTTAGGGCTGCTGTAACAAATCATCACAAACTCTTAACACTTAAAACAATAGAAATCTAGATGTTAAAAATCGATTTCACTGACCTGAAATGGAAGGGTCAGCAAGACCATAGTTCCTTGGAAGACTTGGGTTCTTACCTTATGGCCATATAATTCCAATCTCTGCTTCTGTGGCTGTATTGCCTCTTCTTCTTTTATGTGCTCCTTATAAGGACACACATGATTAAATTTAGGGCCCACCTGGAAAATCCATGCTAATATGCCTAATGTCAATACCCTTAATTTAATAACATCTACAAAGAGACTTTTTCCTTATAAGGTAACATTTACAGTTTCCAGGAATAAAGACCTGATATCTTTGGGTGGCTATTATTCCATCAAAGACAGTACACATTTTCAAACAAACATGCACAGATTATTCTCTGTAACAATGAGCTAATCCATGAGAAAAGAATTTACTATAGTTTTAGCTCACCTGGGAAGAGGATTTACCACAAACCAGTCCCACTTAGCATTATTGTCTCACATAAATTAAGACATCTTTATACATTATTTTTTTAACTGTGAGGGATCCAACAGCTGTCCTAAAACTCACGGAATCATGTATTTTCCATGCTTTTGAACAGAATAGGGTGACTTACAATAAACTTCAACAAACAAAATACATGTCCATCTTGAACTTATAAATGTGACATTATTTAGAAATAGAATTGGTGCAGATGTAATCAAGTTATGATAGGGTCATGCATGATAAAGATATTCCAGGGATGTGAGGGTAATTCAATATTTGCAAATTGATCAGTGTGATACACTGCTTAATAATAGAAAGGATAAAAAACATGGATGATCAAGGATGATCATATGATCATCTCAATAGATGCAGAAAATGCATTTGACAAAGTACAGTATCCATTTATGATAAAAACTTTCAAAAAGTAGGTTTAGAAAGAATATATCTCAACATAATAAAGGCCATATGTGAAAAACCCATAGCTAATATCATAGTAGTGGAAAAATGAGAGCTCTTCCTCTAAAATAAGGAACAAGACAAGGATGTCCACTCTCACCACTTTTATACAACATAATACTGGAAGTGCTAGCCACAGCAGACAAAAAAAATAAAGGGCATTGAAATTGGTAAGGAATAAGTAAAACTTTAATTGCAGAACACATGATACTATATATATAGAAAACTCAAAACCTATTAGAAATGTTAAATGAATTTAATATACAGAAATTGGTTACATTTCTATACACTAATAATGAAGTAGCAGAGAAATTAAAAGAATTCCATTTAAAATTACATCCAAAGTAATAAAATACCTAGGAATAAACTTAACCAAGGTGGTGAAAGATCTGTATTCTAAAAACTAAAACACTATGAAAAAAATTGAAGATGACAAAAACAAATGGAAAGATATTCCATGCTCATAGATTGGAAGAACCAATATTGTTAATATGTACATTCTACCCAAAGCAATCTACAGATTTAATGCAATCTCTACCAAAATACCAACTTTTTTTAAAGATTTATTTATTTATTTTAAAGGAAGAAAGAGAGAGAATCCTCAATCAGACTCCCTGCTGAGCATGGAGCCTGATGCAGGGCTCAATCTCAAAACCCTGGGATCATGACCTGAGCCAAAATCAAGAGTCAGATGCTTAACCAACTGAGTCACCAAGGTGGCCCCCAACAACATTTTTCACAAAGCTAGAGCAATTTGTATGAAACCACAAAGAATAGCCAGAGCAATCTTAAGAAACGAGAACAAAACTGGAGGTATGACAATTCGAGATTTCATGATATACTTCAAAGCTGTAATAAGACAGTATTGTACTGGTATAAAAATAGACACATAGATCAATGAAGCAGAATAGAAAGCCCAGTAATAAACCCACATTTATATGGTCAATTAATCTAGGAGGCAAAAATGTACAATGGGAAAAAGACAATCTCTTCAAGAAATGGTGCTGGGAAAACTGGACCACTTCCTCATACCGTACACAAAAATAAACTCAAAATAGATTATAAACACCTAAATATGAGTCTTAAGATCATAAAATTCCTAGGAGAAAACATAGGCAGTAATTTCTCTGACATCAGCTTAGCAACATTTTTATGGATAGGTCTCCTCAGGCAAGGAAAACAAAAGCAAAAATAATTATTTAGACTACACAAAAATAAAAACATTTGCACAGCAAAGGAAATTATCAACAAAATAAAGGCAACCTACTGACTAGAATAAGATATTTGCAAATCATACATCCAACATGTTAATGTCCAAGATATATAAAGAACTTATACAACTCAAAACAGATGCACAAAAACCTCCCCAACAATCCTGTTAAAAAATGGGCAGAAACAATGGTCAGAATTCCTGACCAAATATTTTTCAGAGGACATACAGAGGGCCAACGTGACACATGAAAAGATGCTCAACATCACGAATAATCAGGGAAATTTACAGCAAAACTACAATGAAATATCACCTTCACCTTCCAGAATGACTAGAATCAAAAACACAAGAAATAACAAGTGTTGATAAGGATGTGGAAAAAAGGAACCCTAGTGCACTGTTGGTAATTCAAATTGGAGCAACCACTGTAGAACACAGCACAGAAGTTCCTAAAAAAATTAAAAATAGAATTACCATATGATCCAGTAATTCTACTACTGGGTATTTACCCAAAGAAAATGAAAACACTAATTCAAAAAGATATATGCACCACTGTGTTCACTGCAGAATTATTTACAATAGCTAAAATAAGGAAGCAACCCAAGTGTCCATCAATAAATGAATGGATAAAGAAGATGTGTATGTGTTCACACACACACCACACATATAGACAGTCACATACTCACAATTTAATCAGCCATAAAAAAGAATGAGATTTGCCATCAGTAACAATATAGATGGACCTAGAGGGTATAATCCTAAGTGAAATAAGCCAGTGAGAGAAAGATAAATATGATTCATTCATGTGGAATTTAAGAAGCAAATGAACAAAAAAACATAGGGGACAAGTAAACAGACTTTTAAATACAGAGAACAAACTGTAGCCACCAGTTTGTTGGCTGCTGGGGGGAGGTAGATAGATAGGGAAATAGGTAAAATAAAGGAGATTAAGATTTCACTTATCTTGATGAACATTTAATAATATATAAATATAATATATAGAATTGTTAAATCATTATATTGTACACCTAAAACTAATATTGTAAGTTAATTGTACTTCAATAAAAAATCTGTTAGAGAACTTATATGTAAATTATGCAAAGAACTGTTAAAAATCAATGATAAAACCAAAAATCCAATTGAAATGTGCAAGATATCTGAACAGACAACACACAAAAGAAGACATTCAGATGGCAACTAATCATTTGAAATTATCAAAATCATTTGTCATTAGGAATTTGCAAAATAGAACAATAACACAACACAGGTACATACACATCAGAATAGCTAAAACCTAAAACCTGACAAACCAGTTGCTGGCAAGCATGGAGAGCAGTGGAAACTATTTTTCCATTTACATGATGTTCTGGAAAAGCTAAAACTATAATGATTGTAAACAAATTAGTGACTCCCAGGTGTCCATGTGAAGTTAATAAGAAGGTGATTAAGTGAATCATAGGGGAAATTTTTAGTGTAGTTAAAACTACATTGTATGAGACAGTAATGATATAACAGATTTGTCAATACTCAATTTTAGAGCACAATAGTTGAATCTTAACAAATGAAAAAAAAAATTAAGTCCTTTAAGAGAGCAGAGGATTCCAGAATGGAATTCAGAATATGGGGGGAAAAGAGTTTAACTGCATTAGAAATGTATTAGCCTCACTGGAAAGGATACAAGAGATTGCTAATCTAAGTAATTTGGGAAATGAATGTAATTTCTAAGACTAAAGGCAATTAAAACAGTACATGAGAATTGTATCTAGTTGAGAAAGCGGTTTTTCATTTTTTTTTAAAGATTTTATTTATTTATTTGAGACAGAGAGAATGAGATACAGAGAGCATGAGAGGGAGGAGGGTCAGAGGGAGAAGCAGACTCCCTGCCGAGCAGGGAGCCCAATGCAGGACTCGATTCCGGGACTCTAGGATCATGACCTGAGCCGAAGGCAGTCGCTTAACCAACTGAGCCACCCAGGCGCCCAGTGGTTTTTCATTCTGATACCACAGTATATATACGTAAGAATTGAAGAATTAAGTAAATGGATTGAGGATGGTAGGAGTCAGTTTTCTCACTTTTAGAATGGGAGATTGCACATAAGTAAGAGAAAGAGGCTAAAATAATACATATGTTCATTGATTAGAGTCACAATCAGTATTAACTCATATTTAACTTAATATGGATGCAGATAGCCATTTAAGAAAATTATAGAGAGGTATATACACAGAATTGTACTCTCTGGAGTACATTTGAGCTGGAGAGATAGCTGAGATGCCAGGTGTTAGAGTAATTGATTAAAAACAGCAAGCCAAAATGAAAGAGTTAAGCCTTTATCACTTACTGAAATGCTACAAGCAAGCATTTGAATAGGAGAAAGTGACAACACTGCATTCCATTCTCCCCCTCCCCCCCCTCATGAATGGTGTGCCAAAGATCAAGTAGATCAGCAGAGACCTGAAGATTGTCTTGCAGTAGAGAGATCTTTGAATTGTGTAACACTGTTGAATCACAGACCTCTACCTCTGAAACAAATAATACATTATATGTTAAAAAAAAGAAGAAGAAGATAGCAGGAAGGGAAAAATGAAGGGAGGGGGGAATTGGAGATGAACCATGAGAGACTATGGATTCTGAGAAACAAACTGAGGGTTCTAGAGGGGAGAGGGTTAGGGGGATGGGTTAGCCTGGTGATGGGTATTAAAGAGGGCACATACTGAATGGAGCACTGGGTGTTCTACACAATGAATCATGGAACACTACATCAAAAACTAAGATGTAATGTATGGTGATTAACATAATAAAAAAAAAACTAAAACAAAACAAAAAAACCCTAATGATGTATGGTGACTAACATGACACAATCAAATTAAATTTAAAAAAATAGAAAAAAAAGTTCCTACAGAGTTAGGACCCTGAGGCCATGGGTGGATGGAGGATAGTAGGAAGAGAGGAAAGGAGTAGAAGTATAAGTACTAATTATTGGATCAGAGTGGGGAAAGAGTCATCAAAGTATTCCCTTCTTGCCCTGATAAGGAGGTGTCTGAAGACTTGGCTGAGGACCCCAAGTAAAGAAACTTAGAAATGAAGACACCAGGGCATTAAGCATTACGGCATTTTAATTTGCCTTATTGTTCTCTCTCTCTCCCTCTCTCTGCTCCCAGCTAGATAAGAAAACCAAATGCCTGAAATCACAGTGAAAAGAAGCAGCATGACAACATTAAAAGATGAAAATTTGATAGTGCTCTTTTAAAGCCCCATTCTCAATTGTCAATATTTGACCTGTCTGGTTATTCCCTGAAGTTTGCACTAAGAGACTTGTCTTTATTTTACCTAATTCAGAATTCACCAGTTGCCAGATATGTTTTTTTCTGGTGGGCATTTGTTGAAAACGATCAGTAGCAATTGTTTAACATTACAGATGTCTCAGGCAGTGAGTAAAAATTGGAGCAAATAGGCTAACCAAAAGGCTTAAATGGAAAAATCTGGGGGAATAATATGTCCACAGAAGACTCAATAATTTTCACATATTCCTAGAAGGTTATACACAAGTTAAAGCCTGAGTGTCTGGCTAACAGTTGTAGGCATATCACAGTCCACATAAAGAAATCCTCAGCAACAAATAAAAAAAAACTAATTAATCACAAGCATCTAAAGAAATCAGTATAAAATCTTTAGCTGTCCACTAAGCTAGCCAAACAAACTCCAGTGGAAATTCAATTACAGAAAGAATAGATTCTTTACATAATTAGAAATGTCTCTAAACAAGCAAACAGCAATAACAACAAATACTGGGGGAGGTCAGATTTCTAGAATTGTCCTATTATTTAATATATCCATTTTTAAAAAATACAAAATATACAAAGAAATAAAGTATGGCCCATACAAAGAAAAGAAAACAGTCAAGGAGCTCCTGGGTGGCTTAAGTGTCCAACTCTTGATTTTGCTTCAGGTCATGATCTCAGGGTTATGAGATCAAACCCCATATTGGGCTCCACACTGGGCATGGAGCCTGCTCAAGATCCTCTCTCAGGCTGCTCCTCCCACCTCTCTCCCTCTCGAAAGAAAAAAAGAAGAAAAAGAAAGAAAGGAAGGAAGGAAGAAAAGAAAAAAAAGGAAGGAAGGAAGGAAGGAAGAAAGAAAAGAAAGAAAGAGAAAGAAGAAAAAGAAAGAAGAAAGGAAGGGAGAGAGAAAAAAGAAATAGAAAAAGAGAGAAAGAAATAAAAGGAGTCAATAAAAATTATCCCTTAGGAAGTTGGTGGCTAGACTTACACTCAAAAAAGACATTAAATCAATTATCTTAAATATATTTAAAGAACTTAAGGAAGGTACTAAGTATGGGAATGATATTTATGAAATATAGAATATCTGTGAAGATATGGCAATCATTTAAAAAATTAGAAATTCAAAAGTTGAAAATCACAATAAATAGCATGCAGAATGCACTAGAAGTTCCCCAGAGCAGGTTTTACTTGGCAGAAGAAATAAATAGCAAATTTGAAGATAACTCAATTGAGATTATCTGAGTAACATAACCTGATAATTGAGATTATTCCAATTCTGATTATTTTCTGAGAAACAGAAAATAATTTAAAAAAATCAAAATTCTCTGAGACCTGTGGCACACCACGATGTGCTTCAATATAGGCTTAATGTGATTACCAGAATGAAATGAGAAAGAAAAAGGCATGGAAAGAATATTTGATGAACTAATGGACCAAAACTTCACAAATTTGGTGAAAAATATTAATATACATATCTAAAAGCTTAATGCACTTCAAATAGGATAAACTGAAAAGAGATCCAGACCTAGACACAATATAAACATTTTTACAAAAAGAGAACCTTGAAAATAGCATGAGAGATACAACTTGTCATACACAAGAATCCACTAAAAGATTGACAGGGTTTTTTGTTTTGTTTTGTTTTTTAATCAGAAACCATACAAGCCAGAGGCAGTGGAATGATATAGTCAAAATAAAAATATTGTAATTCAAGAATTATATATCCAGAACTATCTGTTTAATAAAAAGGGGGAGATTTAGAGATTCTCAAATAAACAAAGCTGAGGATTTCATTGCTAGCTGAATGGCTCTACAGAAAAAAACAAACATACTAATGGTAATCTTTCAGAAGGAAATAAATGATACCAATTAATTGAATCCCATAGAAGATATAAAGAACACCATTAAAGGTAACTACATAGGTGAATGACAGCATAAATATAGTTTTTGAAGCTTTTTTTCTGATATGAATTGAATGACAACTACAAAAATCAATATTTCTAAATCTGTGTTGTCATACATTGTACAGAGATGTAATTTGTATGACAGCAGCACAAAGAAGGGAGAGATAATTAAGATAAAGGAACATATTTTTGTGTACTCTCGAAAATGTTGGTATCAATTGAAGAAGACTGTCATAATTTAAGATGTTAATTGTAAGAAGGAGGACAATCATTGGGAAAACATCATAAAAATATAGTCAAATAACAAGTAAATACACTAGAAAAATATCTATTTGATAAAAAAAAGCAGTACTTAAAGGACCAGAAGAACAGATTAAATATATGATATACAGAAAGTAAATAGCTAAATAGGGGACATAAATCTTACCTCATTAGTAATTATGTTAAATTCTAATGGATTATATTTACAATAAAAGTGAAAAGATCTGCAGAATGGATAAAGATACTAAATTTAACAATATGTTGCCTTTAAGGGACACCTTAACCTTGCAAACACAGATAGACTGAAAATAAAATGATAGGAAAAAATACACCATGCAATAGCAAGTAATCAAAAGAAATCCAAAGGGGTACCTGGGTGGCTCAGTCGATTAAGCACACAACTCTTGATTTTGGATCAGATCATGATCTCAGGCTCATGAGATCAAGCCCCATGTTGGGTTCTGCACTGAGCCTGCTTAGGATTCTCTCTCTCCCTCTCCCTTTGCCCCTCCCCCAACCTGCTCATGCTCTCTACCCCTCTTAAAAAAAGGCAAAAGGAACCTGGAGTGTTTAACATCAGACAAAATAGACTTTAGTACAAAAATTGTTACTAGAGGGGCACCTGTGTGGCTCAGTTGGTTAAATGTCTGCCTTTAGCTCAGGTCATGATCTCAGGGTCCTGGGACGGAGCCCCACATTGGGCTCCCCACTCAGCGGGGAGTCTTCTTGTCCTTCTCCCTCTCCCCCTTCCCACTGCTCATTCTCTCTCTCTCCTCTCTCTCAAAACAAATAAAATCTTAAAAAAAATAACTTTTTGCTAGAGACAAAGGAAGATACATTCTTAATGCTAAAAGTGTCAGTTATATAAAATATGACTATATGTACATGTGTACTTCATATTAGATTTCTATAGTACATAAACCAAAATTTCATAAAGTTGAAGAGAAATAAATGATTTCAGAATATTTGGATATTTTTGCACTTTCAATAATGGATAGAATAATGTAAGATTAATAAAGAACTAGAAGACTTGAACTACATTATAGACTAACTATAAACAAACATATCTACAGAACACTCCACCAAACATCACCAGAATACACATTCATCTTAAGTATACATAGAATATTCTCCTGAATAGATAATGTGTCATGTCATATTAACAAGTCTCAACAAAGTGAAATAATACAAAATATGTTCTTCCAATAATAAAAGGAAATATGATAAATTAAATAACATTCTCCAAAATAACTACTGGATAAAACATGAAATCACAAGTGAAATTATAAAATACTTTGAGTGGAAGAAAAAGGAAAACACAGTATACCAAAACATATTGGATACTAATAAAACATTGTTTAAGAGAAATTTATTGTTAGAAATGCTATTTAAAAATATATTTTTTGAATTGATAACCTAATATTCCCACTTAAGAACTAGAAAAAAAAAAAAAGAATAAAATAACCAAACAGAAGAATGAATGTAAGGAATATAAGAACAGAAATAAGAGAATAGGTACTATATAAAAAAAAATCAATTCAACAAAACTAAACATTTGCTCTTTAAGGAGATCGACTAAATTGACAAACCTTTAGATAAACTAAGATAAAAAGCAAAAGTACTCAAATTGTTATAATCAGACTTGACAGAGGGGGCAATAATAATGGCTTTACAAAAACAATTATATGGGAATACTGTAAACAATTGTATTCCTAAAAAATACTCTAAATGAGAAAATTTTTAGATACAAACAACAGAAACTAAGTCAAGAAGAAATAGATGATCTGAATATACTTGTAATAAGTAAAGAGACTGATTAGCAATCAAAAAATGTTCTACAAAGAAAATTCTTATACAAGATGATTACTTAAAAATTCTACAAAATATTTAAGATGAATTTATGCTGATACTTAATGTCTTCCAAATAATAGAAGATGAAGAAACATTGCTCATCTCATTCTATGAGGCCACAATTACCTCGATACCCAAACAAGAGAGAAATATCATAAGAATAGAAAATTATAGGACAGTATCTCTTATTGATGTAATAGATCTCAAAAAAATATAGCCCACCACATCCAGAACAATGTTAAAGGGATTAAACACTATGTCCACGTAGGATTTATTCAAAAACCACAATATTATTTCCACATAAGGAAGTAAATTTATGTAAAACACCATGTTAAGAGAGAAAAATATATAAAAATGGTTTTTCAATAAACAGAAGAAAAAAATTGACAAACAGAGCAAACATCATACTTAACAATGATGACCAAAACCTTTCTTCTTAAATCAAGAACAGGACAGGGATATCCTCTTTCGTTACATCAATTTAAAATTATTCTGTAAGTTATAGCCAGGGAAATCAGAGAAAAAAAAAAAGAAGGAATAATAGAAAACACATTGTTAAAGTTATACTTAATTGTGAAAGATCGTCTGCTTTCACCATGTCTATTCTATTCAACCTTGTAGTCTAAGTTCTAGCCAGGGCAATTAGGAACAACTAGAAATAAAAGGCAACTACACTGAAAAGAAAGAACTAAAACCATCTGTATTCACAGATAATGATATTGTATATATGTAATCCCAAGGATCCACAAAAAATGATTAAATCTAATAAATGAGTTTATCAAAGCTTCAGAGTACAAGATTAATAAACAAACAACTGTATTTATATATCTAGCCAAAATAATCAGAAAATGAAATTGACTAAATGATCCTATTTACAATAGCATCAAAAAGTAAATGATTCAGAAATAAATTTAAGAAGTACATGACTTTTACATGAAAAACTATAAAACACTGTTAAAAGACATTAAAGACTAAAACAAATGCAGGGGTGTTTTATGTTCGGTTTGGAAGACTTAAAATTGTCAAGATGGCAAACTTCTTAATTGTTTCACAGAGTTAACACAAACTTTATCAAAATTCCAGCTGATGTTTTTGCAGAAATTTATAATTGGTAACAAAAATTCATAAGAATTTGGGGAGACTCAGAATAGCCAAAACAAACTCAAAAAGGTAACAAAATGAAAAAAAAAAATCCACAATATTTGAAGACCTATTTTTTTATTTCAAAACTTAGTTTTTACAGGTACAGTAATCAAGGATTCATAGATTATCATAAGTATAGATATACAGAGTAGAATAAATTTTAGAATACAGAAATAAACTCATTTAATTTTAATTAATTTTGATAAGGATGTTAAGACAATTGAATAGGGAAAGCACAGTCTTTAAAAAATGGTGCTGAGAAACTGGATATCCACATACCAATGATGATGTCCAATCTCCACCTTATGCAATATACAAAAAAAACAAACAAACCAAAAAACCTAAACTAAAATTAGATCAAACACCAAAGTGTAAGAAGTAGAATGATAAAATTCTTAGAAGATATACATCTAAATCTTTATGTTGGATTACATGATGGTGTATTTTATATGACAAAACACAATAACAGGCTGGGAAGATGGCAGAGTTAGAGGATTGCAAGCCCACCTCATCTCACAAATGTAACTGGATAACACTCACAGTAGCATAAATAACCCAGAAAAATGACCCAAAGGGCAGCAGAGCAAACCTCCCAACAACAGTAAAGAGGAGGTCACATCAAAAAGGATAGGTAGGAAGGGCAGAGTCATAGTCAAGAACAGACTTTCAGGGCGCCTGGGTGGCTCAGATGGTTAAGCATCTGCCTTTGGCTCAGGTCATGATCTCAGGGTCCTGGGATCGAGTCCCGCATCGGGCTCCCTGCTCCTTGGGAGCCTGCTTCTCCCTCTGCCTTTCTCTCTCACTCTGTCTCTCATGAATAAAAAAAAAAAAAAAAAAAAGAACAGACTTTCCGGGCTGTCTGCTAGAGGGAGTCACTTGCTTAGCTCAGAGCATGTCTGGAGGGCCAGGAATCATAGGAAGATCCCTCCAGGAACAAAGGAGCTAACAGGCACCATTTCCGTCCCTAGCCCCCCAGTGTAAACACATGGCCACATAGGGGAACCAGCACATGCCAACATTCACTACCTACCTTGTTTACATGAAATCCCACCCCAGTGCGTCAGTGGATCTGCCCATTCCAGTCACATTTGCCTTAGTCCCAACACTGCAGGTTCCTTCCCCCCAGAAGATCAGCACAAACCTTGCCAACACTGCATCTCCTGACCAGTGTGCTTTGTAGGGCCTCTGCCCCTGTGGTCGTGGTAGTAGTGGTGGTGGTGCTGGTGGCAGCGGCGGCAGGCCCTTCAGAAGCCTGAGGTGCACCTGGGTGGGTGCATGCCCCACCCACACAGACCTGGTCCCTGCGGCAGTGGCTGCAGGTCTCATTCTGCAAGCAGAACTGCAAGCTCCTTGTTAAAATTCTGTACCTCACCCTGGTTGAGGATGAACCACTGCCCACAAGAAGCCAAGAGAGCCTCTGCAGGATGACTAGACTGAAGGAAACAGTGGCCAGGACATAACCGCTGGGCACATGCAACCCATATAGGAGACATCCCTTAAAATGCCATGTTCTGGGGAACAGGGGACACTACACTGCAGGGCACTACAGGACCTCTTCTTCATAAAGCCATTACTTTCAAGAGCAAGAGACACAGCTAACTTTCTAACACAGAAACAGACACAGAGAGTTAGACACAATGAGGAGACAGAAGAATATATCAAATGAAAAAAAAAGTACAAAACCACAGCAAGAGACCTAAGTGAAACAGATGTACATAATCTGCCTGATAGAGAATTTAAAGTAATGATCATGAATATACTTGCTGGACTTGGTCGCGGTGGAGGACATTAGTGAGATGCTTAACAAAGAGATAAAAAATAACTAATCCAAGATGAAGAACACAGTAAATAAATTAAAAATACACTAGATGAACAAATAGGCTAGAGGAAAAAAAGGAATGAATTAGTAACCTAGGAGACAGAATAATGCAAGGTAATCAAGCTGAGCAGGTGAGAGAGAGAAAAAAAAAAGAAGCACTATGAGAATAGAGGTAGTGAACTTAGGGATTTCATCAAACATAATAACATTTGCATTAAATGATGCCAGACAAAGAAGAAAGAGAAAAGGTGCCAAACATTTATTTGACAAAATAATAGCTGAACACTTCCCTAATCTTGGGAAGGATACAGATATCCAGATCCAGGAGGCATAGAGATCCCCCCAAAATAACCCAAAGAGGTCTGTACCAAGACATATCATAATTAAAAAGGCAAAAAGTAGTGCTAAAGAATTTTAAAAATAGCAAGAGGAAAGAAGGCAATTATATACAAGAGAAAGCCCATAAGGCTACCAGCAGATTTTTCAGCAGATACCTTGCAGGCCAATAGGGAGTGGCATGTTATATACAAAGTAGTGAAAGGAAAAAAATCTGCAGCCAGGAATACTCTATCTAGCAAGGTCAGCTTTCAGAATAGAGGGAGAGATAAAGATTTGCTTAGAAAAACAAAAGCTAGAGTTCATGACCACTAAACCAGCCCTACAAGAAATGTTAAAGGGGACTCTGAATGGGAAGGGAAGACCACAAATAAGAGTATGCAAACTAGGAAACAAAAAGTAGAAAAATAAGTGTATCTGTAAAAGTCAGTTAAGGGATGCATAAAATAAAAGAATGTAAATATGACACCATTTACCTAAAATGTGAAGGAGAGAGGAGAAAAGAATGGATTCAAACTTAAGTGACCATCAACATAATATAGACTGCTATATGCAGATGTTTTATACACATCTAATGGTAACCACAAATAAAAAAATAATAGATATGCAAACAATAAAGAGAAAGAAATCCAAGTATATCACTAAAGAAAGCCAGTGGACCATGAAAGAGAACAAGAAAGGATCAGAAAAAAACTACAAAACAGCCACAAAACAAGTAATAAAATGGCAATAAATACATATCTATCAATAATTACATTGAATGTAAATGGACTAAAATCTCCAATCAAAAGACATAGGGTGACAGTATGAATAAAAAAAACTCGGGACTCATCTATATGCTACCTACAAGAGACTCATTTCAGACCTAAAGACTCATACAGATTGAAAGTGAGGAGATAGAGAAAAATTTATCATTCAAATAGATGTCATAAGAAAGCCATATTAGCAATACTTCTATCAGACAAAATAGATTTTAAAACAAGGGTTGTAACAAGTGACAAAAAGGACGCTATATAATAATAAACAGGACAATCCAACAAGATATAACGATTGTACATATTTATGCACTTAACATAGCAGCACCTAAATACATAAAACAGTTAATAACAAACAAAGGAACTAATTCACAGTAATACAATAATAGTCGGGGATGTTAACACCATACTTACATCAATGGACAAATCATCCAAACAGAAAATTAATAAGGAAACAGTGACATTGAGTTACATACTGGACAAGATGGATTTAATATATGTATTCAGAACATTCCATCCTAAAACAGCAGAATACCCATTCTTTTCAAGTGCACAGGGGACATCCTCCAGAACAGATTGCCTATTAGGCCACAAAAAAAAGTCAACAAATTTAAAATCATGCATTTCTTCTGACCACAACACCATGAATCTAGGAATCAACCACAAGAAAAAAAATTTGGAAAGAGCACAAATACATGGAGGTTAAAAAAACATGCTACTAAACAATATATGGGTCAACCAAGAAATCAAAGAAGTACTGAAAAATTACATGGAAAGAAATGAAAATGAACACAAAATGGTCCAAAATCTTTGGATGCAGCAAAAGTGGTTTTAAGAGAGAAGTTTGTAGCAATACAGGCCTATCTCAAGAAGCAAGAAAAATGTCAAACAACCTGACCATACACCTGAAGAAAAGAACAAAACTCAAAACCAGCAGAAGGAAGGACATGATAAAGATTAGCACAGAAATAAATGAGGAAGATTGCTTTAGTTATTTGGAGTCTTTTGTGATTCTATACAAATTTTAGGATTGTTTGTTCTAGTTCTGTGGAAAATGCTGTTGGTATTTTGATAGGGATAGCATTAAATGTATAGATTGGTTTGGGTAGTATAAGCATTTTAACAATATTTGTTTTTCCAAACCATAAGCATGGAATGTCTTTCATTTGTGTCACATTCAATCTCTTTCTTCAATGTTTCATAGTTTCCAGAGTACAGTTCTTTCATCTCCTTGGTTAAATTTATTCCTAGGTATTTTATTGTTTTGGTGCAATTATAAATGGGATTTCTTTCTTAATTTCCCTTTCTGCCACTTCATTATTAGTGTGTAGAAATTCACAGGGTAGAAAACCAAGAAATAAACTCACAACTATCTGATCAATTAATCTTCAACAAAGAAGGAAAGAATATCCAAGGGAATAAAATATTCTCTTCAACAAATATTAGGAAAACTGGACTGCGTGAAAAAAAATGAAACTGGACTACTTTCTTTCACCATACATAAAAGTAAGTTCAAAATGGAAGAAAGACCTAAATGTGAGACTTGAAACCTAGGGGAGAACACAGGCAGTAACCTCTTTGACATTGCCTCTAGCAACTTCTTTCTAGACATGTCTCCTGAGGCAATGGAAACAAAAGCAAAAATACATGATGGGACTACACCAAAATAAAAAAAAGTTTCTGCATAGCGAAGGAAACAACGAGCAAAACTAAAAGACAACATACCAAATGGGAGAAGATATTTGCAAATGACATATCCTATAAAGGGTTAGTATCCAAAATATATAAAGAAGTTATATAACTCAACACCAAAGCCAAATAAAATAAAACAACCAAAAAACCAAAACCAAAATGAAACCAAGTAATCCAATTGGGCAGAAGACATCCAGATGGACAACAGACACATGAAAAGATGTACAACATCACTCATCATCAGGGAAATGCAAAGCCAAACTACAATGAGATATCACCTCATACCTGTCAGAATGCCTAAAATAAAAAACTCAAGAAACAACATGTATTGGTGAGGATGTGAAGAAAAAGGAGCCCCGCTGCTGTGTTGTTAGGAATGCAAACTCCTGCAGCCACTGTAGAAGACAGTATGGAGTTTCCTCAAAATATTAAAGATAGAACTACCCTACAATCCAGGAATTACACTAATGGGTATTTGCTCAAAGAATACGAAAATATATATGTACCCTTATATTTATCGCAGCATTATTTATAATAAACAAATTATGGAAGCAGCCCAAGTATCCATCAATAAATCAACGGATAAAGAAGATATGGTATATATATACAATGGAATATTGTTCAGCCATAAAAAAGAACAAAATCTTGCCTTTTGCAACAACATGGATGGATCTAGAGAATATAATGCTAAGTGAAATAAGTCAGAGAAATAAAAATACCATTTGATTTCACTTCATATGTGGAACTTAAGAAACAAAACAATGATCAAAGGGGAGAAAAAAAGACAAACCAAAAATAAACTCCTAAATATAGGAACAAACAGATGGTTACCAAAGGGGAGCTGGGTGGAGGGATGGGTGAAATAAATGAAGTGGATTAAGAGTACACTTATCTTGTTGAGCACTGAGTGATATATTGAACTGTTGGATCATTGTATTATAAAGATCAACTATCTTGGTACTCTAGAACCTAATCAGATACAGTAATGAGGGGGTTGCTGTATATATAGAGAGATTGCACATGATAAGTGGGCAAGAGTAAAGGGAGAGAGAAAATCTTAAGGAGGCTCCATGCCCAGCGTAGAGCCTGATGCAGGGTTTAATCTCATGACCCTGAGATCATGACCTGAGTCAAAATCCAGAGTCAGGCCCTTAACTGACTGAGCCAGCCAGGCGCCCAAGGAGAGTGCTGTATAAAGGACAAGTCTGCATAACTTTGGTAGGAGAGCAACATGTAAAAACCTGCTACTTTTCCTCATTTGTCAGGTTTACTCTAGCCATAAGAGTGGTGACCCACACTCCTAGAGTGGCTGGTGTCAGGATAGCAAGTAACAGCTTTGTCCTACATAATTTGGGGTTTTATGTTTTAGTCAATCCAGCAGTTCCAAGAGACCAATGCATACCACTTGTCTTTGTTTTGGACCCCTCAGTTTACAGCAAGTTCCCTTGCAGCCTCTATTGTAAAATTCATAGAAACACACTTTTTAATCAATCAATTCATTCATTCATTCATTCATTCACTTATATCTCTAGACATCTATGGACATGTAAGTCAGGTAACAGCCTTACTGAAAAGATAATGGAGCAGGAACATCACTGATCCCACATGACAAAGAATACAGATTAATCATAGTCACTGGAAAAGACAGCATACAAGGGATGGCTGTAGTCCTCAATAAGTAATTAAAGCAATCCCTGGTCAGTGAAAGAATATGATTTCCATACTTACCACATTAATGGTGCTCAAGATGTCCAGTTATCATTAAAAATTACAAAGTAAACAAATGGGGAAATGTGAATCACTCAAAGCAGAAACTACTTCTGAGGAAGCCCTGACATCAACATTACTAGTCAGTGTCTACATTAACTGCCTTAAATATACTTAGTGTGCTAGAGGAAACCATGGGCAAAAAAACTAAAGAAAATTATAAAAAGTTGTTTGGACAAATAGGGAATGTTAACAAAGAGACATTGTGAAAGGAACCAAATAGAATTTCTAGACTTGAAAGTACAGAATTCTGGCACTGAAAATAAAATAGTGAAGATGAAAATTTCACTAGAGGACTTCAACTTCAGATTTTAGCAGGCAGAAGAAAGAATCAGGAAAAATTAAACATAAGGTACTCCTAGGAGCAGAAGAAAGTTAAGAACAATGACTAGAAGCTGAGACCTGAGGGGCACCATCAAATGCACCTACATACACACTGTGGGAGTTTCAAGAGGGGAGGAAAGAAAGGGACAGAAAAAAATACTTGAAGAAATAATGGCAGAAAACTTCCCAAATTGGATGAAATATATGTACATACATGTCCAAGAAGCTCAAAGAATTCTAGTCATGAAAATCTCAAGGAGGTACATCATAAAATTGCCAAAAGACAAAAACAAAGAATCTTGAAAAGCAGTAAGATGAAAGTGAATCATCCATTCAAGGGACCCTGAATAAGACTAACAGCTAATTTCTCATTAAAAAATAATAAAGGCCAGAAGAAGTAGATGGCAAAGTTAAAGTGCTGAAGTTGAAAAAAATAATTGTCAAGTATTCTGTATGTGGAAAACTATCCTTCAAGAATAAGGATAGAATTAAGACAATCTCAGATAAATAAAACCTAAGAAGTTCATTACTAGTAGATCTTTCATATAAGAAATGTTAAAGGGAACACTTCAGGCAGAAATAGAATGATACTAGACAGTAATTTGAAACTATATTAAGAAATAAAGGACACTCGGGCGCCTGGGTGGCTCAGTTGGTTAAGCGACTGCCTTCAGCTCGGGTCATGATCCCGGAGTCCTGGGATCGAGTCCCACATCGGACTCCCTGCTCAGCAGGAAGTCTGCTTCTCCCTCTGACCCTCTTTGCTCTCGTGCTCTCTATCTCTGATTCTCTCTTTCTCAAATAAATAAATAAAATCTTAAAAAAAAAAAAAAAAGGAAAGAAAGGACACTAATAAAGGTAACTGCCTAGGTAAAAATAAAGCCAGTATTATTGTATATTTAGAGTGTAACTCATGTCTATCTCTTATGTGATTTAAAGGTAAATATATAAGACAATAATTATAAAATTATATTAATAATCACACACATATAAACATGCAATCTGTGACAATAACAAAATAAAGGGGTGAGATGGAGATATATTGGAACAAAATATTTATATACTATTGAAACTAAATTGGTAGAACTTAAACTATGTTATGTTTAAGATACTGATTGCATTCTCTATGATAACTACTAAAAATATAGCTAAATATATACAAAATGGAAAGAACAAGAGAGTCAAAATATTATACAACAAAAAAATTAAGCACAAAAAAGGATAATGATGGGGACGCCTGGGTGGCTCGGTTTGTTAAGTGTCTGCCTTCGGCTCAGGTCCTGATCCCAGGGTCCTGGGATCGAGCCCCATGTCGGGCTCCTTGCTCAGCGGGGAGCCTGCTTCTCCCTCTGCCTGCTGCTCCCCCTGCTTGTGCGCTCTCCCTCTCTCTCTCTCAAATAAATAAAATCTTAAAAAAAAAAAAAAAAAGGCAATGATGAAGAAATGGAGAAGCAAAAAGCATATACAATATACAAAAAACAAATAGCTATATGGCAAAAGTCCTTAATAGTAATTAGTTTAAAAATAAATGGGAATAAATAAATAAAATCTAAAAAAAAATGAGAAAAATTTTCAATTAAAAGACAGATATTTACAGAATAGATTTTAAAATAGAGTCCATCTATATGCTGTCCATAAGATTATTTAGAGGGTATAGCTCAGTGGTAGAGCATTTGACTGCATAAGAAATTGTTTAGTTTTTTTTTTTTTAATATTTTATTTATTTATTTGAAAGAGAGAGAGAATGAGCAATGGAGAGGGTCAGAGGGAGAAAGAAAGAGAAGCAGACTCCCTGCTGAATAGGAAGCCTGATGCAGGGCTTGATCCCAGGACCCGGAGATCATGACCTGAGCTGAAGGCAGATGGTTAACCGAATGAGCCACCCAGGTGCCCCAGAAATTCTGTTTAAATACAAAACAGAGAGAGGTTGAAAGATTAGCAACCTGTTATAAATTTGTCAATTTAACACTTATGAATTTGAACAGAGTATGCAGCTGGTGAGCTGAGTTTCAACAGCAGAACACAAGAGGAACTAAAAATAGAGAAGTTTATTACTCATGAGTCCTGGAGGATGTTTCCAACATGCCTTGAAGGTCCACATGGGGAGATGAAGACAGAAGCACACATGGGGCACGTGTCTTTACTAGAAGCCATGGATGAAGTGCTGGGGGGTTCCTAGGCTAAGGCTGACTTGATCAATTCAATCCAAAAGAACCAGGTAAGTTGCTAAGTTACATGAGAATCTTATCTAAGGGGCACAGAGTAAGGTGGTGATAATGTTGATTACAAGGGCTGTTGGGAAAATGACATTAAAAACTTATATTCATTGTGACTCTGCAGGGTGCTGCTGAGGGCATGCATTTGCATGAGGGGGCCAGTACCAGTTTAAGGTCACTGATGTTTGGCTAGACCAAATGGATGACAAGACAGTAATACCATGGAGTAGCTTGGCTAAACTCTTCACACAATCCTATTAAAGAATGAACTAAGTCCTTGGATTAAACATTCTTCAGATAAGATATACAAATGGTCAATAAGCTCATAAAAGATGCTGAACATCATTAGTCATTAGGGAAATGCTAATTTAAACTACAATGAGATACAACTTCGGACCAATTAGGATGGCCATAATTTAAAAAATGAAAACAAGTGTTGGCAAGGATGTGGAAATATTTGAACTCTCATATATTGCTTGTGGGACTATAAAATGGTACAGCTACTTAGAAAGATAGTTGGAAATGCCTCAAAATGTTTACATAAAGTTACTATATGGTCCACCAATTTTAAGAAATTCCACCAAAAGGAAATTAAACACATATGTTCACATAAATACTTGCACACAGGTTTTTGTAGTAGTATTTCTCAGAATAGCCAAAAAGTATAGACAACCCAAATATCTGTCATCTGATGAATATATAAGTAGAATATAGCATATCCATATAATAAAATATTATTCAGCCATAAAAAATGTAGGAAGCATTGATACATTCTATAGCAAGAATGAATCTTAAAAACATCATTCTAAGTGAAGAAAGCTAAACACAAAAGGCCAGACATTGCATGATTTCATTTACATAAAATGTCCAAAATAGGCAAGTCCACAAGGAAAGAAAGTAGAATATTGGTTGCTAGGTAGAAGAGGTATGTGTGGAGTAACCACTAATGGATACATTGTTTCCTTTGGGGGTGTTAAAAATAGGGAATTAGTGGTAATGGTTATACAGTGATGTACTAAAATCCACTGTAAAAAAAAAAACACTACATCTCAATTAAAATGAATGAACGAATATATATATATATATATATATATATATATATATATATATATATATATATATATACACACACATATATATAAAATAAAATAACCAAACTTATAAGTACTAATATTTTATCCTATCATAAAGTTGAAAGGGAAGTTTCCTCTCCAGAATGACCATTAATACTTAATCCTACATCATCAGGATGGTCCTGATATCACCAGAATCTTTATGTTGTATATTTAGTGTTAAAATAAATACCCATTAGAATTCTGAGATGTCAAGATATGAGACACAATTGGCATTATGTCATTGCAAAGCTGATTATGTACATACTTTTGAGCTGGTGATGTTCTTAAATGAGGGAAGATAGAGAAGAACAATTCTCTGGTCCAAAAATGCACAAATACTCTTTAATCATCTTTTTCCTACACACAGCTCAGAGATTGAATTGGATAGGGGAAGATATTTTCTTTTACAATAGTCCCCCCACCCCTTATCCATGAAGAATACATTTCAAAACCCCCAGTGGATGCCTAAAACCATAAATAGTAGTGAGCCCTGTATACACTAAGGTTCTTTTTTCTTATACATACATACCTATATAAAGTTTAATGTGTAAATTAGGCACAATTTATACATTGAGAGATTAAGAGATTAACAACAAAAACAGAAGAGTTATAACAATATGCTGTAATAAAAGTTGTATGAATGTAGTCTCTCCCCTCTCAAAATGTTGTACTATACTCACCCTCTTGTAATGATGTGCTATAACATGCCTATATGATGAGATGAAGTGAGGTGAATGATGTAGATATTTTGATGTAGCATTAGGCTAATACTGACCTCTGACAATACATCAGAATGGGGATTATCTGCTTCTGGACCATGGTTAATTGATGGGAACTGAAACTGTGGGAAGCAAAACCATGGGTGAAAGGGGACTACTATAATCCTAAAAACAAATATCCCTCTAGTGTGCTAAAGGAAAATGAGTTTTAGTGCATCTGCTTAGACAAAAACAAAAAACAAACAAAACTTAAGTATTGTACCCAAACATAATGTTTTGATTCATTAAGAAATGCAGTTTGGGGCACCAGGTGGCTCAGGTCCTAGGGTCCTAGGATCCAGCCCCGAATCCAGCTCCCTGCTTAGCAGGGAGTCTGCTTCTCCCTCTCCCTCTGCCCCTCCCTCTTGCTTGTTCTCTCTCTCTCTCTCTCTGTCTCTCTGTCAAATAAATAAATAAAATCTTAAAAAAAATAAAAATAAATGCAATTTATATAAGCTCCCAACATAATAGTTTATAAGCATGCATTTAGGAGTTAATTTTAGAGGAACACAGTGTCAATAACTATGTCCTTACGTGATTTCTAAAAAAACAAAACAAAACAAACAAAAAAAACATTCAATCTGAATTTCTTTACTCTGTTTAGATTTCTCATGTTGGAAGAATCTGTCTTAAAAGTAGCACTTAGTGTTCTAATTAACCTAATATAATGTATAGAAGCTGCCCACTTGTAACTATGTAAATACCAAATATTTCCATCTTATTGTCATTGCTTCATTAATTTTCTGTAGGTTAAATGCATTTTAGATCACACTTTCAAGTTTCATATTATATCAGCAATTTTCTAGGTTTTACTTAATACAAGCATTTTAATCAAAATGTTGCAAGTGAAATTAGAGTACAGTGAAGGGAATTTTTTTTTTAATTATTAAGTATCTTGTACCTCCCACAGTTACATAAAGAGTTCAACAATTCCTAAACAGTATCACTGTGTTTTCACATTAATGCAGCTAATGTTTGGATGCTATGTCAGGGGAAACATAACAATACCTCATAATTGCCATCAAACTCTTAGAATCTTTACGATCTAAATCCTATTCTGAATATTTATTTATATAATAGCACCCCTTTAAATGGTAAAGTTGCACTAGGGTGCCTGGGTGGCTTAGTTGGTTAAGCGACTGCCTTCGGCTCAGGTCATGATCCTGGAGTCCCAGGATCGAGTCCCGCGTCGGGCTCCCTGCTCGGCAGGGAGTCTGCTTCTCCCTCTGACCCTCCCCCCTCTCATGTACTCTGTCTCTCATTCTCTCTCTCTCAAATAAATAAATAAAATCTTAAAAAAAAAAAAAAGTTGCCCTAACCTCTGAACCATTTGATTTAAGGATATCTTCAAAAATGTCATTAACAGAGAAGCTCCTCCATTCCTAAGTATTTTTTATTTTTATATTTCTTGATTATGTTTTTTTCCTTGTGTTGATTTATCCTCAGAGTTTCTCCCCTTACTGATAAGAGAGCTGCAGCAATGTCAAGTGTGATGTCACTTTAACCTCATGTCCAGTAGGGGTATATAAATAGGTGCCCTAAGTCTGATTTTCTCTTACACTAATGATAAAAGGGACTGTGGCCAAGGGGATAGGAAATGTTTATCCTTTAAAAAAACTGCCTACGCAAACAATGAATCATGGAACACTACATCAAAAACTAATGATGTAATGTATGGTGATTAACATAACATAATAAAAAAAAAACTGCCTACTTGTAAAGTTGAGTATGGGGTAAATTCATGCAAACTGAGTGAACTAAAACTGAGGGATAAGCAGCTTCCCACAGAAATGTATATGTTATTTTATCAGGATTTGAGTAGACTGAAGGTAGGAAGAAATGTGCAGATATCCTATTAAAATTTCAAAAAATTACATTTAAATATATTTCTGAATTCCAAAGTTTTGTAAATTTATTAGAGAAAATCAAAAAGTGTCTCATTTAACTAAAGATTCTAGAAAATACTGTTAGAATTTTCATACACATGTACAACATCCATACATACTCTAATGTGTCTATTTGTCATTTGTGTACCTTTGGTTTGTTTTAAGCAGTGTATGCTATAGTTTTTACCCTTAAAAAGGAAAGTATGAGATGCAATAATATCTTAAATTTTGGCATAAAACTTGAAAACTTAAAACTCTGTTTTATAACAAAAATACTATCTTGTTATCCACTCTTTTACCACTGTTTTCACTCCTTCTCAAGATTTTTTTTATTGTGTTTTTGTGTACTCAGTCATGAATTTCTCAATTTCTATCTCCTTTAATTTAATTTGCTCATCTACCAGAGGTATAAGGAAGCAAGCCTATTAACACAGAGAAGCAGATATAAACTACCACCAGCCTTTATAGGAAAAGACTGATACACTTGCTTACTCTATCCCTTTTTTTGTGGCCCATCTGAGAAATGATTATATTAAAAATAGGCTCATATTTAGGCAGTAATATTGAAAATTATAGTAGGAAGGGAAGTAGGTTTATCATAGAGAGAATGCTGTCATGGATTAGTCTTCAGCTGATAGGCCTGGCTGGAATGTGGTTGATGTTCATTCCTGGTTCATGTTCTATTTTTCTGATTAACTGCCATCTTGAACATGACTTATTTTAAAGATAAAATTATTACTGGACAAATAAGAAAGTAGTTCACTTTCTTACTTACTGTTCTTCACCTACATTTTTTTTTTTTCAGGAAATATGTAACGCAAAGGTAGGAAAATGAAAAATTATTTTTAATTACATCATTAATTTATTAAGTGATTTGCACTCTTCAAGGGCAGAGGAAATGTGTCATATTGCATTAAGTAAAGACTATAATTATACATTTTAACAAAACACTTAGTTTTTTGATTTAGCTTTCTGCAACTAATTAAGAATGAATACATATTTTTACATATTTGGTGGATGAATATTACAAGGGCCATGTAATCTTGAATGAGTAACTATATTAAGTATATGAAAGTGAGCCTTTTAATCACTTACAATAAATAAGATTACAGCTAGCTAAAAGAAAGAGTACCTACTTTCCATTAATCTTTCTCAGTCCAATATATTCTTATAACCAGGAAAAGATGCTGTGATGGTTATGGGCTTTGTGTTCCAGCAATGTCCCACTCAAGCTGTCAGGTGAAAGAAAATTTTACTGACCTCCTGTTAAGATTCAGGAAGAGTAAAATGAAAGCTAGCTCAGAGAATAATCTGCAAGTGCTCTCTTCTGGCTGATCAAATGCACAAGTAGGTGAAGAGCTTCCTTACAATCTTACTTACCTTGCTTTCAACTGGCCTTTATTCACATTATTTTTTCTTCAATATTCTATGCTCAGATTTGTCTCTGATCTCTCTCCAGAAGGAAGCATGAATGTATACTTCCAATTCCAAGGTATATGTAAAACTTTCAAGAAATTGCTTATTTTATGTTCATTACTTTCCTGTTTCAGTTATATACACCCTAAGTTCTCTAATCACATATACTTGTAAAACCCATTAAAGAAAAGAAAAATTGTCTATGTTAATCAAATTGGAAGATTCCAATACATGAGGGACCTTCACTGTTACTTCTGCAATTCTAAGATTCCTTGGTTATAACGTAGCTCATAGCAATAGAGGGGGAAAGAAAGAAAACAAAAAAACAACTTGAGTCAATACATGTTTTGCTTTTTAAAAAGAATAAACATTATATACTTTCCATGATGCTGTCAAATAACATAGAAAACTGACTTAATTAGGATAAACTCAAGGTCATTTTACATGGTTAGGCACTGATTACTAAAATGTTACCTATGACCTCAAATAATTAGATTCGCCATTTAAATATTCACTGATAATGCATTTTAAAAGGCAAAATAACTACTGTTAAACCATTCTGTTTTATTCAGGGTCTTATTTGCTACTTTGTCACATCCATAGAGTGCTGTTAGTAATTTAAATAATTTAAGCTTTGGAAGATTGGTATGTTAATTTAAACTTTTCTGCCAATTGTTCTTGTTATTTTGCCATGTCTTATTGCCAGTACTTTCATAAGCTGTGGAAGCTGTTGAGGAAAGAGGTTATAATTTGCAATGAATTTTTCTTTCTTTTGAAAATGAGAACCAGTATAAAATTTTATTTAGCCATTTATCCAAGATGGCAATACACTATACCCAGGATTATAGGCCTGTGAGTTTGAAATCTTACAGTGATTTAATGTTGACTGTTCTCTTCCAGCCCCATGGTAACCTGATTACATTGCCTTGAAGTAGTAAACATGTTGCTTGACATCTAAATACATGCAGAACTTTTGCCAAAGCACAGCATCTACTAATGAATTTCAGTGGTGTTGGCCAGGAGAGTGTCAGTGAAGGCCAAGTGAGGCTTTAAATTGAGAGTCTTGATACTGATCACCAGAAGAATTTGGCTACAACAGAGTTTTTAAGCCATCAGTTTTGCAGGTGAATTAGCAAATTAAAGGTGACGATATGAAGTTTTAAAAAATCTAAATAAAGGTTATGTATAAGCAGTAACCCAACCTAGGATTCAGAAGATACAGATCCATGCTAAGCTCTGCACTGTGAAACTTTGGGAGAGAAATACATTTGCCTGTAAGAATTTATTTACAGAGAATCTGATTTAAAATATGAGAGAATAGAAACTACCATAAAATGCAAATATAGCTAGATATTATTTACAGAGAAGAAAATAGGTTTAAAGTATTTTGTACAAGCTAGTCATTGGGGGGACCAGGAATTAACAGCAGGTAATTAGATGTCAGAGAGAGCCCACAAACTTAACCTTTTATACATTATATTTCCTCTAAGCTGATAACATAAGGGGTTAGGTAGTGGAGGTGGAGAAAATTCAAAATAAATAGGATGTCATCTCAAATGTGCCTCTTTCCTTTTTCCCAGAACTAACCTAGTCATCTCTTTGTCTTCTCACTGTCCAGGGCCATGCACTCTGGTGCCCACTGTAAGGCCATGGCATTGCTCCCAGTTCCAGATTGTCTCTTCACTTATGCTAGTCAATGTCATTTTACCTTCTTCTTTCCTCAAGTAAATAAAAAGAGTTAACAGTGAATCTGTGATAACAAAAAAAATCTTTGAAAATGTGGGAAAAGAGGGTAAGCCCAAAGCTGTGTTTTAGAATCATTTTCATTTTAAGACTGTGTCATAAATTAAGGTTTATCCTGAATTCTTTGACGTTCTTCCAGTGAAGAGACACCTCTCCTTGAATATGGGCAAGTCTGGGACTGCTTTTATCCAAAGAATATGGAGGAAATGATGCCATGGAGGAAATGATTCCATCTTCTGGGTGCAGGCTACTTTTGCTTTCTATCTCTGAAAACGAATATGTTTAGAACCCAACTATGATGAAACGAGAAGCTCAAGAGACATTAGTTGGCCATGTGGGGACAAAGCATGGTACAACTCTAGTGGAGCTCCCAGCCAGCAAACAGGATGGACTCTCAGCAATGTGAATGAGACATCTTGATTTCCCTGCCATGTCAAACTTAAAAATGGCTCTAAGTTCAACTTCTCTTCAACTGTGTTCACCATGAGAGGCATCAAGCAAGAACTGCTAGCTGATTTTAGAAAAGGCATAGAAATATGATAGAAAATATGTATTTTTTTTTAATTTTTGCTTTGAGCCATTAAGTTTTGTGGTGTGTCTTATAGCAGTGGAATAGGTACCACTGCGACACCCAGTCATCTATCTATCACACAGATATGGTGCCTTATGCCAACTAAAATACACTGGTACCTAACCCATCCCTGTCATCT